>NC_089854.1:4771944-5096388 GCF_036373705.1 Amia ocellicauda
CGTGTGTGCCGATAACCCCCTTGACCTGGGTTTTAAAGATATAAACCAGCTACAACAGATAATGCGACTCACAGGAACCCCTCCTGCGTCTCTAATAAGCAGGATGCCGAGCCACGAGGTGAGAAACCTGCACCGCGGAGACCCATCGGAGACCCGGGGCGGTTTAGGGGCGGGGGGGGGGGATTCTGGAAGCACCAGCCGGGACAGTTTACTTTGTTTTTGTAGCTTTGGGGTGGGGGGTGGGGTGGAACAATCTAGCAAGATGGCGTTCGCTCAGAGGAAATTGCCAACCGTCTCAAGCCCCGGCCTGCAGCTGCAGAGACTGGGTTACGAATCGAGACGTACTTTGTCCTTCGATTATGATTCCACCTCGAGTGTTGCGCTTCAGGCGTACGGGGTCTCGTTTGGAGGAATCGGATCAGTTTGAGCTTTTTGCGGTTGGTTTTGTTGGCGGTG
Organism: Amia ocellicauda; assembly: GCF_036373705.1. Lineage (NCBI taxonomy): Eukaryota > Metazoa > Chordata > Actinopteri > Amiiformes > Amiidae > Amia > Amia ocellicauda. The sequence goes on from NC_089854.1 coordinate 4,772,401, forward strand.
CTTCCTGGGATTTATTTTTTAATGAGTGGAGGGGGGCACACCTCGACCGCATGCTTTTGAGAACTGACTCTGGCATGAAACCCCTCTGCGAGAACCGAGCAGAGTATTTCCCCTCCCACCCTGTCTGCACAGAAGTGTGTTTTACTTAACTTACTAAATACCTGAATGTTTTACTCACTCTAGTTAAGGGACACCACATGTTGTACCTGTTCTTGTCGATATGCAAATCCCAGCTAGACCAGCCAATCAAACGGCAGACACGATCTGATTGGCTTTGCAATGCCAACGTCTGCATAAACCCAACTCCACATGGTTCTCATGTAAAGCCTTATCTTATTTGATAAAGTGCTCCATTATGAAGCCACTTACAAAACCACAATAAGATGTACAGCTTCCACAACATCCATTCTTTGAACCTATTGTCATTTTCCCTCTACAGCCGCAATCTCTCTCTCTGTCCTGTTGTCTCTGTCCCTCACTCTGACTTTAATTGGGCCAGGGTTTCTCCCAGGGTTTTATTGCAATTGTGAAACATTCGGCACAGGACCTTTGTGTAGAGCTGGAATCTGGCAAAAACACACTGAAACGTTCATAATAAGTTTGACCAACATATCTGACCTGTAGGATTACGTACACAAGCCAATCGGGAGCATTGAGATGCCCCCCCAGTCCTGCTTTTTGTAACACAGACAGTTGTTGAGTATTGCGCCACTGGACTGGAGCTGTGCACGGTGCTGTTTCCGTCTCAGTCGGTTTGTTTAACTCCCTGGGTTTTGTCCAACCTCTTCTCTGCAGGCCAGGAACTATATCAACTCCCTGCCGCACATGCCCAAGAGGGACTTCGCCGACGTGTTCATCGGAGCAAACCCCTTGGGTGAGGAGCGGGCCGCTTGCGTTGTTCTCTCGAGTCCGTTGTGCGCTACAGTGCCGCGGTGTTGTCGGAAAGTGTGGTTGTGAAACGGCGTCTGTTCCCCTCTCCCCTCGCAGCGGTGGACCTGCTCGAGAAGATGCTGGTCCTGGACACGGACAAGCGGATAACGGCCGCAGAGGCCTTAGCCCACGCCTACTTCGCCCAGTACCACGACCCAGACGATGAGCCCGAGGCCGAGCCCTATGACCAGAGCTTCGAGAGCCGGGAGCTGGAGATCGAGGAGTGGAAACGTGAGTTGAGAACAAAGAAATTGTATACAGACGGGTCAAACAGGACAGGACAAACCCACATAAAGTGTCTCAGTGAGGTGTTGGGCACCACGAGCTGCCAGAACAGCTTCAATGCTCTTGGCACAGATTCTACGAGTCTCTGGACTCTACTGGAGGGATGAACACCATTCTTCCAGAAGATATTCCCTCATTTGGGGTTTTGATGATGGTGGTGGAGAGCGCTGTCTAACACGTCAGTCCAGAATCTCCCATAGGTGTTCAATTGGGTTGAGATCTGGTGACTGTGAAGGTCATAGCATATGATTCACATCATTGTCATACTCATCACACCATTTAGTGACCCTCGTGCCCTGTGGAGGGGGGTATTGTCATCCTGGAAGAGACCACTCCCATCAGGAGAGAAATGTCACCATAGGATAAAGGTGATCATTCAGAATAACTGTGTAATGATTTGCAGTGATCCTTCCCTCTAAGGGGACAAGTGGACCCAAACCATGCCAGGGTAATGCCCCCCACAGCATAACAGAGGGGTCCAGCAGTCAGGCCTGTCCCGTTCTCTTGGTGTCCCACACATGCACTCGCCCACTTGTCCAGAACACGAGCCAGTTGAGCGTCTGAGTGACTGAAACTCCTGCCATTCGTGCCCCAATAATGCCCCCTCTTTCACCGTCACTTAGATCCTTTCCTCTTGCCATCTTGATCCAAAATCGAGGTCAACTGGGTCTGCTCAGCATTTGTATACATGCCACAGAGCATGATAGGATGTTATTGCTTAATTGTATCATACAGTACACCTGCTTGAAGGCGCCTGCATTCGTTATGTTCCTCCACTCATTTATTCAGGTTTTTCCTTTAATTTGTCACCCGTCTATATATCGGTCCATTTCCGACGCCTCGGAGGTGGAGCCGACCGGTTAACGGTGCTGTCCTGTCCTCTGCCCCCCTCCTCTCCTCAGGACTAACCTATGAAGAAGTGGTCAGCTTCGAGCCGCCGGTCTTCGACGGGGACGAGATGGAGTCGTGAGGGCGGAGCGGGACGCCCCCCCCACCGCCACACTGCGAGGATGTGCTCCGTCACCGGACCTGCGTTTGGAAAATGTCATTCAAGTGCCTGTTGTATCTCAGTGCTGGGTTCTCTGTGGGATAAAAGGGGCAATAGCATTTTTTATTTTCTGTACAACTTTTAATGATTGTTTCCTGCTTGCAGTATTGGCTGACGTCTCAGGACTGGGACTGAGGTTTCCCCTGTCATATTCATGGGTGGGTGGGGGGGGGGGGGGTATAGAGAGAACGTGATGCTTCTCTGAAGATAGAGGGCGAAAGCAGACTTTACCTTATATTATGAATGAGTAACTATATATAGAGACCTTTTTACGTGTATTTATAGAGAAAGGCCCGTCTGTCAGCTGGGTGATCCGGCCGCTCAGATTCCCAGTTATTGATCTGTAACTGTAACCTGGGCTCCGGCCATCGGCTGTAATCCTCTGCATCATCGCATCAGTGCAGATCGGTGATGCAATAAAGCTGGACTCCCGCTTAAACACACACAGATATAAATGTATCTCTGTAGATCCAGAAGCATGCACCCAGTCTGATGTAAATATGAGAACTATATGCAAAGGCGCTCCCCGTCACTGGTCAGCGTTTCGACCCGTAAGCCATAACCAGCCACCCCCAGTCCCGGCGCTCGAGCGAGCCGCAGCCCCTCGAACCCCTCCACAGCCCTGCTCTCGGAAGAGAGCCGTCGCGCGGCTCATTTTCATTTCCCCGGGGCGGGGGGGTTTATCTGTGTTGTTGTTTGTATACTGTATGATAGATGATTTTAGATTCCATTTTTATTATATTTTTAACTATTGTATTTCTCACACCCACGGCTAAATTAAAGTTTTCCTGTATTTTGTTTTTTATGTTTAGGTTTTTTCCTGCCAGTTCTTACCGCACTGTGTCGGTCGAAAGTCTAAAAGCGTGATGCATCGTAATGTAGGGCGGGTAGAGGCATGGCCCTACGGGAACGGATTTCAGTTTCTTTCATTTCTCGATCGAACCCGCCGATTCCCTGCAAGAGATTCCCGGCGCCCCGAGTCATTGCGCCTCCCTGCTGCCACCCCGCCCGGCCCGCTAACCACAACAGACGGACCGGTCAGCGACACCCACCAGGGGTCAACCACCACTCTCGTGTAGGTCGGGGGTGTCGAACCATCCCTTGCGGGGTTGGTGTTTTACCACAGTGCATCCCGGCTGCGTTTCAACCTGACGCCTTCAGCAATACGCCGGCGATTGGGTTCTGTCCCGGACCTTGGGTTTTATTTCAGCACAGCTTTCCACTGTGAGCTTCGGGCGTCACGATTTGTTTGATTCTACGGTGTTAGTTTGCCTTAATATTCTTGCCATATTGCATTTCTGAGCGTGAGGAGCATCGTGCGTCTTGCCCCTCCTCTTCTCTCTCCTTCAGTCCGATATTGTCATTTATCATCCATTCTGCCCAACATCCTCCTCGTTCATCTCCTGTGCCCTCATCCTCTACTGAGGCTTTTCAATGGGATGCAAGAATGTTTTTTTTCCACTCGTTCTTCCTAAAGCCCGACTACTTTAGCAGACAGCGTTGTTTTCATAAATTGACCTCGCATAGGAGACCTCTGAATGCATTCTAAGGAGAAAATTCTACATTTTATATGAAAAACATGCAAAATCTATACACACCATATATTGCTGATCTGATCTGAGCGCACTTTCATAAACCGTGCACCAGCTGCAAGAAGACCGAGCTCAAACCCAAGAGAGGTGTCTCACGATATTTAAAAGTGTAAAAATGTCCGTACTGAGGGAGTTTTCGATTGCACCGATTCCTGATCAGTTTTGATTGGCAGTAGTGGATGACGCTTTTATTCCTGGAGGAGCCGTGTGTCCGTCGTTCAGTTCAGGACCAGGATTTATTTTTTTTAAGGTGCTGTTCCTTTGCGGCCACAAGAGAAGCTCAAACCAGCAAAACCCCCGAACCAGAACTTTTTATACACATGATAATTCAGGATGTACATAAATATATTAGTTCTAGCATTTTTTGTGTGTTTGTTCATTTGTCTCTTATTACTGTGTTTTCATGGTATAGTATTACTTGATTCCATAAAGCAATATCTGTCAACAGGCATGTGTCTCGGCGTGTGTGTGCGTGTGCGTGTTTTCAGGATTTTGAAGGGGAATGTTAACCACACAATCATTACAGTGGTAAAAAAAATAAAGGAAAGGACAATGTTAGACTCGGACATATTTATATCCCGGTGTGAGGTGCTCTGGAGTCTGTTGTTCCTGGGTGGCTGCAAAAAGTGCCTGTTTTTGATTCAGCCGGTTCTAAATCTTCATTTTTACAAAGCAAGAATAATATCACTCGTAACCCGACTCGGACTAACTCCCACATCCCCCACACTCTGAAAGTATTAGCGCCACATTGTGCGATCTGTGACGGAAAACAAAGGTTTAAAACAAAGATGTGGTCAAAACAATCCTTTTTGTGACCGCCAGGAACTGCTGTAGTCTAGAGTTTCAATTTGTAGTTTTTTTTTTTTTTTTTTGAACAAGGAATACACTTCTATTATGCAGAAGTAAAGACTATTATTGGGTGTACTTATACAATTCACTATACAAGATCAGATAAATAAAAAAGTAGAGTAACTATTAAGTACCACTGTTTAAAAATAAAAGGCAATTATTTTTCAGACTTGTGTGGTGTTTTATTTGCTGTCCTGTTGTGTGTGCAGTCCAGCCTGTGTTCAACAGCCTAGCAATGCGTATTATGTGGCGGAAATGACGTGGTTTATGAGGAGGTTTTTGACCTCAGATGCTTCCTTGGATTCTTTCCATAACGTCTCTGCGGCTGCGCGCCCCCTGCTGGCAGAACTGTGGAAACGCACTGCAAAGAAACTGCGTCAGAAAGGGCGACGCTAAATCAGTTCTGAGGTGTATAGCGCCTTGCGCAGTACAGATGGATAAACCGAAAACAAAAATAAACCATTAGGAAAATACGCCAATTACAACAATAGTTTGTTTCAGTGGTGTTCGCCTTTGAAAAAGTTGTAAAAAGCGTACGTGTTGTAAAATGCACAATTACACAAGTGAAGAAACCGCAGTAAATGTATAAATATACATCCCTTTCACCGCGCATGCTTCTCATGGGTCTAAAACTGAAGGGCGGGTGGATGTTTAAAGAGTGATTAGACTCCTTATAAACGGAATTATTTATACATCCTGCAATTGTCTGCCGCGTCCTGTTACAAGAATAAGGCATAAGATCCACACGTCATACGTCTAACTAGTCTCCAATCAATGCAGCATCGTTTTCATTAAAATAAATGATATATACTAATTCACCTATGTCTTGTGCTGTCCTCGTTACACTTTTTGTAACAATAAATAAACGCACGTGTCAATTATTGTAATTGGCTTAATTAATTAATCATCTTCAAGTGCGGCCAATTAACGGACAGCCCTATGAAAAAGAGGCCGACAGGCGCGGGGCACCGTGGTGTGGGAGCGGGAGTTTGAAAGTTAACGGTCGTGTCTGTTGTAGTTGGTGGTGTTTTTGGTTCGTTTGTTTTTTGTTCATTTGTGAAATGGGGGTGTGTTTGTGTGCTTTGTGCTTTTACACAGGGTTGTTACCCGTCCTGATCTTCACACAGGACCTTGCGGTTGACAGTGATGTTGACCTGGACTTGGAGAACCTGTCCGAGCCCGACCTGGCCCAACGGGCTCGGGATGCGCGGCACTCTGCCTCCAAAGACCCGGCATCTCCAAATGCCGCAGATCAGCCTTACAACTATCTCCCCATGTACAGACACGTACTGCAGCCTGTTGTGAACAAAACCGAGTTCAAGCCCGCGGCGGACAACCGAGAGCTGCCCAAGGCCATCAAGAAGATCCTGCTGCCCCACCGGTACTGGTCTGTGCCGAGGCCCCTGCGCCCGGTGCAGCGTGACGGCCTGCTGGTGTGGTGCAGCTACAGCCAGCTCTACGTGATGATCAACCGCAACATCCACGGCTTCAGGTGCAAGGTGTCCGAGCTGAGCCTGGGGAGCTGCCCGGTCAGCAGAACTACCAAGAAATACTTCTACTTCATCTATGGTCTTCATGAGTGTGGAAACAAGGTGGCGGTGAGTCGAGTTGTGCTTTTGCCCTGACTTACTGACTTCAACTGCAGACTTCTCACCCAAATGTATACATGGTGTATATTCTGTCATTTTTAATGTCTTGCTGGACTGGGGAAGAGTAAGATCTGAGAAGGATTTGTTCCCTCCTCAGGTGGTAGATGGCCAACTGGCTTATTCCAACACACTCCGCTACGCCCCAGCTACTTCTCAAGGCCCAGTGATCCGCTCCGTTCCCTTCTCTGTGCCCATCCAGTGTCGCTATAATCGGTATTGAGTGGCTCGCTTCTGAAACTACAGTCCTCGGTGCATGCATTTGGATGCTCTAAAGCCATGTTTCTGCTACAGGTTCCACTACTCCTACAAGATGGGCTTCCTCCCCACATGGCCCCGGAAGCAAAAGTTCTTCAAGGACCTCAAGAACAAGTATGGCTTTGTCCTCATTCCCACCGACGGTATGTGTTGACCCAAACCCTTGTGCTGGTGTCTGCAGTGACGTGAATGGCGTTGGAAAGCTTGAGTGTGGAAGTGAACTCCAGTTCCTCAGGGCAAGATCTGCCATCAGTTGTACATCTTGTGCCTCAAGTCCTGGCTTCATCCTGAGGAACTGGGGCCGGTTGCACAAAAGGTCTTGAATGCTTTTGTTTTTTAGGTCTTAGAATTACATTTAAGCCCAAAATAAATAGGCCTGTTGCACAAAACAAAATCGGTTTGGTATGAAATGCAAGTCCTTTGTTAAGCCTACCCTACACCAGACTTAAATGATGAAAAGGTATCTCTTGCTATAGAACCTGACGTGTAAACCAACATGGCAGCACATATGCCAGGTAACTTTTGAATTATTAAATTAAAGGGGATTTCATCGAGAGGATATTTAAGGACAGGCAAAAGCCTTCTCGTATAAATAATTCGGATCACACTGGAGAAAGCTCTAAATGTTTCATTACATGCATAGTTATGGAAGTTTGACTAATAATAGCAGCAACTAATATGACCCTGACTTTTTTTTTTTATTGATTTAACTTACATTTTAGGTGAACCATTACAATACAAATTCAAATCTAGTATCCATTATTAATAATGACAAATGTATTAACCAACAACTCTTAACTAAAATGTTCTCCTTCCCCTTCGAATCGTGCCATTTTGATTTCTAGATCAAGTTTTTCCCTTTACAACTTCCCTTCTGGACAGTCAACGTAAAGTTCCTGTCTTTGAACCTAGTTTTTCTTTGTTTAGTTTGAACGTGGCCGACCTCTTCACAATCTGCAATTAAAGTACGTGTCCTGTTATGTAGTCGGTAAAACTGCTGTAAAATAAGTAATATATTAATAATTGTAACTATACAAATGGTCATACGTTAAAATTGGGGACTGCAGGGTCTGTTTTGTGCAGCGCTCTTATCGGGAGGTCAGATTTCACAGGACTTGGACTAAAGCTAGGACTTTAAGCCTTTTTAGTGCAACTGGCCCCTGGACTGTATCTACATCTATATCCCATTGTCTGTATAGTGACCTAATCTTTGACATGTCCTAAAAGAATTGACTTCCACAAATCTGTCCCTGTTGAAAGGCACAAAATGGGTTAATGTCTTCCCTTGGTTTCCCTTGAACAGCTGACTGGACCAGGCGTGCCCCAAAGACCACCTACTACCTGGGCCAGCCAATGTACTTCCAGGCTACTGCCTACATTGCAACTGGAGGACAGCGGCTTTTCATCCACTCCTGTTACGCCACCCCTACCCCAGACCACAACTCCAAACCCAGATTCACAGTGATTGACAACTTTGGGTAATGTGCATCTGAACTCGACCCACCGCTTCACTGCGATGCTCTTCCCTTCCTGACCTTTAGAGACGTGTTCTCTGGCCTCAGGTGCATGGTTGACAGCAAGATGGACGGCTGCGGGTCACGATTCATCCCGTACGAGAGGAAAGATGTCGTCCGCCTCACTGTTGATGCCTTCCTGTTCCAGAAAGCTCTTTCGCAGGTGACGTACTTGCTCTGGAGACTCGGACTCGGATGTTCAGTCTCCCTATAAACCGGTCCCCTCTCTCCCTACAGCACGGGTCCACGGAGCTGTACATCCACTGCACCATGGTGTTGGCAAGTGCTCGGGCGACGCCGGGCAATAAGGCCTGCACTTACAACCGGAAGGAGAAAAGGTAAAAAGACGACTGGCCTGGCTGCACTATAAACAGCTGCTTCTTGCCACTAACGCGTGCCTGTCCTCTTCAGATGGGAGGAAGTGGATGGAGATCATGAGGTCTGCACGTGCTGCGACTCCAAATGTCATGCTGAGAAAAACGAAGGTAGGAAGCTTTGAGATCATGGTGCTTTAAACTCCTTGGTGGCAGCCATAACTCCAACATCTCGACTTCCAAAGTGTTCTTGCAGTGCATGGATGGTTGTGGTCTTCTACCCGCATCTTCCACAGGTGCCAGGAGCCTGGTGACCTCGGCCTCCCTGCCCTTCAGCAGTCGAGGAACCAGAGGGGCGCTGACTACGGAGGCCGCTCTGAAGGTTGAGGAGAAACTGGAGAATGGTGTTTGGAACGAGAAACCGGTGGACCAGGCCGCCCTGGGAGAGGCGGTGGATTTGGTGGGGCCCGCCGAGGTGCGCGGCCAGCTTGGGGAGACCTTGGCTGTGGAGCAAGAGCAGCCTGGGAAGATCCCTGAGGGATGGCCTGATCAATAAGGCAAGGCTACCTTCCCCACCTCGTGCTCTCCAACCTGCTGTGGCTGTCCCCTGGTTTAAAGATCTTGTCTGCTCACTGGTTTCTCTCTCTCCCCAGGTTCCTGAGCAGACGAGTGCTTTAGTCTGACCCTTCAGTTTCTGAAATGCAATTAAATAAAAAAAAGAAACTGGCAGTCCCGTCTTGTTCACCATTTTTATTTGAAGCCAGAGTTAATAAACTCTACTGAACTGTTGTGACTCCAGGCTGAGGCTTTGTGCAGGTTTGCAACTTCCTCTCCTTCGCTCCATCTACAAAAGCCACATGCGAGTTGTGCAGAGTGGTTTAATTGCAATGTAACAGCAGGTGTGAAGTCATTTAAGGTCTCTAAACTCGCAAGCAAAACTTAACTTGCTACTTTTATGTATTTACAGAATATGCATAAGTAGCAAAATGATTCTACCACTTCATAAGGGCAAGTTTTCATGAAGGAAAGGAAAAGGAGCAATGCCCTGCCCCCCCTGACAGATTCAGCATGGGTGGGTTGTGTTGGTGTAGAAGCTCCAACAAGAAAATCGTGTAGATAGTGAAAATAGCCTATAGTTCATTAACCACAACCAATTGAAAATCAAATTGGCGAAACCAGAAATTCCACCCTATTTACAGTCGCATGACGTGCCAAAACGCAGACGTTGCTGTAATACCCTCCTAAACCATGGGGGTGTGTGGGGGGGCATCTACATCTGCCCTTTTCCACCCCGCTGGAGGTATAAACTCTCCTGTGTCCGGGCAGGCTGGGCGTAGGGGAGAGCTGGCATCTCCACTGGTGCCCGGGTGCCAGCCAGCCCAGCTCTGGCTCAGGTGCGGGCCGACGCGAGTGGGTGGGGGCTGACGTCACGCGTGTCGCCGCGCTGGGTGGAGGTTGAGCTCGGAGGAGGAGGAGGAGGAGGAGGAGGAGGAAGACGGGCGGGCGGGCGGCGCTGGTGTCGGGCTGTCGGATCCTGTGCTTGTCCTCCGCGCTGTTTCCCCGGCGCTTGGGCACAATGAGCGCCCGGAGAGCCGCGTTCCGCCGGGAGGAGATCCACGGCACGGTGTGGGAGGTCCCGGAGCGCTACTCGGGGCTCAAGCAGATCGGCACCGGCGCGTACGGCTCGGTGTGGTGAGTGGCATGGCCCGGCGCCAACTCGGCTGATCTTCTCTTGCGCACAATAAACTTTTCCTGCGGCTGAGCCGTGCATTAGACGGGTCCGTTTCTATACCGTGTAGCCGTCCACAGCCACAGACGGGATTGAAGGTCTATTTTTGCGCACCGGGGACTGCGACGTTGCCCGTCCTGGAGGCGCTCAGCACAGCTGCCGACAGTCCTGCGCGGTTTCGCTCTGCTGTGATTGCAGTCTAAGGTTTCACAGTCGGACGGGAACAGCCGGTGCTTCTGGTGGGACGGCAGTGAGCGCTGTCTGCGGGCTGGGCCGGGCTGTCTGCGGGCTGTCTGCCCGGCTCTGAGCGCTGCTGTTGCGTGCGTCTCGCCTGGCAGCCCCGCACCGAGCTGCACCGTCGGCTGCCCTCCGCGCTTTGCTGCCAGGACCACCATCCCTGCACAGAGGAGAGCTGCTCGCTGTCTGCCGTGCATTTGTAAGATGAATAATGTATTTTGCGCTGCACGTAGGTGGGATCAGATGTGTTGCACAATCTGGTGTGCGAGCGCACTTATATTGAGCTTTTTATTTTTACTTTTGTTTTAGAGACTCGGGGGTCGGGGAGAGAGAACTCAATTGTTCCTTATTAGAAATAACCCGTTATTAAAGTCAGCCACTGTGCACACAACGGTTACACACAGCCAGCGCTTTCCTGCGATTAATTCATAGGCAGAAAATAGAGGAGAAATTGCATTATTTCCGTTATAGGGTTTGTAAAGCACATCTGACAATGATGCTGTGGGCTATGGAGCGGGAATGCATTGTGTAATAGCCTGGCCACCACAAATGCATGAAACACACAATCTGCATCCATGCAATAGAAATGTCATTCAAAAGGAGCAAATGCTGCTAATTAACATCACATTGCATTTGTACTGAGACAGGTTTTGTGCATTGGGCCCATGCCTGATTATAATAAGCACGGGGTGTTGTTGTGTAAGAAGACGTCATTTAGTGAATTCACACTCTGTAACCATTTATCATGGCGTGTCCTCCACCTTTAATTACAGTAAAGGCATCTATAAATATATTCCCACTGGTTTGGGTGTGCCAGTGAACTGCACACTGCAGGTACAGGGAGGCTGGCTGACGTCACCCCAGGCCAGAGCCCTGCATAGTTATCTCTGGCTAAAGTGACAGTTGTGTATAAGTCTGTGTAAACACGGCAGCCCAGCTTGTTTATGTTGGGCCCGAGTGTTTTCATCCTTCCCCGGTCACAGCTCTGGCCAGTCTTGCTTTTCTAGTTTTCATTTGGTTTCCTTGTGTATTTGAAATCAAACCACTCGGGCCTACGCTTTTTCTTTTATCGTTATTGAAACACCTGGTTGGATACTTTAAGGAAATTGAATTCAGTTGTCCCCCAAAGTATCACAAATCAGTATTTATTCCAAAAGAAGCAACACTGAACATAACCATGAACAGTGCTTTCAGAGATGGCTTTGTTTCTAGTTCTGAATTCATTTGTACATGAATAGACATATAAATTATATATCCTCTGTGTGTACAAGGCTCAATATAATATGAGGTGCAAATACAGTCGCGTCTTAATGCATCTGAAACATCTGGGTGAAGGGCTTATTATGACCGTTCAAATGAACTGTCTAACTGAGATCACAGTGAAAACCTGAAACTGAAGCTGTTCTGTAATCCAGCCCCCTGCCCCCACATCGCTTTCATTTAAGCCGGGGGCATCATCATCAGAGCGTCAGTTTCTGCGCAGCGGCGAGGGGCGTAACGGTGCTAGCATATGCACAGTCGAGCATATCCTGCCTCTGAACGATGCTGGGCTCTAAATATGTGACCACAAGGGGGAAAACCTGTCACGCTTTAATTTTGGGTGTCGTTTCCTTCTGGTTCTCCACTTTGAAACGTTCATAAAGATCAGTTCCTAACAGAGCAGGGCGTCTGCTGTCCACCGCTTCCACTCGCTCCACCCGCTGTACCCCTCTGCTCTACCGCCCCTTGATGTTGTCCCCCCCCCCCCCCCATCTCCCTGTCCCCCAGCTCGGCCATCAATGAGAAGACCCAGGAGAAAGTGGCCATCAAGAAACTGCACCGGCCCTTCCAGTCAGAGATCTTCGCCAAGAGGGCCTACAGGGAGCTGCGCCTCCTCAAGCACATGAAGCATGAGAATGTAAGTCACGCCATTCTAGAACACTAATCATTGTTCGCTCTGGTTCCGGGGCTTGAATATTTGTTCCACAACTTTTTCTCTTCTCTCTTCACCTCCGGGGGAATTTTCTGGCGATGAATAGCGATGTTGAGCTAAGCAGCCGGTGACTGAACACGTCCTCCCCGTGTGTGGACAGGCTCGCGTGTGAGCGATGATGTGCTCATGTCCTGTTCCCTTCTTCCTGCAGGTGATCGGACTCCTGGATGTGTTCACTCCTGCCGCCACCCTGGCAGACTTCCAGGACTTGTACGTTGCTTTCTTCCGTGTTTATCGCGACCCCCCGGACACGGGAAAAGTACTATTCAAATACACGTGTGATGTCTGGAGAGGTGTAACTGATCTCCGTGTCTGATTTAAACTCATACAGGCAGATGATGATTAAAAAGGAGAAGTTGTGTGAAATGTAGTTCTTCGGAAAGTAATCCATCCTCTGTTATTTCCCTTTAAAGGATAGTTGCCTGGCTTGTCTGGGGAACCCAATAGAGCTAGCTAGGGGGCAGGGATTTGTTCAGATTAAAAACAGAAGATCAGTGTGTCGTTAAAGGGGAGGGCTGCTGACGTCTGCTGTTGTCGTTTGTGTTTGCTGTGTAGCTACCTGGTGATGCCGTACATGTACACAGATTTGTCCAAGGTGAGGGGAGTCCTCTCCGAAGACAGGATCCAGTTTCTGGTCTACCAGATGCTCAGTGGATTGAAGGTCAGTAAGGTCTCCGTACAGCAGGAGAGATGTGATTTGACGTCTCTTTCTGCCCAAGGCTGAGTTGGATCCTTCTAGGTCTTATTGTGCGTCACCTCTGCCACTCCAAGACCGCAGAACGATCCCTGAGGCCCTTGTAGGCCAGATGCACAATGACTCAAACCGTCTCGAGGCTGAAAACGTTCTTAACCTTCCAGAAACCGCGTCTTCTATACATCGGTCCAAAACAGGGGCTCGAATGAGTAAGATGTTTGCACAGAAGATTGTCTCACTGGTGTCAGTCTCTGAAATGTGTGAGTGACTGATCAGTAATGTATCCGTAGTCTGGTTTAGCTTCTCTTCTCTTTTTCGGTGATCCTCGTCCACTTGTTCTGGTGTGTGTGTGAGTGTGTCTCTGTGTGTGTGTGAGTGTGTCTCTGTATCTGTGTCTGTGTGTGTGTGAGTGTGTCTCTGTATCTGTGTCTGTGTGTGTGTGTGTGTCTCTCTGTATCTGTCTCTCTGTGTGTGTGTGAGTGTCTCTCTGTGTCTGTGTGTGTGTGTGTGTGTGTGTCTCTCTGTATCTCTGTGTGTGTGTGTGTGTGTGTGTCTCTCTGTATCTCTGTCTGTGTGTGTGTGTGTGTGAGTGTCTCTGTGTGTGTGAGTGTCTCTGTCTCTCTGTCTGTCTGTGTGTGAGTGTCTCTCTGTCTGTCTGTGTGTGAGTGTCTCTGTGTGTGTCTGTGTGTGTGTGTCTGTGTGTGTGTGTCTCTGTGTCTGTGTCTGTGTGTGTGTGTCTCCCTGTGTCTCTGTCTGTGTGTGTGTGTCTCTCTGTATCTGTCTGTGTGTGTGAGTGTCTCTCTGTGTGTGTGTCTGTGTGAGTGTGTGTGAGTGTCTCTGTGTGTGTCTCTGTGTGTGTGTGTGTGTGCGTGAGTGTGTCTGTGTCTGTCTGTGGTTATTTGCCAAAGACTAGATTACTTCAATAGCGTTTGTATTACATGGGACATTGTAAATGTTTTGCAATGCCTGTATTTTGTAACAACATGCAGTGTGTCTGAGACGTGGCTGACTCAGAGCTTCAGTTTTCTTCCTGTCGCTACCTGTTCGTTCAGTGTGATTCACATTTCCTTTCAAATGGTATCAAATCACCCCAGATTTATGGATTTATAGATGCCACAACGTTAGTTTTTTCTTTCTTCCCTAACAATTAAATTGTCTCTTCTTTTGCAGTACATCCATTCGGCGGGGATCATTCACAGGGTAAGTGAATTATTTTGTATCCGTTCACTGAACTGGCTGACCCTCCAGTATAGAAATCGATAGATCCGTGCTGCCAACCAGAACCTCTGTGAACATCCCACACGGAGATCTGTCTCACACGCGTCTTTATGAATCGGCCGACGGAGTGGCCCGTGGGTGTCCGCCGTTCCCACACCGGCTCTGTGTGCGCCCTCTCTCCCCTCTCGTCTGGGGCGTGTCTCGACTCGAAGGATCAAAGCGGCACCGGCAGCGTGGAATGTGTCTTGGGGGCGGGGGTGGGGTCTGTGAGTGTCGGGCTCGCTCTGCCCCGTGTGACGGATGCGTCTCGGCGCCCGGGGCCCGTCGGAACCTGTTTGGGAGTGCGGAGGCTGTGGGCTGCTTTCTCCCGAGTTACACCAGCCGGGGAAAGCTGGAATAGGGACAAACGAGAGGAGGCCATCTGGTCTTTTGTCTTGTGTGGCTGGATGTTAGTAGGCCTGTGATCCGAGGCCCCAGGTTACAGAATGCCACGGGGCAGTTTGGTCCGTGCAACCCACCCTCGCCAAAAGGCTTTGTGTAAATATGACTTGAAAATCCTGGGGTAACTGCGTACCTCGGGACGATATTATGGTGCCTAGTTAGTTTCCGTTTAATTTGTTCTCCCTGTGTCTGATGTTGTTATTATTATTATTTTTATTTCTTGGCAGACGCCCTTATCCAGGGCGACTTACAACATAAGTGTAACTAATCATAATGTTGTAACTAATCATCTCGTTTCAATGTGCAAGAATATTGTATGATCCTCCTGTGGTTTCGCAGGGTATTTCTGCACTTTTTAACTAATTGCATCTGGTCTGAGCTGATGATGGCAGCAGCTTGTGTTTGTGATCTCTCCTGCACGACGAGTAACGCGTTTAAAACTCCATTAAGCGCTGGGGTGGATCGGAAACCACGAGCGTCTGCGGCTGAGCGTCTGCGGCTGTACGTCTGGAGGCCGTCGCTGGTTATCTGCTCGTGACAGAGTGACCTTCGGGTCCTGTGGGCGGGGCGGGATGGCGGATCTGCGGGGTGTGGACCGTCCTTGGCTGGTTACTGATTACAGGTCTGACGTTCCTTCGGCACACAATCGGGCCTCAATGCCAGCCTCTGATAGCGCCGCTTTCAACCCCCGGGCTTTGCTGCATCATCTGTCTTTTTTTCCGTGGCCTCGCGCCTTTCTGTTGTGGTTTGTGTGTACAGAAAGGAGACGAGGAGACTATAGATCGGAAAATGAATATGGATTCTCTCTCTCTGTCTGTCTCTTTCTCCTACAGGATCTGAAACCTGGCAACCTGGCTGTAAATCAAGATTGCGAATTGAAGGTATTTTGTTTTTGCTGCTGCGTTGATCCTGCCTCTGTGTTCAGTCAGACTTCCCACTGACCGGCATGTAGACGCCCATTTAAGGAGCGAGAGATTGACCGCAGACCACTGCGCTATTGTTACAGCTTATATTAGTGCTGTCCAAAGGGAGGCCGCGATTAACTGATCAGATCAATAGATTTAGAAACGCGCAGTGTGAGGCATGGGGTTGTAAATTAAATCCCTCCTCCCTCCCCGCACTGTGAAGAACCACCAAATCCTGCCCCCTGGAACCGCCTCTGCCACCCTGCCCTGACACTGTTCCTGGTACCAGTGCAATTAATGGCCAATTAATAGTCTGAGTTTCTTACCTTTGCTCTCTGTGGAAAAAGTAAACACCCCCCCCCCTCTCCCTCTCTCTCTCTCTCTCTCTCTCAGATCCTGGATTTCGGGCTGGCACGGCACACCGAGCCGGAGATGACGGGTTACGTGGTGACGCGGTGGTACCGGGCCCCAGAGGTCATTCTCAACTGGATGCACTACAACCAGACTGGCAAGACCCTTTACCGATTCATTGAAATCCTCCCTGATGCCTTAAATGGACCCAGAGGACAAGTACATGAGAGCAGAGAGCTCCCACAAGAGCAGAGGATCGTGTAGTTCACTTATAATAATACGAATCTGAATAATGCCCGGTGATGCAGCTCATTTCCCCCAATTATTAAGGCTTCAGAGGCAGTTTCTTTACCTAGACAGTGAAGCAGTCTGAGATGTCAGTGTCATGAAGAGTCCTCTAGGTGGCAGCCTGCCCAGTCTAGTGTAGCGGCACGAATGAGAGGAGAGAGGAGAGGAGAGAGGGTTTCAGCTCTCAACCACATGGAGATCAGAGCCCATTTGTACAAAGAAACAGTTTTTGAAATAATTTTGACCAGAATGATTCCTCTCTTTAAACGGAAGCCAGTTGGTGTATTTAGAAGCGGCTCGCTCTCCGTCCCGCTGGCTGCTGGCTGGGTTTGGCGAAACGAGACCCTGGCTTGTGTGTGGGCTGCGCCTGGGAAAACGGTCAAGTTATCTCTGCGAGAGGCCTCTCGTGTATTCGTCTCCTCAGCGGGAATTGAAGACGGAATCGTTTTTCCCGTTTCAAGATTGAAAAAACGATTTTCTCAGCCTGGCGGTCATTAAAATGTGACCCGTTGTTGTTCGGTGAAGATGGCGATTGGGTAGATAAAGGTTCCGAGAGACTTTGTATGTTCATTGGCCATCCTTTTCTTCCTGCCCTAGTGCAACCTTGCTCTCCGTGTTTCCTCTCCTGCCTAACCGTTTCTCCCTCTTCTCCCCACAGTGGACATCTGGTCAGTGGGCTGCATCATGGCGGAGATGATCAATGGCCGGACCCTCTTCAAGGGGAAAGATTGTATCCTTTCTCAATCGGTTTCCCTCTGCTTTGTTGGATCGCGGCTCAGGAATCGAGGACCTGCCTCCGCTGTTGTCCCGTTTCCCTTTTCCACATCTCCCTCTCTTCCCTCCTGCTGCTTTTACTTTCTTTTCATCCTTGACCCCTGACCACAGACATGGACCAGCTGACCCAAATTATGAAAGTCACGGGGGTGCCGGGACCAGACTTCATTAAGAAACTACAAAGTGAGGAGGTAAAGACGCATTTCGTAGTATTACCCTTTACATATGGCCATGCAGAAGGTTGATATATGTATATACACACGCCACCCCCTCGACACACCAGATTGGGATGCATCACTGGCTTCATTACCCATCGTGTTGGCGGTCTGTGCCATGTGCTAATTTTACAGTGTGCCCTACTTTTCTGTAGTGATTACAAGTTCTCTTCTGTACAGCAGCGGTGCAGAGTCTACAGACGCACCGTGCAGTACGACGACCACACTGTGCGCTGCATGTCCCTGTGTTCATAGCCTGTTTATAATTTTTGAGGGCTGCGACTGTCGGTTATACGGTATTTGACTCTTTCCTCGCTATTTCACCGCCCTGAATCTACTAGTTTTCTGTTGGACCCCAACGCCCGTGATGTACTGAGGGGGTGGTGTGAGTGTGTGGGTGGATATATCACGGGTACAGAAGAACGGTGGCAGAACTTCCACTGCATACATTTTAGGGGACGTTTTTAAAATCCCTGCGGTGCTGGTGTTGTGTGGGATCCTGCTTTTGTTTGTAGCTTCCACTTCCTGTATCTGGCAGCTGTAGCAGAGCGCTTTCCTATATCCACTCCTGCCCCGTGTGCCAGTACTGGTGGGATTGTGAGCTTGCACGTCTTATCTTTGCCTATCTTGGCGAGTGTGTGTATCTGTGAGTGCTTGGGGGTTATCTTCATTCCATTAACTTCCTCTTCGGCTACAGACGCCAGACAGCAGCCGTGTCAAGGTGATCTCGGCGCTGCCTTTCAAAACCTTGCACACTCTGTAATCGCTCTGTGAATCGCTTAGTGGTGGCGGATGATCTTTTGACAGAGATCCAGAGCCAAACTGTGCTTCAGAGTCTCCAATTGTAATTGCAGAAGCATTTAAAATAATGCAGGCCTGCAGGACAGATGTGTTATTATATGTATATTGAGGTTTGTGTGTGTGGGGCGCCTCTGAACTCTCAGGGGACCGAGATCAAACCGGACCTGTTTCCTGACTGGCTTTTCTTTTTCTTTCCGTTTCCTTGCTTTTCCTCTGGGTGCCGGAGGGCAGGCCAAGAGTTACGTGCGCTCTTTGCCGCGCTACCCCCGCAAGGACTTCTCCCTGCTGGTGCCGAGAGCCAGCTCGTCCGGTGAGTGTCCCCCCTCTCTCTCTCTGTCGACACCTGAACACAGCCACGGCTTTTGAAGCCACAACCATGCCCATATCTGATGTTCACACAGCTCAACCCTGAGCCAGACAGTATGGCCATAACCATAACCCCCAGAGATTAGATAACCATAACTCATAGACCAGCACTACCGTGACTTATACAGGTAAAGCTCCCACAGAGGAACCAACCCAAAAGGATGTGGAGTATATCTTGCCAGTGCGATTGCTGTGCTTTATCCAGTCGTATTTCAAAAGGTGTGTGTGTGTGTGTGTGTGTGTGTACAGCTCTGGAAAAAATTGAGACCACGTAACATTGATTTCTGAACTTGGAGTGGTCTCTTAATTTTTTTCAGAGCTGTATATATGTATGTATGTGTGTGTGAGTGTATGTATGTATATGTGTCGGTGTGTAGTCTCTGTGTGGAGCAGTCAGTGTGCTGCTCGCTCTCTCCCGGCGCTCGGAGGATCGGGCCTCTGCAGTAACGAGCCGTGTCCTTGTGCGGCTGGTCTCCATGGCTACGGGCTGTGTGCGCTGTGCGGCGCTAATTAAAAACCGGAGCCAGTCATTAACTGGCTGTGGTGTGGGGGTGTCATAGGGCAGGCATTGTTGCTGCACTGTACCAGAAAAACAGGACTGGACCCCCTCGATACAAATTGTGTGTGTGTGTGTGTGTGGCAGCTGTACCATGTGAAGGCTCTCTAATGTGTCTGGTCAGCACCATCTAAGCACCTTCACTCCCCTGCGCTTTGTTTACTGATACTTTTTATGTAATTATGTAATATGGTTCTGTAGTAAATAGTTTGTGACTATAACATACTACACGCCTGTACACAGGGGCAGCTCTGTGTGTTAATATGACCCCAAGTGTTTACAAGATTGTTATGCTCCAATGATGATAATAATTAATAATTAGTCTAAATATCAATGTGTGCGTGTTTTTTAAAGGCCTGTAGGTTTTAGAAAAGGCCACGGTAAAGCAGCGGCATTAATAAGTAGGGCCGTGTGTAACTGTGTGTGTGTGTGTGTGTGTGTGTGTGTGTGTGTGTGTAGCGGTCAATCTGCTGGAGAAGATGCTGGTCCTGGACTGCGATCGGCGCCTGACCGCGGCTCAGGCCCTGGACCACCCGTACTTCGACAGCCTGCGGGACCCCGAGGACGAGGACGTGAAGGCCGAGCCCTACGACGACACGCACGACAACGCCACCATGCCCGTCGACGAGTGGAAAAGTGAGTCGGCGTGCACGCGCTATCCCCGTCGTCCCTAGGTCACGATCGCAAGTGTTTATATCACGTCCACGCCATCTCTTCACTCTCTCTTTCCCAGCTGTGATATTCCCTGCAGTAGTTCAATCTCCTCGGTGTGTGCGGAGTGTAGTGTCTGCGGTTCAGGATCGCGCCTGTCCTTGCCTCACTCATCTCTCCCTCCTCTCCCCGCAGGCCTGTCGTTTGACGAGGTGAAGAGCTTCGTCCCATTCCCAAGGCGAGACTCCCGGAGGCGGTGCACACTGACCATCTGACCTTGAGCAGCGACAGGACATGCTTGCCCAGGCAGACACACACACACACACACACACACACACACACACTCCTACACAAGACTGACAAGGACTTTGGCCCAGAGCAAAGAAACAGGGCCTCAAAGCCACGATTTCCTACCGAGAACTCAAACATCCTCACGAACAGATTAAGCGGTGGAGGGGGGGGCAGGCCGGTGTCTCACCTTTAAAAAGCCGTTGGGGCCACAGACAGTCGTGGCTCCGGCTGCGTTTGAGCCGGGGGTCTTTCTCTCCGTGACCCTCTCTCTGCCCCGGCAACCTCCACCTGTCTGAGGGTGAACTGTCGCCGCATCAAAGACTGAAAACTGTTCCGATCGAGACAGCGGTGCGGTGGTTAGCAGTTAAAACGGTCGATGCGCTCCCCGATTCTTTCACTCATTGTTTTCTGTCTTTCAGCTTGATTTTTAAAACGGTTTACAGTGTCGATGATCGGTATAGATATAGTTTCTCAGTGTTGGTGTTGGTTCCACAGCTTGGCCGTGAAGCGCTCAGAGGAGACGTGCATTGCTTCTGATTTCTCCCGCTGCCGGTTATATTTCAGCGCCTGCACTTTGCATTGGAAGGTCCTTGTTTTGCTTTTTGTGTATTTTTGCAAGCCAGGAAAACTGCCAAACGGCAATTAAAAGGTCACCCTGCCCACTCACCAGTCCTACGAACTGGAGGGGCGTTCAGTGTGCGGTTAAGGTTTTAATTTTGATTCTAGTTTACAGGCTTATTTTCACAACGCATCTGTGATTATCTTTCTGGTGAGTTTATATTCAGTCTAGTAGAAGCCAACTGGCAAAGATTAAGATCCGTTATCTTCAGTGATATTATTCTTGCATTTAAAAAAACACTCAGGACCCGGGTCTTTCTGGACTGATGGACCTGACAAAACAAACAAAACAATCAACCACAAAAGGGAGAAACCTTAGGACCATCTGCTTTTTTGGCGTTATTTTAATGCCATGCTTGCCGTGGAGGTTGTGGTCTCCCTGTTGTCCTGTGGGCTTAAGTTCCCATTTGCCCTTGTCCCGGAGGAGTCCCCAGGGCCTGGGGAGGCACATGGCATATGTTCACAGTGCTGCAGTGTGGGAATTTGCAGAAGAGTAGACAAATTCAGGCCATCCAAGACCATGTGCCTTTTGCATCACGCAGACAACAACATTAATGGAGGAAATTTAACAGTTTCTGGGGGATGTGGGTCTCATTGCAGTATGATGGGGCTGTGTAGAGAATTGCACACCTGTGAGCAGGGAAGTGCCTCTTTCATCAGAAGCACAGTCTGAGGAGCACAAGGTCCATGTTTTGAGTTCTGGCTGAGGATAAATACTGACACCTAGCTAAGTGACTCCTTTACACCAGGGATGCACAACTCGAGTCCCAGAGTTTCTCTGATTCCTTGTCATCTCAAGAACTATGGAGCGCTGCTAAATTAGTCCGGTTAAGAGTCACTCGTTGGCCTAGGTGTTTGAGATCATGTGGGAGGCCAACCAGAAGATACTGGAGCTGTTCGGGACCAGAACTGGGCTTCCCTGCTTCACACAGTCTCCTCAACCCTTCTCCTGCTGAGTCGAAGTGTCTTACGGTTTTTATTTGAGCTCCGCTTCATAATATACTCAAGAATTGAGTTGCTGGTCAAAACAAATATGATCTTTAGCCTCTGACTGGACACTCCTCTAGAATGTGATTGGCTGGAGATCCCCAGGACCAGGAACGGAGATCACAGCATTATACTGGTGCTGATCGGCCATTTTGGAAACAAAGGCTTGTGAGCATGCTCCTGGGAGGAGAACCCAGTAATCTCCACACTCAACTGAGGGTATATGCAGGATGTGAGGGGGGCGGGAGTGCCGGCTTGGCTGGTTATAATCTAAACGCATCCCTTTCAGACCAGAGGAGCAGTTGATAAGACATTGAAAGAGAGGGGAAGGGAGATAAGGAGCCTTTAAAGAGCTGCTGTACTGGAGAGATGGGATGCCCCAGGGGGTGGATAGTCTTGGCCAGCGACAACAGTGTGCTCCTCAGCCACTGTGACCAAATGTTCTCAATCCCAGCCTTACGGACAGCGGTATTTATTTTCTGTCCCAGCTGAATTAATTACTTATTTTACCTCTTACGTGGGCTAATAACAAGCTCGGTAAGGCCTTTTAAATGGTTCTAAAGTTGCAGGTCTCAAGTAACATACAAGCTTTGAAAGACAATTCAAAATGTCCCATTGCATGCCCACCGAAAGCCTTAATTAGGTCTTATAAAGCCCGTGCTGAGCTCAATCGATGGTGCAGTAGAGTCATGGAGCAGCCAGTGGGATCCGCAAACCCGGAGGAACTGGGAACACAAGGCCCAGGATTGGGAAACCTTGAGTTACAGGGAGGTTGGGGGTTTCTTTATGCAATTCCTGTTGTGTTTTTATATCTTCACACAAAGTATCGGGATCTATTGTCTGCCATATATATGTATTTTTTTAATGTGTTGTTTTTGCAGAGGTGAGCCTTGTTAAGAAAATAAATATTTACTTGAATATTTGTAAAGTGATTAAAGTGAATTTATACCACCTATTATTTTAAAATGATTTGTATTTCTTGGCAGACGCCCTTAGCCAGGGCGACTTACAACATAAGAGGTTTACTGTCTTTATTGTTGTTATTTATCTTGTATTTAAGAACCTGGGCTTTTCAGCACACAACATAAAAGCAAGATTGCTTCCAATTTACTGAAGTAAGTAATGACGTTACAACAAGCTTACTTACTTACATACTGTCCACTATTCGCTTTTCTAAATTGTCCCTCAGTTGAATTATTCAGTAGATAATTCTGATATTTTCCATTTACGTAAAATGATAAAACTTGATAGCCAAGCACTAAGGTTACCTTTTAATGTTTCCTCCTCAAATGATGAATTCCAAACACAAAGCTAAAAAACAGATTGTGAGTGTCACAAATAACCCCATTTTCTATCCCACTTATTTCCTCACCTCTTGTTCTGACATCTCTCAATTGCCAGAGATTGTGGGTTTTATTTCTGATTTTCAATTCTCTAAAAGGCAACAAATAAACAAACTGCCCTCTGCGGTCTGCACACCAAAGTGTATTAAATCTGTTGACTGTCTGCAAGATAAATATATAAATAAGTGAGTTGTTTAGATTTAAAATGACACCTGAAAAGCACACAGCTGCCTGGCTTGTGTGCTTCCAGCAGCACGATGTCTTGAAATGCGTCTTTGTTCCAGGGGTGCAATATGAATGAGATTTGACAGCAGCTGTTCTGCGTTCGATCTCTGTAACCGGGGTATAAAGTCTGAATTGTGAAATCAAACAAACTAACACACACCTTGGTCCGTTGGTTCCTCTGTGCTGATCAGTTGAATATCTCTACTTTGTGTTTAGTAGGAAATTGGGGCATTGTTATTTTTTTTATAGGAAATAAAACATGTTGAAATGTTAATCTCAGAAATAATGTTCTGAAACTGAACTGATTTTGTGTTAGTGACAACCAGAAAGACACTATAAATGTCTGTTTACTTGGGACTCTAACCCTCACCCTATTCCAACCTAAAAATGTTACCCTCGCTCGATACCCACACTAATTTGTAATGCAAAAAAGTTGCTATCTTCATCGTAAACCATAATTAAAACAAAAACATCACACTTTAGTAGATTCTAACGAAATTGAAGTTTACTCAAACCTCGAGACCCTAACCCTAAATCACTAAACCTAGTCTGAACCCTAAAGTTAGAGTTAGTGTAAAAGGTACTTTAACTAGGTAACCCCTATCTCCAGAAACTACCTTTCCCAATAGTGATGCACATTCTTTCTGCCTCTTATTGGACGAGTCGAGGTTTTATATTATAGCACTGTAATGGGATCCGTTCGCCCGGCTTCTGCTCTCTCTCCAAAGACGGGGAACATTTCCAGTGGCGGGAGATAAGGAGTTAAGTGAAATGCAGTGAAAGCGATGCCAAATACAGCACATCTGCTCCAGGATGACAAAATACTCTTGAGTAGGAACCGTGTAGTAGAACTAAGAAGTTCTTACAACATTTATTCAGACTAGAGGCATCGTTTTGCTCCACGGGGAGATCTGCCCACCTCATCCTCTCACTGTGGGGCAGGCACTCTGAACCCACTTCGCCCACAGTGGCACAAATACCGACTCAAACGGGGAAGACATCGGGGCTCCTGTGGGAGTTTATTTTGATTACAAAGTACAGCATTGAAGCAAACGGCCTGGAGGAAAAATGTACCACTGCTTGTAAAAAAAATACATTAAGAAAGGATGATTTATGTATTTATTTATCGAGGGGAGGGGTATTTTAAATAGGCAACCATCTGGAACGGTGTGAGAACTTCTGACGATAAACAAACAAGAGCGCAGCACAGGAATGGTTAAACAGGGTGGAAGTTATGACCCGACAGCTGGGAGTTTGTGGTCAGCCCAGGACACCTGGCTTGGTGGGAGGTGGGGGTGGGGGGTGATGGCTGGGGGCCACGTTCATAAAATGCCACACTAACATCAACACCTGTTTCTGTTTTTGACAAGCGGACAATAATGTCGCTCGACGTTCTCACCAGCGTGCTAGTTTTGGAGTATATGTATTTGTTCATTTATAGAGAACAGTTAAGCATGCCCCAGTGTGTGTGGGAAGAGGCAGTGCGGAGTTGCTAGGATTCAAGGTTGTGGTGGGGGAAGGGTGCTGTGTGCTGTGCTGACAACTTTCAACCCTGTGCACATGCAAAGCCTGGCGGTGTTCATTACTCCACACAGAAACACCAGCTTGGCAGTCTCTGTGGGGAGCAGCAAAAAGTTACAGGGGAAGGATCGCCCGGGCAGGAGACTACTTGTGTCCTTCACTGTGTTGTGTTTGTGGAATGAAGCCCTTTAGGTTTAGTCAATTCAAAACACTACATTTGAAAAAGTGGAGATTCTGTTAAAAGACAGGACAGTGTAATACGACCACTCTGGGGGGGGGGGGGGGGGGTTTGCATAACAAAAAACGAAAACTGTCCTCTTTGTTGACGGTCAAGGAGACCAGATTAGTGCTGACACTTGAAAAGTAATAGTATACCTTCCAGATAAATACAGTCCCACACACACGACGGGTGAGTTATTTTGCATGCACACTTGGCTCGGATGACACTGGCAGAGGCTGGTTTAACTGGTTTATTGCCCCCTCCCCCCAGTATCGTAGAAAGACGGGCAACAGTATGCAGGGGCAGTTGTGGTTGCATGGAAACCGCTCCTGACATGTTCATTATATGTCCATGCAGGCGGGGGCAGCAGCAGCAGGATCATAATGAGACACTAAACTAAGCCACTCCGACAGTGTCCATCATGCAGCGCCACGGCCGTGTGCCTGCCCCCCGGCCCCGCTGCACGGCTGCTGCAGGAGCACAGTAACAGCGGCGCGGCGGAGCTGCGGGCGGCCGAGGCGCACGACTGTCCCACACTCGCAGCGCGGGGTTTCCATGTGTCACAGCCAGCGCACTGGCGTCTCCGCGAAGGGGCGGTCCTAGCCGCCTTGATTGAAAGCGCCGCTTTCCCATAGCCAGCGCTGGGGGGAAAAAATCCCTTCGTAGCCCGAGCGGGGTATCTACCTTGTCGCGGTCCGCACGCAGCAGCCTGAGCGCCACGGATGTCCGCGCCGCTGTGACTCGCAGGGAAAACGGTTCCTCCGGGCGCGATGGAGGGCTGAGGCTCGGGAGAGGACGACTTCACGCCGAAATTTGCCGGCTTTCACGGCCGAAGAGCAGACCGAGCGACGGCGCCGCTCCCCCGGTTGGCTGTAACCGCTCTCGGCGCCGCGTTGCCTTTTGGGAGGCCAGGTAAAGGTTTGCGGCGGGGCTGTGTGGCCGGTGGGGCTTTAATCTGGCACGGAGGGCTTTTATTTCACCCGGGCAGTAATGGAGACTCTAGTACCCCCCCAGTGCGGGAAACACGGGCGGTGCAGCGGAGCGGGGCCGAGCTGTGCGGGGAGACCGAGGGGGCTGTGTAGGGGATGAATCGCGCTTATTGCCCGCCGTGCTGTGTGCGGGCGCCGGCTCGGCGTCGTGCTGCAGGAGGGGGATGTTTGGGTCGGGGGCTACGGTTTAACGGGTAAGATGGCCGCCATCTTCTCCTCTCCTGGAAATAAGCTCCGGCAACCAAACTATGCCGCCCGGGCCCGCCCCCTCGCCGGGCGCTGATTGGCTGCGGCGGAGGCCCGGTGCCACGCGCGCCGGCGCTGATTGGCTGCGGCGCGGCTCAGTCATGTGCGCTGGGGTTCGGCTGCGCCGTCGCTCTCGGTCGGGATGAATTCCAGAATCATCTCCCGGAGCGCGAGCAGCACGGCGGCGCCGAGGGGCAGTGGGACCGGGACCGGGACCGGGACCGGGACCGGCGGCTCTCCTGGCCCGCAGCCGTGTCGTGTCGACAGGCGGCCGGGTTGTGGCCTCTGGTGGTGTTTGCAGGCAGATGAGGCTGATATCTTCAGCCCCGCCCCCTCCAGCGAAAATAAAAACATGTCATTTCTGCGAGTTGGCCGCGATGAGCGCCTCGGGGGGGAGACTGAGAGCTGCAGGCCCGACCCCCTGACCCAGTGATGGCCTCAGGTGGTCTCTGCAGCTCGGGCACTGGGGCCTGCACTGGGGCCTGCACCGGCGCTGCTGTCGCTCACCGGGACGAGCTAGCGGGCGTTCATTGGCATGGGGCTGCTGCTGCTGCTGCTGTTTTGCACATCGGGGAGGGGGGTCGTGCACAGGGTTTTTGTCTGGTGTGGAAATGCTCCCGCGGCCAGTCCGGGGGCTGTGCACGGAGGGGGGGCTGTGGCGTGTCGGGTGGCCCACGGGCAGGTGAGGGAGAGCTGGTTTGGGGGTGAGGGGGGCGGTGTGAGCCGCCAGGCAGCTGTGCGGGCCGAGATCACTTCCGCCCTGAGACGTCATCGCGCAGGCGCAGCCAGGCGGGGGTTTAAAGGGCCAGACCGCGCCAGCCTGTGGGGATGCATCATGCTTTTACTCCGGGCCATGTTAATACAATATTTTAATGCATTTCTACAATTAGAATATGGTAATCACCTATGTATCATATAATAATAATAATACATAAGTGGTAGTAGTAGTGCTATAGTAGTTAAGAGTAGTAGTATATATTACAGATCCTGCAAGAGAACAATAATAATACATTAGTGGTAGTAGTACTGTAGTAGTATACAGCTCTGGAAACAATTAAGTTCAGAAATTAATGTTAAGTGGTCTTTTAATTTTTTCCATAGCTGTATATCTATCTAGTATAAAACTATAGTAGTTAAGAGTAGTAGTATATATTACAGCTCTTGCAAGAGAACCAGACTATGTTTTCCTCAGATGCAGGCAAATTGTAATCATAAGCTGCCAATTGGGGTTTATGTGATAGTTTCAAGTGTATCTTTGTTTGATATCTCGAAAAATAAAGCCGGTGTGGGGCTTCTTTAATTTTTCTACTTAAAAAAACCTATTCCTCTCAGTTAAAGCCATATCGTATTAGCAAGGGATGATGGTTGTGTGTATACTGTCACACTATGCCTTGCTTGACTATTACCAGGACTCTGAAACAAACCGTTCAGTCGTGCTCCCTGGGCTAGGAATTGGGCATTGCCCTGCAAACGCAAAGATGGTTGTAACTAATGAGTTTCTGTCTGTAGTCCTTAAGCATGCAATCCTTCTGGTACCCCCCCCTCAAAACACACACACACACACACACACACACACACACACACACCACAACAGGAATCTAGGCCAGCTGAAGAGTGTAATTGCTGCCTTACTGCAACTTAACCCCCTTATTACTGGCCCTCATGGAGCTGATGTTGCATCATAAATGTATAGTGTGTGTTGACAGGGCCGCCAGCTCTCCAGCTGCACTGTTGTTCCTCT
Source organism: Amia ocellicauda (assembly GCF_036373705.1). Classification (NCBI taxonomy): domain Eukaryota; kingdom Metazoa; phylum Chordata; class Actinopteri; order Amiiformes; family Amiidae; genus Amia; species Amia ocellicauda. The sequence continues at coordinate 4,800,216 of NC_089854.1, forward strand.
GAGCCCTTGATTTTTTTTGCCGTACATTCACGGGTATCATTTCGGAGGAATCTGCTCCTCCTTGCTCCTCTCCCCATCGCCTCTGTGCCGGCGGCCAGTATAAACCTGCAGGCTGTAGCATGGACATCTTGCGCAAGGACGGCTCCCGTGTACAATGTTCCTGTTGTGACATCTTGAATTTCCCATTATTTAGGATCAAATCATGGTTGCCTAGAAGTTAAGCTTTGTTTTTTTCTTCCTCCCCAAAGTTCTCAAGCCACTAACTCGGTCTAATCAGCAGAGTAAATTGAATAACTTCAAATGCTGCTCCCCGGGCCCCCCAGTGATTTATGGGCTTTAAAGTGCGCAGATCCTTGAAATCGCCAGCTATCAAAGGCCATTGGAAAGCCTTAAACGTGTAACAGTCTGAAATTATCAGATTAAATGAGAGCTTGAGTTGGAACGGAGACCAGGAGGCCCTGAACTAACGTTTACATTGTGGCCAGCAGGCATAGGGACAGAACTCTCCCTGAAAACGGCAATATGACCCCATGGGCTTTTGTTTTCTGTCTTTTGTCATGCGAGGCCTTTGAAGTGTCTGACTGTCACACTGCTGCAAATCTCACACGGGCTCTTCTGTTCTACAATTAATCCAGCAGAACTAGCGGGGGTTCAGTCTGCATAGAGTCAATTTGTTGGAAAGGCAATCGTGAGTAAAGGAAAACAAACGCAGCTCTTCTGTGAGATGCAAGGCATGTAGAATTATTCTTTCCCACGTGGCGTTTGTTGTACATGTTCGTCAAGTTTGAAGGACAAAAAAATCATTTTTCAACCAAACATACAATCGTGGATACGTTTTGTCGAATGTATTTCCTTATAACAGCCATCTTCTGGCACAGTAGTCAACTGTGACACCGGTTTGCAAACCACTGGACTATTTGGCACCTCCCTGTAACCGCCAACAGAGCCCCCTCCCACATGAGAAGAGCAGCTAAGATATAGATATAATATGCATGTGGAAAAAGCCGCAATGCAACATGCAGAAGCTGCCAGAACCGTAGGATTGGGGAGCTTGACCTTGTAGACGCTCATACAGGAGTCTTTTGGGAAGTACAGATATTTTCCCCAATACGGAGGTCTGTAGCTGTGGTGCTCGAGAGCCATAGTCCTGCAGCTCTTAATTGACATTTTTAAATAGTCAGTGAAATACATTCTGACTGACACTCCTTACGCAGAGTATTGATCCAGCTGTGGCGATCGGTTTTCTGGTGGCCTGAAGAACAGACGTTGTTTTGTTTTTTCATAAACGTACAGTTAGTGGGTTCCCAACACTAGGGTTCGAGAAGGTTGTTCTGACTGATCGATAGACATGCAGAGCAGATATTTTAGTTATGCTTGTGAATGGAGCTGGCAGACTTTCCACAGCACTTGAAAAAGTGAGGTGTGTTTCTCCTGCTTTTTCAGCTAAACAACAAACACTGTTGTGTCAGGGAAATGCTAACCCGGTGTTTGAATCTGTCTCCCTCCGTCTCTCCCTGTCTCCCTCGCAGCAGGATCAGGGTCGTGTGGGGCGCAGATGAGGAAGCCGCGGAGGAGGGGGCGCCAGGCTGGTGGGGTGAGGGTGGGGGCAGGAGCGGCAGCGGCGGCAGGTAGAGGGGGCGGAGCCGCGGTGGGCCAACGCTCGCCCTCGCCCTACAGCCTGAAGGTGTCCCCGGCACGCGAGACGCTGACCTACGCCCAGGCGCAGAAGATGGTGGAGGTGGACCTGGAGGGGCGGCTGCACCGCATCAGCATCTTTGACCCGCTGACTGTCATCACGGAGGACGAGATGACGGCCCAGGACATCGCCGAGTGCAACAGCAACAAGGAGAACAGTGAGCAGCCCCTGTTCCCCAGCGCCAAACCCAGCCGCAAGCCGCCCGCCACCAAGGGCAAGAAGAAGGACGCGGCCAAGCATTGCTCCTCCTCCTCCTCTTCCTCCTCCTCCTCCTCTTGCTCACACACGGCAGGCGGCCAGCACAACCAGCACCCCCCCCACCACCACCACCAGCACTCCAACGCCCACCACCCGCACCATGCGCTGCCCAAGCCCACCTTCCGCGTGCTGGACTGCTTCACGCCGGCCGAGGCGCCGCCGCTGCCCACCGCCTACTACCGCTACATGGAGAAGTCGGCGGAGGAGCTGGATGCTGAGGGTGAGTACGACATGGACGAGGAGGACTTCGCCTGGCTGGAGATGGTCAACGAGAAGCGCGTGTCAGACGGCCAGACCTCGGTGTCCCCGGACGCTTTCGAGCTGCTGATGGACCGGCTGGAGAAGGAGTCCTTCCTAGAGAGCCGCAGCCAGGGCCCCTCGCAGTCGGCCATCGATGAGGACGCCTTCTGCTGCGTCTGCCTGGACGACGAGTGCCTCAACAGCAATGTCATCCTGTTCTGCGACATCTGCAATCTGGCCGTGCACCAGGAGTGCTACGGCGTGCCCTACATCCCCGAGGGCCAGTGGCTGTGCCGCTGCTGCCTGCAGTCACCCGCCCGGCCCGTGGACTGCATGCTGTGCCCCAACAAGGGCGGCGCTTTCAAACAGACCAGCGACGGGCACTGGGCGCACGTGGTCTGTGCCATCTGGATCCCGGAGGTGTGCTTCGCCAACACGGTGTTCCTGGAGCCGGTGGAGGGTGTGGAGAACATCCCTCCGGCCCGGTGGAAGCTCACCTGCTACATCTGCAAGCAGAAGGGCCGTGGCGCCTCCATCCAGTGCCACAAAGCCAACTGCTACACGGCCTTCCACGTGACCTGCGCCCAGCGCGCTGGCCTGTTCATGAAGATCGACCCGGTGCGCGAGACCAACGTCAACGGCACCACCTTCTCCGTGAAGAAGACGGCCTTCTGTGAGGCGCACTCACCCCCCGGCACCGTGCGGAAGGGCGGGCGGCCTGGGGGGGTGTGTGGCAGCGGCTCCTCACACAGCCACGGGGAGGAGGAGGAGGAGGACGAGGACGAGGAGGAGGAAGAGCAGCGGCAGGGGGCGGCCGGGGAGAGGGGCCGGGACAGGGGCAGGGGCAAGCACAAGCGTGGCGCCAAGAAGGGCTCCAAGCTGAAGAGGAAGGTGAGGAAGGGCATGGAGGCGGCGGCCCGGCGTGCGGCCGTGCCCATGGTCCTGGTGCCGCAGATCCCCTCGCACAGGTAGGCGTCGCTCGGCCCTCTCTCTTTCAGAAACGCCTTCCTCTCTCCTTTAGGCAGCGTTACGCTCATCCACACCCTCCCCCGCCATCAGGCTGCAATTAGCACTGATGCACAATGTCTTGCATGTTATTTTTGGAGCGCGAATCCGTGATCTCCTCCCCCAGCAGAGAGGGATTGTTAGTAAGCGATCGTGTCTGTATTAACAGGGCGAGAGAAGCGACTATTTGTGTGGCAGCGCCCAGTGCACAACTCAGTGACACAGAAGTTGATGATTTGAAAAGACGGTGATGTGGGCGACTGTGTTGATGTCCTCTCCTCTCCTCTCGCAGGCTGAATAAGATCTGTATCGGCGTTCCCGTGCAGCGCAAGAACCAGTTCATGCAGCGGCTGCACAACTACTGGCTGCTGAAGCGCCAGTCGAGGAACGGGGTCCCGCTGATCCGCCGGCTGCACTCGCACCTGCAGTCCCAGAGGAGCGCCGGGCAGGTCAGACACCGGGGGGCTGGGGGCGGGGGCTCGTGGCCGGGGACGGGCACACAAGTGTACACGTTACCTGCAGTGTGTTACCGAGGGGAGCTGGCCTCTGCAGGGAGTGGGCGGGGCTGCGGTGGTGATGATGGCGAGGGTTAACGCAGGTTTTCCGGTGTGGTTTCTTTCAGGCGGAACCGGACGAGAAGGTGAGCGCCGTGAAGGAGGAGCTGAAGTACTGGCAGAAGCTGCGGCACGACCTGGAGAGGGCCCGGCTGCTGGTGGAGCTGATCCGCAAGAGGGAGCGGCTGAAGAGGGAGCAGGTACCGAGAGGGGGTTTTGTGTGGGGAGAGAGAGGGGAGTGGTGGCAGTAATGTAGGGAGGAGAGGATGAATTAAATTAAGGGAGAGAAAGAAAAGGAGAGGGAGACTGAGAGAGACAGAGGGAGGGGGAGAGTGAGAGAGACGGAGAAGGAGAGGGACAGGGAGAGAGATGGATGGGGAGAGGGAAACCGAGAGAGAGGGGGACGGAGAGAGGGAGGGAGAGGGAGGGAGAGTGAGAGACGGAGAAGGAGATGGACAAGGAGAGATGGGGAGAGGGAAAGCGAGAGGGGGACGGGGAGGGGGAGAGGGAAAGCGAGAGCTAGAGAGATGGGGAGGGAGAGAGAGAGGGACAGGGAAAGCGAGAGGGACGGGGACGGGGAGAGCGCGCATCAGTATCAGTTCAGTGGTTATTTGTGAAAACCCCACCCACACGAGCATTGAAGGAGTCTCCCTGGGAGAGCGGGAGTGAGCTACCCTGTGACGGATGAGTGGACTGAGGGAGGGGGCACAGCCCTGTCTTTGAGGAGGAGGGAGGTGTGTCTGTGTCTGTGCTGGCTGCCGATGCCACGGTCTCAATTTCCGGTCCCCCCCGGTGCACAGGAGCTCACCGGTTTAAAATTCCTGTAGCTCACGATGAGAGAGAAATGCCAAAATGCGGGACGGGGCCCCAGCCAAATTATTGTTGTGCCTCCGCTCTGCCAGCACCGTGTGGGGATAACAGACTTCAGAGACGGGCGCTGGCGTAGCGGCCTGGGGGTTTATAGGCCTTGGGCTAAAATAAAAAACAAAAATGCCCCGAAATGTAATCACTGTGTGTCTAATTAGTTTTTAATGGGAAGCACAAAATGAAAGTTCCTCTCCATGCCGCTTTGCTTTTAGGCAAGTATTTACTTTGAAACCTGTGAAAACTGCATCACAAAGAAACGGCACAAAGCAGTTTCTATATTTAAAACAGATGGCTGATTCGGTTAACCTAATCATCTTTATATGAGAGCGCATTCTGTGGCCCCTTGGCTAGTGTATCTTCTTAAAATTCGAACCTAAAGATGTGCAAGCGGCGCAGTAATTGAAACCGGATTTCCCCACAGCCGTGTATCGATTCGCGGGGGCTGTAGTGTCGAGCCTGATTTGGATTCATGATCTCTGGAGCGCACTTGAGGAAAGTGGAAGACGGAAGCAGATTTTTATTTCTATTGTCTTGAGAGCGTTGCGGTGCAGGAGAGACGCGCTGCTTTACGAGACCAGTTGTTGCCTTTAATAATACGCCGTCTTTGATTTCAGGAGCCAAGGAGTGTCTCTCGATACCTGGTGATTCATATCTGCACCTAGATTGCTTATCCGTTAACGGCTCACAATAACTGAAAATTTCCAATTAAGAAATTATAGTTCAATTAAGTTTACAGTGAAGTAATTTAGAGCTTAGTGGGAAAACCAGGGCCGGAGAATTCCTGCCATGAGAAACATATTAGGAGTATCGGTCTCCCTCAAGCCTCACTGTGTCCTTTGTCTGCTTCCCTCCCCTCCATCTCTCTCTCTCTCTCTCTCTCTCTCTCTCCCCCCTCTCTCTCTCCAGGTGAAGGTGCACCAGGCGGCCATGGAGCTGCAGCTCACTCCATTTCTGGTCCTCCTGCGCTCCACGTTGGACCAGCTCCAGGAGAAGGACGCCGCCCAGATTTTCGCAGAGCCCGTCAACCTCAGAGAGGTCAGAGGTCACCGTCTGGACTGTCCCTGTCCCCCTCCACTATGACTGCTCTTCTCTGTGGTGCCTCTTACACCCCCTCCGCTTCAATCCTCCTCTTCCTCTCACACCCCCTTCCATCTCCTCTCTCTCTCTCTCCATCCCTCTCGCCCGCTCTCTTACTGTCCCTCTTCTTCTCTCCCCCATCTCGTCCCGCCGTCCCTCTCTCACATGCTGTGTCTCTGTGTTTCCCCCTCCCCCGCCCCCCACTCCCTGCCCCACAAACCCCACCCCCGTCCCCGCAGGTCCCTGACTATCTGGAGTTCATCTCCCAGCCCATGGACTTCTCCACCATGCGCACCAAGCTGGAGGCCCACGGCTACCGCACACTGGCCGACTTCGAGGCCGACTTCAACCTCATGGTGGGCAACTGCCTGAAGTATAACGCCAAAGACACCGTGTTCCACCGTGCCGCCGTGCGCCTGCGGGACCTGGGCGGCGCCATCCTGCGGCACACGCAGCGCCAGGCCCAGAGCATCGGCTTCGACTGCGAGACTGGCATGCACCTCCCGGACTCGCCCAAGGGCCAGGACTATTACCGCTGCTCCTGGGAGGACGGTGAGTAAAGCTCTCTACGTCCACACCCGCGTTGTGACCGCAAAGGAGGTGGAAACGGGCTGAGAATGATCAGTCCAGATCTCGGGCAGAGTGAGAAGCAGACGCGCTCTGGTCTGGAGGAGAGGATGTGAACAACACAGCTGTGGATTTAATTATGTGTGTATTATATGATGGTTCAAAGCTGCTTTGGTTTTGGTTTTCTGCTCTGTTGTGACGCTCTGCTGTGTCTCTGTCACAGTGGACAACATCCTGGCCCCAGAGAACCGTGTGCACCTCTCTGCGGAGGACCAGCTGAAGGAGCTGCTGGACAAGCTGGACATGGTGTCCAGCATGCGCTCCAGCGGGGCCCGGACCCGGCGCGTCCGCCTGCTGCGCCGCGAGATCAACAGCATCCGCTACCGGGTGGGCCAGCAGCAGCGGCACCTGCTCAACGGGGAGCACGGCAAGGGGCCCCCCGCCGGCCCTGAGGACAGCCCCGCCGCACCGGGGGAGCCCGCCACGCCGCCCGCCACGCCGGAGAAAGGTAGCGCCCGTCTCGCGCCGCGTGATCAGAGTCAGGGCTGCGTGCGCGTTGCGGAAATTCACTTTCTGTTTTTCCCCTCCCTTCCAGACACCGCCAAGTCCACCCCTCCCCCAACCCTGGAGCCCACCGGCCCCGCCCCCTCCCCGACGGACGGCGACACCCCCCAGGACCCCCCCACGCTGCGGCCGGTGGGCGGGGAGCCGCGGACCCCCGGCCGGCCGCACAAGCGCTTGAAGTCGGACAGCGAGGCGACCGGCGCTCGGAGGCCGGGGGCAGGCGGCCCCGGGAGTCCGGGGGGCGTCCAGCGGCTGCTGAGCGATGGGGGGCTGAACGGGCTCTCGCCGGGGGCGGCCCCTGAGACCCCCAGCCCCTCGGCCCCCGGCGTGGGCCGCCGCACCTCCGTCCTCTTCAAGAAAGCCAAGAATGGCGCCAAGATCCACAAGGGAGCCGACAGCCCCCTGCGGAACGGCGGGGAGGAGACGCACAGCACCCCCCTCTCTCCTCCTCCTCCTCCTCCTCCCATCCCCGCCCCTACCGTGCCCTCGCCCCCCCGTGCCTCGCCGGACCGCCCCCCCCGCCGACGGAGACACAGCGTCAGCTCGGACAGCGAGGGGGAGAAATCTCCGCCCCCTGTCACTGAAGCAGGTGAGGACTTTGACCGGGCCGTGTCCCGGTCCTGCCCCCGCTGGCCTCTGCGCCTCCGAGGGGGGTCACAGATAAGAGCAACCTGGGACTCCAGACTTGCGTGGCTTGTAACGTGGGGTCTCTTGGTGTATGATGGAGGTCGCTGCTCTGTTATCCGTGTGGAAAGGTCTCGACTCGTGTCGCTAAGCTGTTTCAGCAGTCCGCAGCAGATCTTGAACTTTAAACCGGCACAGATTCGAAACTCCAGGTATTTGTCCCTTTGATCCAAGATATTTTAAATGTTTAGTTCAGTCTGTATTGGCTCCTCTGTGGTGAATCGGGCTGCAGTCAGATTGTTGTCCACCAGAGGCCACTGCTCTCCCGGCCCCCAGCGGGACCTCTCGGTGTCGGGCTGATACAGCGATGCTACGCGTCGTGGGGTGGGACGGTCGGCCATGACGGGCCCGTGGGCGTCGGGCGGTCCGCTGTGTGTGTTGAGCGTCAATGACGTTGGCCGTGTCTCCTTGCTCCCCCAACAGGGCTGACGAACGGCTTCGGGAAACACGCGGAGAGCGGCTCGGATTCAGAGTGCGGCTCCCCCCCGGCTGGAGCCACGCCCTTCGTCAAGGACGTGTGAGTGGACGGGTCTCCAGTTTGACCAGGATTGGCTTCAAAATCTCTGTCCAAAGAACCTGCCGGCAGGAGAAGTAACATTCTCTCTCTCCCCCTCCCTGGCAGCTGCATGTCTCCACCCAAACGCAGCCGTGGAAAGCCAGCACTGTCCCGGGTCCCCTTCCTGGACGGCGTGAACGGGGACACGGAGTACGACGGCTCAGGTGAGTTGTTCTAGTGCGCCGCTGTCTGCCAGTCCCGGCCCTCGTCCCGGCCGTGTCTGTCAGCCTCCCGCATCGTCCTGCGGTGACGGTGGCGGTGTCCGTCTCGCCCGCAGGCAGGAGCATCCTGATGTCGTATGAGAACAGCGCTGACCTGGAGCCGCTGGACCTGGTGTGGGCGAAGTGCCGGGGATACCCCTCCTACCCGGCGCTGGTGAGTGGGCCGCTCGGCCTCGGTGCGCGCTCCGGCCGCCGATCCCGGTCCAGGTGTGGTTTGTCACCCATAAAAACGCCCCCCGTGTGTGTGTCTGTCCAGATCATTGACCCGGACATGCCAAGGGAAGGCCTGCTGCACAACGGCGTCCCAATCCCCGTCCCGCCCCTCGACGTCCTGCGGCTGGGCGCCCAGAGGCAGGATGAGGCCGGCGAGAAGCTCTTCCTCGTCCTCTTCTTCGACAACAAGAGGACATGGTAAATGCATACTCTCTCTGTCCCCTTTTCTGTTCTTTCTGTCCTCTCCGTCATCTCTCTGCCCTCTCTCTTCTGTTATCTCTGTTCTCTCTGTCCCCTCTCTTCTGTTCTCTTGTCCTCTGTCTTCTCCTCTCCTCTCTGTTATCTCTGTACCCTCTCTCCTGTTCTGTCTTCTGTTATCTCTGTCCACTCTCTCTGTCCCCTCTTCTGTTCTGTTCTCTCCTCTCTGTCCCCTCTCTTCTGTTCTGTTCTCTCTCCTCTATCCGTCCTCTCTGTCCTGGGACTCAGCCGGCTGTGTGTTTGTCTCCGGGCGCAGGCAGTGGCTCCCGCGCGACAAGGTGCTGCCCTTGGGGGTGGATGACACGGTGGACAAGCTGCGCATGATGGAGGGGCGGAAGACGAGCATCCGCAAGTCCGTCCAGGTGGCCTACGACCGCGCCATGATCCACCTCAGCCGGGTGAGGGGAGACCACGGCTTCGTCACCTCCAACTACCTGTAGACAGGCCGGGGGAGGGAGAGGGACGGACACACCGTGGATTCATCCTTCAACCTCACAATGGAGGAAGAGAGGGAGAGAAAGAGAGGGAAGAGAGACTGCTACCTACAGATTATGGGAGAAAGGAGGCCACTGGGTGAGAGGCGGAGCGACGGAAAGACCCCCTTCTCTCCGGGGGTCCGCAGAGTCCCCGCTCCCCGAGAGGCACCGGGGTGTCCGGCCAACAACCAAAACTCCAGACGAAAGAAACCGTTTCACAAAGGCGATGACAACAGAAATCCACGATCGTTTTTTTTTCTCTCGTTTGTTTTCCCAGATTCATTTTTTTTTTTTTTCATATTTATAAAAAAAAAGAAGAAAAAAAAGTTATAAAAACAGAAAGGATCACTGCCATTTTCGTACGATAGCTTTTTACTTTTTAATACTTTACAAAACCACTTCTTGTACATTGGAAACGCACACACGCATATATCTATATTTCCTCTGTGGAGGAATATATATATCGATGTATATCATACTCTTCTATGATTTCGTTTTATTTGTTTGCATTTGTATTGAATTAACCGAGGGCACTACGGGGAAGAAAAATGATGTAAATACTTGTAAATTACCGTTATAAATTATTGGCCGGCTTCAAAGTTCATTTAGCTTCTCTGTGGTGTTAATGGTTATATATACATATATATATATATATATAAATATATATATTTTCTTTTTTTTTTTTTTAATACACAAAATGTAATTTATTTAAGGAAAGCAAAAAAAATATTGTTTGACAATTGAAAGTAAATAGATCAGTAATTTAACATGAAATAAAAAGATAAATAAAAAGAACAGTGGACTTTGTGACCCATGTATAACGTTGTAATAATATCGAGATTTTAAAACACTTTTACTACATTTTATGATTTTCTTTGTATTGTCCCCGAGGTGTTGCCCTAGGGCCGGAGTATTGCTGTAAGTCCGCTGCTGAAGCACAGAATGTTGTATTTATTGTAGAAAGTGTTTATTTGCTTTCTAGATCTGTTTATAAGATGCCTCTGAGAGAGATTCTACGCTTGTACAAATTGCAGATTTTACCCACTATAACCTGACTGTCTGAATCTATATTTTCTCTCTTGAGAAATAAATGTTCTAATCTAAGTCCTTGATCATCGATATTCATTCATTGAGTCGTGGCGTTGCGGGGTCGCCGGGTCTGGCCGAGCCGTGGCCTCCCGTCTCGTTCACAGCCTCGTACGGGTGTGAGATAGATCTGGATTTGTGTGTTACGGTCTGCACGGCGGCCAGACCGAGGAACCGCCGCGGTGCCGGGAAGACGAGTCAGACGTGCCGGGTATTTCGGCGCAGTTCGTTTTCTTGTGATGTCTCTGAAGCGCCCACGGCACGACGTCGTCCCGTTCTCAGTGGAGACGTGTCCATTTCCCAGGCCCGCCTTCCGGAGGGCTCGACCTCGCGCCCAGAGAGGGTTACCCGCCGACTCCGTTGCTGCCACGGACTGGTACTGCCATCCTGATTGATAGAGGCCGTCGCTCGCCAGCCGAGAGGGAACCTCTGATATTTGAGCTTTTACCACAGAAACGTAAATCCAGAGGTTCTCTGCCATCTTGGTTGGCTGACGGAGCATCTGCAGTCAAGCCGAATTCTTCCCAGATTTGGTTTTATTTGTTCGGTTGACAGTTTTATGCACTCAAATCATAACTGCATTGTAAACCCAAAAAGATAAAAAACAACAGGGAGACGCATCCTTAGTGTTGGCACACATCTGTATACACCTGTTGCCCACTCCACACCACCCCTATACCTTCACTTATGTCACGTCACTGTAAACCTGTACATTGCCTCGTCTGCTGAACAGCTTCATAACGATACTTCTGCTGTCCCCGGGGAGCCCAGAGAGACACATTCTGTCGCACACAGACGCCTGGTATGTTGGGTTTGTCTATTTGCGTCAAGCCTGTGAGATGTTCATTATGTAAACATGGCACTGACGTCCGAAGCGAAGGAAAATGCAGCGCAAGGTCAGGCGGCTGGAGCGGCCGAGTAGATGGGCACTGACTGGCACTGCGTTCCCTTGGGCTCTGGGCACAGGGTCTGTTATTTGAGTTCTTCACCTCTGTCCTCTGCCATCGCTTCCTGAAATAACCGACCAGGAGGTGAGACTTGTGAGTCGGTCCGGCTGCGTTTTTCTCCACGGCCTCCGACCCCTGGTGTCTGCAGAGCTGGTGCGGTTTTTCCCCAGAGCAGCACGTCCAGATCGATAGTGACCGAGTCTGCTGACCCCGCTGGGCTGTGCGGAGACAGTAGATTGTATTTTCCTAGCCCGGCAGCAGGCTGAGTCGGCTCCTGTTTTGCTTTTTCTTTGATAGTGAAACAACATGATGGACATAATGGGATTTTTCAAAGGAAATTGTTTCAATGTGACCAGCAACAGAGATGTGCCCGTTGTGCCCGCAGCCGGCTTCGAGGGGCCCCCAGTGACCGCTCCTGGGGGTCCGGTGTGGGTGCCCGTGGCATCTCTGTCCTGTCAGAGTAGAGACAGCCAAGGCACGGCAATAAATAGATTCATCTCGGCTCTGCTGTGACCGAGAGGGAGGCGGGGGAAGGACTCGCTGAACAGGGGAGAGGAGCTGCCAGCGAGAGCCGGCCATCTCCACAGACCAGATGTGTCGCGATCGATAAGGGCCCCTCGGCTACCAATTATCCCACCAGCCAGCTGTGCGTCTGGTCGATCACACAGCAGTCTGCTCCCTGCGCTGCATTCGTAAGCAGGAGCCGCGATCCATACACCCGGCGCACCTGGAAAGGAGAGAGAGGGAGAGAGAGAGAGAGGGAGGAGGGGGGAAGCTAAATCTGATCTTTGTTTATTGAAATATGCAAACAGGAGATTTGCCAGAGCCCTCCGTACCAGAAACCAGGAACAGCCACGCAAGTGCTTTAAAGTTGTAAGGAAGTCAGGCCTTGACGCTTATGAATAATGCCGTCTCTTTGATGTTCACCATCATTCAGTTTGTATAGCGCCTTTCAGCACAACTGAAGATCCCAAAGCACTTCACAACAAAGCTCCAACTGACTGGAAGATACGATTCTAGACATGCAGCAGCAAGGACTGGACAGGAACCTCAGGAAAACCAGGTTTAAAAGTCATGCTTGATGCAGTAAGGAATCCAGTGGCGCCCTCTAGTGGGAGGACTGAATCGCAACTACAACACCCAGGTGAATTAAAATGTTTTCATGCAAGAGCAGAGTCTCTCAGCGCCCGGGTCCTTGAGCAGCCCTGTCTCTGCTGGTTTTTGTTGTAGCTGAGCTATCAGGTAGTTAAATCTGTGCCTGAACTTATCTACCCACCGAACAGTGGAGAATGATTACAGGTCCAGCGAAGCAGTTCTAGTTACAGTTTCTCGATTGCTTGAGCACGTCTGTCCAAACAGAATTCACTTTTTCAAAACAATGTATTGATACTATCATTATAGTATGTACCATACAAGGCATTTCTCAGTTTTTCTTTGCATCAATCGATACAATGACAAAAACATTGTAAATTTTACTTTGGCATTTAGAATCAAATTTACATATGTATTTGAAGACAAATAATTGCAAAGAGACACCCAGTAGCACACTGGAGTACGTGTGAGATTGTGAAGTAGCACGACTGCAGTAGTATTTTCTTGTAGAAAGTACTTTAATAATTTTCACTCTATTTACAAGTTCAAAAAATCATTTTTTCCACTGTGGAAAGGCCATGATTGACAATATGGTCAATAATTGTGGCTTGAATTTAATCTGAAACAGTAGCTCTTCATATTCCTCTTTGAGCTATTCCAGCACCACACATCTGAACCCTCTTCCTCTATTGGCTCCTCTACCTCTCCTTTGACCTCGTCCTCGTCCTCACCCTCATCCTCGCTCTCGGTCCATTCTTGCAAACAGCAGCTCAGAGATGAGCTCTTTTAAGCATGAATAAGGACTGATTGCTGATTCAATAATTGACATTTTGCACATGCGCAGTAGAGGTTCACATTCATGGCAGTCATTTTTATCAGCTGTGACCAGATGTTTTCATTTTGTTTGCCATGATTTACTTGACTGAGTTTTGCGTTTTCTGTAGAGAGTTGTGTTTACTGTTTTGCAAAAATGTTCTTAGCCTTTTCATTGTGAGTGAAAGCAATGAGAAAAGAATACTGTTGTGCTCATTAGGTAATAATGGAGATCAAGTGGACCCCAGTTTCAGTAAAAGTGTCTTAGCAATCGAGAAAAACTGTCAATGAAATGTCCAATTAGGTAATTGAGAGCTCTGCGGGAACAAAACACCTGCTGACCCAGGCGTTCTCTGAGACCATGTCTGACAGTCAGTGGGTGAAAGGATGGAGATGTATAGCAAAGCATGATACAAATCACACTGGAGACCCAGAGGGGAAAAATGCATGTCACAGACGTGGGCAACACCAGGCAAATGAACGTGTACATCTCTGCTCCAGCACAGTCACGGGCCTGTCTGCTCTCCTGAAAACGCCGTAGACCCTCAGAAGCATTGGCATCTCTGCGGTCTCCACAGCGTGCCCAGGGCTGGAGAGGATGCCCAGGCGCCTCTGCCAGCGAGGCACTGGTCCAGATGCTGCCGAATCCGCTCTGTGGAAAATATGTTTGGCTTCATGACCATTAAGATAACACTGGGTTGCAATGTGACTAGACAGACGGAAGAGAATCATGCTTTTGTGTGTGTTGACTACATAGTACAAAACAAAGCTGCTATTTAGAAAATGAAGAAATGAACACATTAGGAATGTAGAGGCAGGAACAACGAGTTTGTGTAAATACCACATGGGTTCAGCTGCCGCTCACCGTTTATTCCTTCTGAAACAGCTTCAGTTTTATGGGTTTTTATCGTCCCTTAACTGACGTGCAGTCGACCCAGGTAGTATATCAGTGAGACAGCAGTTTGTGTTTTGGATGAGAGCGTTTTATGAGAAAGCCCACTTCCTGATTGAGAAAGCTGCCCTGGGTGGAGAGAGGACTTTCTGTTTTTATTGTGTGTTATTATATATATTTTGGGTCGGAGGAAAGCTTAACTGAGGCTGAATTTGAACAGATGGCAGCTGTGGCTCCAGAGAGCTGCCTTAATCCCCAATTCTGTAACACCCCATTGTGTATTGTGTTGTACTGTAGAGTGTATTCAAATGCACAGTATTGAGCCCTACTGTTCTACACTACCAAACCCAGTATGTATAACTCATTAAACACTGATTTTACAACTGAAATCATATTTGTTAAGTGCAGAGGCCTAAATAAGTGTCTTTGTCCAGTATTTGAATGGGAAGTCCAAAAGATCTCCAAACTCATTGGGCACAGTGCATCCAGAAAGTATTCACAGCGCTTCACTTGTTACAGCCTTATTCCAAAATGGATTAAATTCATTATTTTCCTCAATTCTACAAACAAACCCCATAATGACAACGTGAATGAAGTTTGTTTGAAATCTTTGCAAATGTATTAAAAATAAAAACAATAAAAGCACATGTACATAAGTATTCACAGCCTTTGCTCAATACTTTGTTGAAGCACCTTTGGCACCAATTACAGCCTCAAGTCTTTTTGAGTATGATGCTACAAGCTTGGCACACCTATTTTTGGGCAGTTTCTCCCATTCTTCTTTGCAGGACCTCTCAAGCTCCACCAGGTTGGATGGGGAGTGTCGGTGCACAGCCATTTTCAGATCTCTCCAGAGATGTTCAATCAGGTTCAAGTCTGGGCTCTGGTGGGGCCACACAAGGACATTCCCAGAGTTGTCCTGTAGCCACTCCTTTGTTATCTTGGCGGTGTGCTTAGGGTCGTTGTCCTGTTGGAAGATGAACCTTCGCCCCAGTCTGAGGTCCAGAGCGCTCTGGAGCAGGTTTTCATCAAGGATGTCTCTGTACATTGCTGCATTCATCTTTCCCTCGATCCTGACTAGTCTCCCAGTTCCTGCCACTGAAAAACATCCCCACAGCATGATGCTGCCACCACCATGCTTCACTGTAGGGATGGTATTTGCCAGGTGATGAGCGGTGCCTGGTTTCCTCCAGACATGACGCTTGCCATTCAGGCCAAAGAGTTCAATCTTTGTTTCATCAGACCAGAGCATTTTGTTTCTCATGGTCTGAGAGTCTTCAGGTGCCTTTTGGCAAACTCCAGGTGGGCTGTCATGTGCCTTTTACTGAGGAGTGGTTTCCATCTGGCCACTCTACCATACAGGCCTGATTAGTAGAGTGCTGGAGAGATGGTTGTTCTTCTGGAAGGTTCTCCTCACTCCACAGAGACACGCTGGAGCTCTGGCAGAGTGACCATCGGGTTCTTGGTCACCTCCCTGACTAAGGCTCTTCTCCCCTGATCGCTCAGTTTGGCCGGGCGGCCGGCTCTAGGAAGAGTCCTGATGGTTCTAAACTTCTTCCATTTACGGATGATGGAGGCCACTGTGCTCATTGGGACCTTCAATGCTGCAGAATTTTTTCTGTACCCTTCCCCAGAACTGTGCCTCGATACAATCCTGTCTGGGAGGTCTACAGACAATTCCTTGGACTTCATGGCTTGGTTTGTGCTCTGACATGCACTGTGAACTGTAGGACCTTATATAGACAGGTGTGTGCCTCTCCAAATCATGTCCAATCAACTGAATTTACCACAGGTGGACTCCAATCAAGTTGTAGAAAAATCTCAAGGATGATCAGTGGAAACAGGATGCACCTGAGCTCAATTTTGAGTGTCATGGCAAAGGCTGTGAATACTTATGTACATGTGCTTTTATTGTTTTTATTTTTAATACATTTGCAAAGATTTCAAACAAACTTCTTTCACGTTGTCATTATGGGGTTTGTTTGTAGAATTTTGAGGAAAATAATGAATTTAATCCATTTTGGAATAAGGCTGTAACAAGTGAAGCGCTGTGAATACTTTCTGGATGCACTGTGCCCAATGAGTTTGGAGATCTTTTGGACTTCCCATTCAAATACTGGACAAAGACACTTATTTAGGCCTCTGCACTTAACAAATATGATTTCAGTTGTGAACATCAGCGAACCAGAAAGCATCTTGATCTTACAAAAAATAAAATAAGCTAGAACTAATTATTTTAAAATTGATTTTTCTGCTGATTTTTTCTCTCTTCAAGTCTTGTTATTTAATGGGTATCATAAAAATATGCAGCTGCTTCGTTTACTTAATCGCTTTCCTGGCTTCTTCATTTCTCCCGAAGGCAGGGAGTCTTATTATAAAGCATCCACACTACACTGCCTCCAGAAGGTAATGCTTTTCAGATGCCTAATAAGTTCATCTTTAGGAAATCAAATTGGAATAATTTCCTACAGATATTTATTTGCGTTTCTCGTAGCTATGATGCATGTTTAGCGCTCCAAGGACCATCTCAGAAAAGACAAACAGCTGGAGAGCCGCAGCAAGGGTTCCCAGCAACTTTAATTATAATCTTCTGAGAGATGTGGCCCGGTGAGTGATAGTCTGGAAGTTTATCATTAACAACAACAACAATAATAACAAGTCCTCACGAATTCTTTTAAATTAAACTACTACATTGCGTGCATTTTGTAAGTTACTTTCTTCAGTGGGAGTTCATCCAAAACATGCTGACTTGTCGACCGTGGGGGGTGCATCACTGCATTGCATTGAAGTAACAATCTGCTTAGATTTTACTTTTTAAATTGTGTAAGAAAATAGTTGTTTCTTCAATACGTTTTTTAATATAATTCTATACTTAACTTAAAACCCCTACTGTTTAAAATAATTAAAAGTCTCTGATTTAGGAAATTATTAGTTCAATTAAGGGTTCAATTAAGTAATTGAGAGCTCGGTTGGAACAAAAACCAACAGGGTAGGGGGTCCTCCAGGACCGGTTTGGGAACCACTGGTCTAAGCCATCAGGTGCCCAGTTTAAGAAGAAGAAGAAGAAGAAGAAGAAGAAGAAGAAGAAGGAGGAGGAGGAGGAGCGCGCAAAAGATAAAGGTTTGCAGCTGTCTCATCTCTTTATGAGTATAATATTATGCATGTGATGAAATAGGCTAGTATAACTCCTGTGTTTGTTGGCCTGTGTTCTATTCGTGTATTTGTGTGATATAGGATTTGTGCAATTTAGTTGTGTGTGTTTTGTTAGCAGTAGGGTTATAGTGTCATAATTCGATTCTTTTTAATTTGTACTATATACTACAATTTGTTTCTATTCGTCTTTGTTACTTGTTTTTGATAGTTATGAGTCTTATTTTTGTATATATTTTTATATTTATATAGGCGCCTCGCTAAAGCCCAACACCTTAATTAATGACACAAGAGGAGGTTTATCGGCAGGGGTCGGAGCTGGGGGGTGATAGAAACGGTTTAGGGCAGTGGTTCCCAAACCGGTCCCGGAGCCCCCGCTGACTTGTTTATTTTCAATGCAACTGAGCTCTGAATTGCTTAATTGAGACTTTCATTTAACCTACAGTTCAACGGAAGTTTCAATTAAGTAATTAAGTGCTCGGTTGCAACAAACACCAGCAGGGCAGGGCGCGCTCCAGGACAGGGTTGGGAACCACTATTTTAGGAATTCACTGCGACTTAAAGAAGATTGATTTCTTTATTGAATTGAGCAGGTTTTGGAGGCAACTCTCAACCATCAGTTACTAATTACCTGGAACAAATGGTTAATTAAGCCAAGCGCCGAATCAATTAATTAATTAAGGGTTGTGGGGAAGGCAAAAACAGAAGTGTCTGTAGCCCTCTAGCACCAGGGTTGCCTACCCCCTGGACTGGAGCTTTTATATTGAGAGAATTCAGGTGACAAAACCCGATTTAAAACCGCACAGAAATTGGGTCCGTTCATCGCAGCTTACTTTAACGAGCAGTTTCTGCTTATAAGCGCGCAGGCCAGCGCCGGCCATTAATGAGCCGTTTTATGATCGTTGATTGCTTGGCTCAGGCCAAAAGCAAAACAGAACAAAAAAGGAATTAATATCGCATTAATATTCATAGCGCAAAGTGGACACGGTGCGCCACACGCTTTAGCAATAGTTGACAGCAGAGCTTTGTTACTGGAGTAATACTGCCGTGCCGTGTTTAGAGAAAGTAATTCTCCATCGCGAAAAACTCCGAAGCACTGGTAATTAAGGCCAATTATAAAGATAACTGATTTAATCAAGTCATTAAGAGCTCAGGTAGAATGGAAACAAGTCGATCCTGGGGGTATCGTTTGGGCACATTGTATTTCCAGTTGCGGAGAGCTGTAGTGCATCTCTCGACCACGGGGTGGAGACATTTCTCCTTCTCCCAGCGGGCGCCCCTGGGAAATGCAGGAAAATAGCTTGTTAGTCTTAGTTTATTAATTTACAAATAGAACATGGAAATGGCTGAGATTATCACGGTGCATTTGTGGTTTTGCTACGAGTGACTGTCACTAAACGCCACTTCAAAATAGTAGAAAACTATAGTGATTATATCAGGTAGAACACAATCAGACACCCCCCTGACTGTCCAGGAACATAATTTCTCCAGAACTGTACCAGTACCAACAGTGTGTCACTGTAAACAGCATAACCAATAATAATGTAACTTATTGTCTTGGTGTCTTTCTGCACTGAACTCATGGGTTAAATAGCCTGTTTCTATCGCATCCAACACCTGTTGAATACTGCGCTGTGCGTCCCAATGCTCACTCTCCTTCTCCAAACAAGTCGATCTCCACTTTGGACGTCAGATTGTGGCATTTGTGTTTTTTTCTCTTCAGAACGGTGTGTTTCTGCGCAGACTGTCAGAGACTGATGCCACCATCGCTGAAAAGAGAACAGAACAAACACACAAAAACGGAAACTGCTCTCGATCTCCAGGCATTGACCTTTGCATCAAAAACCAACACACGCACAAACTCACACCGATCGCAGGACGCCTCCTTCCCCCTTCCTCTCTCCGCTAACAAGTACAGAGACGAATGCTGGGGGGGAAGGGGCACCCCGTGTCTGACCTCTCACCCCCAGGGATGGTAACTCAGCAGAGGCCCGGTCCCAGCTGTCACCTTCGTCGGATGCTGCTCCCTGCCAGTGTCTAATTTATGGCGCCCTCTAATTAGCAGCGTCTCACCCACATCCATTATTTATTTACAATGCACACAACTCCCGTTCAAAAAGTGGGGGGAAAGAAATAATTAAAATGATTAAACAAGGCCCGTCAAGCCCGGTGGTGAGTAATCGAGGCGCGCTCGGTCTTGGTTAAAAGAGATTTACAAGAGGGAGCTCCGACCGAGATAGCCCTGCCTGGCGAATGGCATTAATTAACGAACTGCTCAATTAAGAGGCCGTGGCGCAGTGGTCGCTCTCTCTCTAATCACTGCGGGTTCGGACTCTCCCGGGCTCTGCTTTTCCTGGGACAGGGTTGATCATCTATCTGTGAAAGAGAAGGAAGCCAAGCCCAGTCTTCTCCTCCGTCGTATTCCTGGTTTCATCCCTCCGTCTCGGAGGGTCGAGGTCTTCAGCTCGATGCCGGTGTTAGCGCCGCGTGTAGGAGGCGTGCAGGGGGGTTTCATCAGGAGGCTTTCACTAGTGCTGCCGGG
Organism: Amia ocellicauda; assembly: GCF_036373705.1. Classification (NCBI taxonomy): domain Eukaryota; kingdom Metazoa; phylum Chordata; class Actinopteri; order Amiiformes; family Amiidae; genus Amia; species Amia ocellicauda. The sequence continues at coordinate 4,819,974 of NC_089854.1, forward strand.
CTCATGTGAGCAGGTCGTTCAGATATCCTCGATGTCGACTTCTAGTCCGTAAAATCCGGCGGCTTATGTCAGCTTTAGCGAGAACGAAAAGGAAACTCACACAATAAACCAAAAAGAAGAGGAGGGTGCCTGCATCCTTCTCATGAGTCGACACCCAGGCAGTGTAGTGAGGGATGCAGCAACAACCTGTTTGTCTGTCCCTCTCTCTGTCTCTCCCTGTCTCTCTCGTCTCTCTGTCTCTCTCTCTCTGTCTGTCTCTTCGTGTCTCTCTCTCCCTCTCTCTCTGTCTCTCCATCGCTCCCTCTCTCTCACTCTCACTCTGTCTCTCTGCCGTTCCTCAGGGTATCTCTGCAGAGCTCAGCCAAGCGGAGGAAGAGAGAGAGAGTCCAGAACGGAGATGATCAGACGCGTCGCGGCTGCTCTGTATTCTCCCCGCTCGGCCGCGTTGTACCGCAGGCCCGGCGAGATTCCATTATCGCAAAAAAAAGGGCCTCTGACTCAAATCAATAGACTGATTTTGAGCGCTGACACTGTACCTCCACCCCCCCGAAGTGCCGACACAGAGATTAGCAGTCCCCCGTCTCTCTCTCTGTCTTCGGCGCCTCACTGGACTCGAGGACCGGGAAGAGAGGGGACGTATTCTATAGACATAGTTACTGAGACCGGCCAGGGAGGGACACCGCGGGCAGACCGTCCTACATCCAGAAACTCTTTCCTTGATCCCGATTGCAACACTGCAGTTGAGCTACTTTTGGAAAACTGAAATGAAGACTTTATATGTATATAATCTCCTCCTTTTACAGTGCCGGTGTGTCTCTGCTCTTTTTGGGAGGCTGCCACTCCTGTGCCCTCCGCCGTCTTCGGTCCCGAAACCTGCAGGCGTGTAGCTTGACCTTCCCTCCCTCCCCACCTAAAGAATTCAATTTAATGTTTCTCCCCCCCAAATTCAGGACTATATGTCATATAACGACATCAGTGCTGAGTTATATTGAAAGACAGATTCCATGTTTAAAACGCTTTGGCTCTGAAATCCTGATTGCTCTTGATCTTAAGTAATAACCTTTTTTTTTAATCTACACGGACCAGAGTTAGTGCAGAGTAGAGTTGCTATAGTAACTGTTCTAGTAGGCAAACTACACGGAAAATGAAAACGGTCGCAGGTCATATTGTACTGTCTCTCAAACGGCACAGCGAATAGTTGTCCAGACAAGAAGCCCAACAGACCGCTGAGACGCAGATAGACTCAGAGTCACACTGGTGCGAAAAGCGGAGACGCAACGGGATGACGACCAAACACGAATGTTGCGGATTGGCGTGATGCCACTCTTCACGTATCCTCAGGCTGCACACTGTGAGGCCACAGTAAAAGAGACACGAGGGTGGACTGATGTTGAACAGGACTGGTCAGTAGTCCTTAAAGTGGAATCGAATCACTCGAACGTGTGTGTGTGTGTGTGTGTGAGTGTGTCTGTTTCGCCTGGATCTCAGTCGCATGATCCTGCTACTACCGTGACAGTATCCCTGCTCTGGGTCGTGCCGTGTGGTCAATAAACAAACCCACAAAGGCCATGCCTCACTATTGGGTGAATGGAACTCTGAAACTGATCTGGCATCCAGGGCTGGCAGTTCGTCCTCCGAAATACCATGTTCTCAAATGATAGCACCCCCCCGTCCTTCACACTCCCTCCGAGAGCAGAGCCAGGGTGCGGCCCACTCCGTCTCTGCCTGCCGAGGATGCTGGGAAGCCGCTGACTGTTGCCGTCTGACAGGAACACCCTCTGCTCGCTGTGTTGATGAGCTCCTGTTTGTCAATCTAGCTGGGAACAAGACCGAGCGTGGTTTGTGTGCTCAAGAGAGACGACAAACGCAAAGCACAACAAAACCAAACCCGAAGCACTTAAAAAAACAACCTATTGGAGGCGTGACTTTGAACATTTAGGTTGCAGGTAACAGTGTTGAATTGCGGTGCTCTTTGTGTACTGAACTACTGCGTTACACTGCCAGTTGTCTGAAAATCTATAGGGCCTCAAATGTTACAATATGACAGCCAGGGAACATTTATAGGACCGACCTATTTTATGATCTCATCTGTGCATTGAAATCTCATCTTTACTTGGCCGATCCCTGTTTAGAACTTTTATAAACACGGGAAATGTTTTGGCCAGATAGCGCTTCTTTTCCAGTTCAGCAATGAAAGAGGTTTGAAGATCAAATGGTTGGGAATGGTGCTTGAGCCAGTTTATTAAATCTGCTTAAATTTTGTAATGCCGTTGCCAGCCGGCTGCTAAAAACATCAGCTGCAGCCTGTGCTTTTTGCTCCCGTCTGCCAAAGTGCTTTCTGCGGCACCAAGGAGTCGAGTTACAAGGATCAAGTCCCCACGTAGTCTCCACTGTTCCAGGTGAAAAGGTTCAGTTCCTCAGTCTCTCAGTAGGACTTTCCCTTCAGACCTGGAATAAGTCTGGTTGCTCTCCTCTGAACTGCCTCTAGAGCAGCGATATCTTTCTTGAAGTGTGGAGCCCAGAACTGCACACAGTATCCAGATGAGCTCTAACTAGTGCATTGTACAGTCTGAACATCACTGCCCTTGTTCTCAATTCTACACTTTTGACAATATACCCTAGCATTGTGTTTGCCTTTTTTATTGCTTCCCCACACTGTTTGGATGGAGAAAGTGAGGAGTCCACATAGACTCCTAGGTCTTTCTCAGAAGGGGAGGGAGGGTGAGAGAGAGTGAGTGAGAGAGAAATATCAATAAAGTCCCATTTTCAGGCCGGGGCCCTGATGTCTTCTCAGCGCTGTTGTCGGCCTCATAAACGGTGAAAGGAAGGCAGCAGAACCCTGTTAAAGTGCCATTTACCGTGATTTACTCTTCAGAGCTCGTATATCACGGAGGGCTCGAACACTAACACCAATAAGAGCCGCCGACTGACTCTCTCGGAGTTGCTGTGTCTACCGAAGATCGCACCAGGCCTTCCTGTCACTCTGTGTTTGTCTAATCACTAGATTGGAGATTTCTGTTTTTTGTTTGTTTACCGCAGGGAAGTCCGCAGGGTAAAGTCTGAAGATTGAAAATGCTTCTAAAGTTCTGTATTTTGTAGTTTCTTTACCCTTGAATTCAATGCATTTCTGTTTTGTTTGTTTTGGGATGCGGTCGCAAGGGTCACCTTACCTGGGGGTCCCTGTTTTGTGCGAGAGACAGCTCTGTAGTTTCTTATGTCCCCCCCGAAACGTGGTTGTGCTTTTCTGTATCTCTTGCGATCGGAGCCACCCGTGATACCCAGAGGACCTCTTCTGAAAGCCTATTATATTCACAAATTGTGCGTCACGAACCGCCAAGCGACTTAAATCTCCGTAAAGTCAACTGAATTTTTTTCTTCTCTTCCTTTGTCACATCTCTATCATATTTATTATCCACACACAACTTCTGAAGTCGAATCCAGTTTCGGAAGCGAATCTTTTAAAGGATTCAATTAGGGGGCGGCGGTGAAGGTGGCAGAAACTAATGAATCCGTCCCGACGCGCCGAGGCGCTCGTTGTCTGAGACGCAAGGAGCCCCTGTATTCATTCACTAAAATAAGAACCCCAATCAAATGAAGTGATATGAGAGCACTTTTTCATCTCGTCTGTTTGTTAATTCCATATTTAGTTGCAGATGTAGGACTGGAATCCTAAATTAGGGTTGGCACCTCTGCTGGCATTAACACAGGTCTTGGGTGTTTGTATCTTCGATTCAGTTGCATTCTCTTCCATGGCAAAGCTCTGTTTCTTCATTATACTTGTCGGCAATAAGGTCAGGTATAGTTCAAGTTCAATTAAGAAAGAGGGACTGTGTGGATCAGAGACTGTCAATGGAAATAAATTGAATTGGTTACCTATTGCCTGTCTTTATTTTTATTTGTGCAAGTGTGTGTGTCGAGGGGGGGCATGGATTTTTTTTCTTATCCGTTAATTATTCAATTAAACCCTTGATTTAGTTAATACAGTTTAATTCACCCTTTTATTTTTGTCAGAGATGTTTAAGTAGCCCAAGATTATGCCAGAGCCAGAAACAACACAGAGAGGGGGCAATTAAGAAAGTAATTAGTTCAATTAAGTAAGTAATTGAGAACTCGGCTGAAACCAAACCAAGGACACAGGGTTTTCTCCTGAGGACTGCGTTTGGGAGGCACTGCGGGCAACACGAGGAAAGAAACGTCCGTCTGGGATAGCCAGGGCGATGGCTTTCTGGCACTCTGGACTCAACGTCTTTCATGGCAGCAGATCAACATCGGATCTATGGAAATTAGAGCCAATAGGGGGTCCCGTCCTGTCCCATGCATCCGGCTGCCCTCACCAGTCTGTGTGTGACTGCGTGAAAGTCTTATTTCTCTACTGCCAGCTCTGAGTCTACCTCTGGTTCATGCGTTTGTGTGACTTCCTTCAGGACACAGTCTGATGGCCTTCGTGTCAGAGGGCTGCTTATTTTGTTGATTGTGTGCTTTTCAATTCTTCTGTTTGTGTGCAAGGTAGCGAGAGGCACTGGGGTTCGGCCGCCATAGAGGTTGCTTTGGGGAATCTGTGTTTTGTGAGAGGAAAAAAAAGTTCAGAAAATCCACGTCAAGATTTTATCACTTTGAACGGAGAAAGAAAGGGCCTGTTCTTCGCCAAGTACACAGAAAATCTTCCACAAGCCTGTAGGGACGCCTCCTAAAACATGTATGCCACCCTGAGTGAATTCATGGTGTGGCTTGTTTTCTTAGGGAGGAAAAACCCAGAGAAACCGGCTTAAAGCTAACGTGTCGGTGTATTATAATGTGGCAACACGACTGTGAAGCCTCTACAGGGAAAAGGGAAAATCATAACGATGCACAAAAAATAAATCATGTGCAGTAGATATCTGTGCTCTAATCAACTCTGATAATTTGTCCTGCTGATGAACGAGCTGGTGGGGGGCAGGCTGCTCGGGAGGATGATATTCTCGGTGAACCCCGGCCGTACCTGCCAAGACAAACCTTCATCTTCCTGTTTCACCCCTTCGCTCTCGATGCTTATGCTGTTATTGGCTGTTTGTTAATAACTGATCAGTTTCTCACGTCCCCCCGCAACACCCATGCACATTCACTCCTTTTCTGCTTTACTTTCACCTAATTTAATCATACACCCCCTGCCCTTTCCTCCCATGTCCCCATGTATACACTGTTATAATTAGCTCAGGACTCCTGTGTAAAGAAAACACAAACCCCTGCTTTCCCCCTGCCTTTCTGCAGCTCCTCACATGTTTATCGGCTAGGCGCTGAGCTGAATGCGAATTGATTGGGATAATGGCACCAGTCAGATACATAAAGTTCAAATAATAACAATAATACAGTCTGCAGCAGTACGAGGCACTGTGCGGAGAGAGAGAGGGCGGGAAGCAGCATTGATTAATTCACAGTAACCTAGTCTTCAAGACACAGCCCGGCTCCTGCAGTGCCCCCCCGCCGCACGGCTGTGTTATGTGCTGATTAGCAGATCAGCGTTTTTAATTCCCAGATTAATGTGTGTCTGATCGAGAGGCAATGGAGCAGGGCCTGGGAGCCGAGCGGCAGGGCCGGCCAATGGGAGGAGAGCAGCTACTGAGGCCCCAGACAATGCAGTTCAATTCTCCCTTAATTTCCCTGCCTCACATGGCTCTGGAGTTGGCAGCTGTGGCACCTTAACAGTTTAGCCAGGGTATATATGCACTGTAATCATGCTCTTCCCCCTGGTTTTATATATGTAGGCATTTATTTATTTTAAGTAGTTGCTGCAAATTCCCACTAGATGGCACCAAATGGACTGGAATGCAGCCTGTTGGCGCCCAGTCGCAGTGATGTCACTGGTCGGGGCACTGAGTGGGATTATGGACGTGTGAACAGGATCCGGTTTGAACATTAAAATGACACTGGATTTGGAGAGAGGGGGGTACCCAGTGGCACGGAAACAGTATATTTTCACCCATCTAGACTGCGCTTGGCTATTTAAACTGACCCTCACTCATTCAAATGCTTTGTCTGTTGCATGGGTTTCAAATGGGTGGCAGCCCCCGCTTCTGTAATTATTCTGGAGATGCCAAGTTGTGGAGGGAGAGAGTAGAGGAGTCTCATTTGGTTGTCCCATACATACAGGTACAGCTGGACAGGAGACTGTGGCCCCGGCCCTTATTAACATTCATAACCGTACTGTGCAGTTTTAATAGTGTGAATTGCTTTTGTGAATGGTAAATGACATGCTTGTGTTTATCGGTGTGTTTGACATAATGGTGAATTGTTTCTAATTAATCAATTAAGCACCAGGGAATTTCCGGGTTTGTTTTCTATGTTGTCCGGGACTTTAATTAAACTGTAAAGCGTTTTCCTTTGTGTGTGGAAGAAGAAGATGCCTCCACATGAACAGCAATGTAAATTTACAGTTTTCGTCCCACATGCGAATAGTCAATTTAAAACGCAAACTGATCGCCAATCCCAAAAACCGTGCAAGAGCCGAAATCAATAAGGGAGACAAAGCAAGGTAAGTTTCCGGTGTACATTTTAAACAGTGATGTGGGGTCATGTGGCCCCAGCTCTGGGACACAACGATGTGTGCATCATCCACTGATACAGTCTACACCCCCACATCCCCAAAGCGAGAGATTATTACTTGTTTATATGTTATGCATTTTGATGTACTGGTATGGATTAGTGTACGAGTCCAGACTGTAGTGTATGCACATGATTAAGTTATGTTGCATATGTTTTCCACAGATGTAGCACCTGACTCTGCCAGTATGATTAATGCATGAAAACGTACTTCATGTGGGACAGAGAGACTTGAACTATGTAAATATGACAGCTGCCCCACTCCAGGATGCCTAAAGTGTAAAATACATGTATGTTGACATTCTAGCTGCATTTAGTATAACAACTCTGTCCTTTAAAATAGAAACATTACAATATAAATCTTTAAAATATGCCGATGACCAAACCTGGAAGGCAAGTTAAAAGAAGCTGCTAGTCTTTGCCTACTGATGCCCCATGTAGTGTCAGTCACTGTTAACAAATTGATTTCAGGTTTAGTTGTGGGTTTGGCTGCTGTGGAGGGATGTCACTGCAACAGCCCCCTGTCAAAAGCGTCAGGCTGCAGTTTATGTATTTTTCTAAAGATTATTAATATCAATGCAGTGAGCCCAGCCCTCTAAATTTGAATTAATGATGCCAGGCTTGCGCAAGTATGATGCAAAATTAGCTTCCTCCTACTGAACACAGTGGCTCGCTTTAGTGTACCGGCTGAGGTCCGGACACCGTTTCGGTTTAGTCTTTTCCAATACAATGCTTTCCATTTAGATAAAGGTTAGAGGCAGCAAAGCATGCCCCCGCGTGATTAGTAAATTAAATCAATAAATGTTTGAATAAATCATCGCCACAAGTTTATTTTACCAGGGAAATGTCAGCGCGTGTGTTGTTCCTCCTTGGTGCAGTGGATCAATAGGTACTGGAGACGTTGGGATCAGGTGTTCATATTTCTGTGCCTTTTCGTTTTGCCTTGACAGCACAAAAGGAAAGAAAGAGAAAGGGAGGGGATAAAAATCTGACCCCGAGCACCTTTAATTCTTGATTAAATAGAAGGTAGTTAATGCAGACAGTCACTTCTCTGCTTTAGGTGCTTCCCAGTTATAATCTCCTCTCTAAGCCGCCGCAATATCGCTCTGTGCTCAAGGTCAAGCGTGGAAACCGTGGCATTTGGAAACCATCCAGTGAGGTCAACGAGGGACCTGTCTTTAGCTCTTTCTACTGCAATCTGCATACAAGCAAATTAGAAGATTAGGTCTATTGTACAAGGAGTCGTTCAGGGGGGAGGAGCAGGGCGAGAACCTGTCTAACCCTAATGTGGCAAATTAAATGGCAGTTATTGCTTCATTCACATGTGTGGGACAAGAGAGGCCGACACCGTCCCCTAGCTCACTTCCTGTTGAAGATCTGCGGTCTATTCGTCTAAAGCTTGACCTGGATTCCAAGGATGCGAATGAAACCAAATTGGCCTCTCGGACGGCAGTGAAACACCTTGATTGCGTCAATGCTGACCTCCTCCAATATGAGTGTCCTTTGTGTTCGTATTCTAGGATGTGATGTAGAGACCGTCAGAGGAATCAAAAAAGAGAGCGAAAGGATGAGACTGAAAGCTAAATCATAAAACATCGCTAGCCGTTAATATGCCACTGCTCTCCCAGCTAATAGAGTGAGTGCTCAGGGTGTGATGTGCTTGTTTTGTGTCTGGGCTCAGTTAGTATAGCAGGTGAAGAGGACACAAATGGCACCTAAAAATATGTTTAAGCTGAAGCTTTGAGAGGAGAGGGATTGTGTGGGACAGAGGTTAAATGCTCTGTTCATGCAGAGACGTTTTCAAACTGAATTCACACCCCCCTCTGAAGGACTCCATCAGCAGAGCTTTTTGATATGTGGAGCTAAAGCATCCATTTCCCTTCTTCAGCAGAGTGTTGTTCAGTACTGTAGCTCCAAATATATTTTTTGTATTGTTTTATATGCACCTCATTTGCATGTTAAGGACAGATAGATGGGCACATATTGTGGAATTGCCTTTTTTGTTGTTGGTAGCGGTCCATTGTATATTAACCGTTTTTCCTTCAAGGGTCAAAGTACTGAGACAGTGATGATTGAGTTAATGAATTGAGTTAAGCTGCCTGGGTGTCAGTTTTCTCATCCTGTAGTAACGATTTCCTTGGGCATTGATTCTGTAAAACTTGCCCTTTTCCAGGGCATATGCAGACATAATAAACACAATGCAATCATTTTATGCATCGGACTTGTACAACGTTTACTAGCTGAGTATATTGAGTCACCTGATCTGGAGTTCCTGGAGGGAGCGGTGAAATGAGATCTGCAGGAGTCGACACGGAGGAGAAAACAGATCTTCTGCACAGTTTTGATATGTATACCTACAGGGGAGGACATGGCAGTGCTATCAGAGTTGAGACAAGACTGAGAGAGTCTCGAATGGGAGACCCCAGGCTCACTGTGGTCATTTCAGCCCCCGGTTTTCGGTCCTGTGTGTTTGCAGGTCGCCCGTGCTCCACTGCTCGGGATCAATAGTGTGTGTGGAGGCAAATGACGCCTCCTGCAGCTGCTCAAGGCAAAGGAGCTAAAGGTTATGCACCGAAACAGGAGATTGTGTATTGCTCCAAGTTCCCGAGCTTGTTGGCTGGGAAGACTTTATTAACCTTGTGACTGCTCGCAGGAAAGCAATTATGGCTCATTACAGGAGGTGTAAGGAAATAATCCCAGCTGTTTGCTACTTCTTCTTCACCGTGTTTTTCTAAAAATCTTTTTTTTTTTAATCTCTAAAACTGCCAGGAAAAAAGCACATCACACACAAGTGCTAAATATCAGAAAGCACAAGAAATCAATGGCTTCTTCTTTAACAGTGCAGGGACTGACAGCTTCCCAATAGACGTCTTGTGGTTGTTGATTTAATAATGAAAAGAAGAAGAAAAAAACAGTTTTTAAGCAGTTTTTTTTTGTTCCTATGACAGCATCTTCCATATTTATAGAGACAAAGAAAGAGAGCTTTAATTCGGTTCTGTTTCGGAGGAAAGCGATCGACATGTTGGTTAGGAGATGCTGGAGAAATAGTCATATTGTTTAATGTTCCCTCAGAGATGTAATAGATGCAGAAGCAGTACACCACTGTGTGCGATGGGGGTTTGGGTACATGTGTGTTTGTGTGGGTGTCTCTGTACAACTAGTCATGTTTTACAGGGCAGCAGAAGTCCCACTGCTCGGAGGGTTGATCCATTTTGATTTTTTAGGGCTGAAAATAGGGTGTTGGATAATTCAGGTGGGTGTCCTTGTTGAAAGTGAACCATTAAGTAGTGGGATGACAAGGGAATTATAGTTTCTGTCCAGTCGGCGCGTTGTATATATGGGTTTGTGTGTACGTGTGCCAGCCTGCTCCCTCTCTATGGGTAAGGCATGCTTTTGTGTTTGTGTTAAGAACATTATTAAAGGCACACAAGGCTGGGTGAATGTTTCTCTTCAGTGTGTGTCTGGGTTTGGATTCTGGCAAAGGACACTGGGAAATAGTCTCCTTAAAGCTTACATGCATCAACCTCTATCTCTCTTGATCTCCCAGAATTTGATCATTTCTCTACTTGTATCCCTTTGAGTGTTTGTGTGTCTTTAGTTTAGTGGGTTTGTTTCATGGGTGATTCAGATGCTGTTCATTCCCCAGTCCTTCTACCATTTATTTGTGTTGCGCCGAGCCAAGCAAAACATTGTCCAGTGCCTGTCAGGAAATGCTGAGGTGAACACAGGTGGAAAATGGAAAAAGCTACTTTTTTCCCTTCTTTCTGAAGCCATTGAGCTGAAAAGTGTTAAACTAATACAGTCGCTTCCAGCTGTTCAATAATTTAACTTCTTGTTCTTTCTCTCATGTGGTTTCTCCTCTTCATAAAAAATGTATGGTGGTATGAATACTGCATTCGAAATGCTGGCGAAACTTTTCGGGGGTGCTGATATAGCTCTCAGCCGTGGTAGATTGTCAGGTTAAACATCACTCTAAATTCCATCTAATCGCACTTTAATTACATCAAGCCTGAATTTGTTATTTGATTCTTATAGGTGTTGTGACACTCCTTTGCCTCCTCACATCAATTGCAGTGTGTGATCGAGTGCTCAAGGCATGCTTTTCCAGTCGGCTCCCTCATCCTCTGTTTCTTGTGTCTTCTCTAAATATGAATAAAGTTGAGTGTTGTGCGGTCTTCACATGTTTTACACCTGAGAGAACGGAGCCCGGGAGAAAAATCACGGAAGTTGTTTTTTTGCATCAAAAATGTGATCAGAGCTCGGTGGCTTATTTTATTGTGTATTATGCATCCATTACGGTCTGCCTGTTCAAGACGAAGCCTCAATCGGATGACAAGCTATGTAGAATATAGTGACTAGTGAGCTATCGATGGTTGTTCTGCTCGGGAACTTCTTCGACTTCTTTCCGTTGTACTAATGAGTCAAATCCATAACCGGAAAACAAAAGAAAAAGTTGAGTTGAGTCAGTTTGATGCAAATGAACGAGCAGAACAAAACACCCGATGCATTTCATATTTGAGTAATCCAGTATATTAGACAGGCAGGAATCATACACGGAGAAAGCTTTACCCTTCAAAGACTGGAGATAATGGCCCGAGAAGAGACAAAAAAAAAGATAAACAAAAGGGAGGAATTAGAGTGGGTTTGGGAGCAGTATTATCAATCCAGAGACCTCGTCAGCCCTCCTCCCTGAGCTCAACCTAATGATTCAGCACCCTTCGCTCGGCTGGGTAATTTGTTCCTCGCTCCCACGACTCTCTTAAGGAATAATTAAAGCTCATCTTTTATCTCTGATGCAAAGTTTTTCTCTCTCTCTCTCTCCTCCTTCTTCTCTTTGTGCGTCTCCACTCTCAAATTAACGATCATCCTCACCCAGGCAGGACGGGAGAGCATGGGGAGGTTGAGTAGCGCTTGTTGCGCCTCTAGTCTGTATCTCCGCCGCGTGTGGAGTCACCTGGCACAGGGAGGAAGGGAGGAGGGGATAATGAACTGAAACCGTCAAAATACATTTGCTGCCTGTCTGGCTCCGATCACTGAGCCTTAGCTCTCTCCAGTGCTCCGAGATCATGCCTGTCTGGGGAATGGGCTGATCACCGTTCATTCCCCATTCAGAGGACACCCAAGTACTGTCTCGGCAGCTCTTTCCACTTAAGAGAGCGCTCAGAGGATCCCCGGTTGTCGTGATCTGGCGGGGACTGTCTCCTGTGCGGTGAGAGGGAGGTCAGGCTCTGTGCTGGTTAATTTTGCATGGCGTGCAGAGCCTCGCACTGGATCACAGTTCTGGCAGACTGAGCCGAGCTGAGAGTCTCCAGTGAGGTGGAGGAAAGAAACCCCGGGCTGTACGAGAGGGAAAGGGATCACGTGGTTCCGGTTGTAGTTGGCGTAGATACACACATTTTCTGTTGTAATTGTTTGGTATGTAACTCTGTACTCCTACAACAAGTGGCCCAGTATGTTTCCTGATGTATACTATCAGTGCTGCAGTGGTGATTGAAGTAGAGGGTATACTCTATATGCTGGCGTTTCTTCACCAGGGAAAAAATTATTCTGTCATCCACCACAGGTGTTGTCCGTGGTCTTCCGGGCCTTTTCCTGTTCCTGAGCTCATCAGTGCATTCTTTCCTTATAAGAATGTACCAAATAGTTGATTTGGCCACACCTAATGTTTTAGCTATCGCTCTGATTGGTTTGTTTTGATTTCTAAGTTAAAACTGAATTCAAAACGCCCCAAGAACAAGCAGGAACTAAAGACAGCTGCAGTGCAGGCCTGGCAGAGCATCACCAGCGAAGAAACCCAGCATCTGGTGATGTCTATGGGTTCCAGACTTCAGGCAGTCATTGACTGCAAAGGATTTGCAACCAAGTATTGAAACTCACAATTTAATTAATGATTATGTTAGTTTGTCCAAATACTTTTGAGCCCCTAAACTTGGGGTGAGCACATATAAAAATGGGTGTAATTCCAACACCGCTCACTCAACTACCCTCACATTAAAGATGAAAATCTACACTTAAAGCACATCTTGATTGTTTCCTTTCAAATCCATTGTGACGGCGTACAGAGCCAAAATTATGACAATTGTGTCACTGTCCAAATATTTATGGACCTAACTGTATACTCCTGCTTTACTAATGACAGCTTAAACACTGCAATCAAGATTCAAGAGTATCTCCATTAAACCTCTGATCGAGCACAATGACTTCCTCTCGAGGTTTATAGAGAACCTACAGTATTAAGTGTTTCCAGTATGTATACACCGTAAAGACCATACAAAAAATCTTCTGACAAAAGCCATATGTAGTCTTCTTTGCATATCGGAGATGATAAATTATACATGGGGGCTCCTAGCAATAACAAACCCGAGTTAGTAGGTAGATGGTGTTTCATATCGGTGTTCTGAAATCCCACCTGGATTTGTGCTTTGTGTTGCAACTGCAGACCGACAACAACAAGCGGTTCTGACGTAAACTGGGAATGCTCGCCGAGATTAAAGCGTGTCTATTATCCCACTGCTACGGGTGAAGGATGTGCCGCTACTGAACATCACAGAACCAGCATCCCCTACTTCCTTAAATATCTCGACTGCTGTGTGAAAAGCGGGAAACAAAGCGTTTCCTCTCTTCAAGGGCCTCGATTCTGCAGCTGAAGTGTTAAGCATCGCAGTTTTTCTTTCTTTTCCAATTTCTTCCCACTGAAATTCAGTTCCGTTCACGTTAGATGTTGGGTTCCCCTTTTAATGATTCATCTTTTTAACCATATAGAAATTACAAATGTATCTTAATGAGGATATGCATGGCATGCCCCTTTCAACATAGTCTGCCCCCCTCCTGTATTCAACTAACTTTTAACTCTCAGCAAATTACGATTTTAGAAGCATTAATTTCTCTGAATTATTTTAATTAATTTAATTTTCTGATATAGTGATAAATGTCCGGTCTTGTTCTGTCTTGTTTGTCTGAATGCTGGGCAAATGAAGTTGTGTAAGCAGACCTTCTCTGTTATGTAATGCCTGTTATCACAGTGTGAAATATGTTTGACATGAGTGCAGCGTTTACACAACTCGTTCTTCCGTGCTTGTTATTTTTCTTTATTGACATTTCTGTCCTTGCTTTTATTGTCTCTTCTCAGTTTTACCTATTGCTTCCTTTTATTTATTTTCTTGTCCAGCCTTTTTTTTATTGTTTAGGGGTTTCTCCTTGCATGCTTCTTCTTTTCTCTCTCTTTTTCTCCTTTTGGTCATCTTTCACTTTTCTTTAGCTTTTTCTGACTTTCGTTCCTGGATCCTTTTTCTCTCCTCCCCCCTTACCCGATTAGAGATTCACAGGGCTATCGATCCGGACTCTCTAGCAGCAGTTGACCGTCATTATTGCACCTGTCCGCAGGCCCCTGCTCGGTCCCCGGGAGAGCCGCCTCGTGTCAGCGGAGATTGAGTGCTTGCCGTCGCCCCCTTGTGTGTCTGAGTTAATATGCACCACCGTGTGGAGCGCACACTCCCCCAAACATTAATCTTGTCAGAGGCTGAAGGCAGCTAACTGCATTTGGATTAAAAATTAAGAGGAACGTTTATGTCAAAAAATCCATAGGTGTTAGCTAAAGGAAGCTAAGGCTCATGAATAATGTAATTTATAAAGTTAACTTAGTTCTGTGCGTCTTCAAAAAAAAGAAAAGAAAAATCTGAGTTTTGTAAAGCTTAAAATCTCACTTTTTTCCCCTCACTGTATTTAAAAAAAATTTGATCCCCTGCTGATTTTGTACGTTTGCCCACTGACAAAGACATGATCAGTCTATAATTTTAATGGTAGGTGTATTTTAACAGTGAGAGACAGAATAACCACAAAAAAATCCAGAAAAACGCATTTCAAAAAAGTTATAAATTGATTTGCATGTTAATGAGGGAAATAAGTATTTGATCCCCTATCAATCAGCAAGATTTCTGGCTCCCAGGTGTCTTTTATACAGGTAACGAGCTGAGATTAGGAGCACTCTCTTAAAGGGACTGCTCCTAATCTCAGCTCGTTACCTGTATAAAAGACACCTGTCCACAGAAGCAATCAATCAATCAGATTCCAAACTCTCCACCATGGCCAAGACCAAAGAGCTGTCCAAGGATGTCAGGGACAAGATTGTAGACCTACACAAGGCTGGAATGGGCTACAAGACCATCGCCAAGCAGCTTGGTGAGAAGGTGACAACAGTTGGTGCAATTATTCGCAAATGGAAGAAACACAAAATAACTGTCAGTCTCCCTCGGTCTGGGGCTCCATGCAAGATCTCACCTCGTGGAGTTTCAATGATCATGAGAACGGTGAGGAATCAGCCCAGAACTACACGGGAGGATCTTGTTAATGATCTCAAGGCAGCTGGGACCATAGACACCAAGATCAAATACTTATTTCCCTCATTAACATGCAAATCAATGTATAACTTTTTTGAAATGCGTTTTTCTGGATTTTTGTTGTTGTTATTCTGTCTCTCACTGTTAAAATACACCTACCATTAAAATTATAGACTGATCATTTCTTTGTAAGTGGGCAAACGTACAAAAACCAGAAGGGGATCTCATTTCCCTCACTGTAAACAATATAATTTTAAATATTTTTTAGTTTTGTGTGTATTTCTTAAATGAATACTGACAATTCTCTCCCATTGAGTTTGATGGTAGACATATTTTGCTGTCAGTTCTGCTGTCAGTTTTAGAACAAGAAACTCCAGAACCTCTGTCCCAATTCTGGAAAATCAGAGCAGAGAAAAGCGTGCGCTCGTTACGGCAAACGTGTCACTATTTCTGTCAGATCCCTTAACCTCTGTAGAAGTTGGGAAAAACCTCTAGATTCGGGCCTAATCCCTCCAGATTTCTGTTTTTACAATATTGCCACGAAATGATGATGAGCTGATGTTGAGCATTAATAAGCAAATGAGCCGAATAGTGTGTCTTGCTCTAAAAACATACATAACCTGATATGTATAAAGTAAATATGTATTTTTAAATGGCCTTAGGTCTGGGGTTCAAATAGAAAACAGGATTCAATTGAAGATGAAGAAGAAAAACAGTGTGAGGCACTGGCGTGGCCCAGAGCCTCTCTTATCCCCTGCTGTGGTGGGGGAAGCTGTGCACTCAAATTCATTAAAGAGATTAAACTGTGGAACGAAGCAGTGCAGGACTGCTGCATGGGTTGGTGGACTCAAATAAGATGCATCTATATTTGTAAATGCCGCAGAAAAAGGTCTGGCGTTCATGCCTGCGTGCCGCAGCGAGGGAAACTCCTGGCCCTGTTGCCGGAGCCGGGCTGTTGTAGCTCCTCTGTCACTACTCTGGGAGTCAGTTACGTTGCTGGACATGTCGTTAGAAGAGCATCTAAGAGTTAGCGTACAAAAATCACAGGAGCTTTGAAATAAAGCTCTAACATCCATGTGCCGATCTCTGTCTAATCAATATAATAATTAATTCATTAATTATAATTAGTAATTGTGCCATCTCTACCATTTCTCTTCTGTGTGGTGGTACTGCTCTAGATGTGTTGCCAAGCAGAAGGACTCCTCTTGGGCTGTAATGTCCTGTCGTACTGAGTCTTCAGGCTCCTCAGCTTTATAGTTAGCCAGTTACCCACTGATTAATATGTCAGTTTTCCAGGTGAGAGTCCCAAGAATAGTGCTAATCGGATCTTGATTAATCTGCCGTTAATTAAGTGCCCTCTCCTAAATTCTGTTTCTAGACTTCTAACACAGAGAGAGATGTCGGGAGGGAGCGAGAAAAAACCTTAATGAAACTCATTAGCTGTGAATTATTGCAAAAATATACATCTTCCAAACTTTACAAGAGAGGATCAAGTTAATTATAAAGTAAACAACAATCTAAGTTGATAAAAAAGAGCAAGAAACTGTGGTGTTTTTTTTTTAGCTGATCTGTTTTCTTTCCTTTTTTCCCCCCACAAAGCCCTTTGTGTTTTATCTTAATTACAGTTACAGAATAATTTATTTAGAAGTATAATTTTCCCTGGATATAATTAACAAGCTCATGAAGATTAAACAACTTATTTAAAATGACCTGGATTTGTGTCTGCATCTGTAGATCATATTAAGTTTTGATATAAATTACTCTAAGCCTAATGTGGTGCAAATTAATTTTGCAGTTGCTCCAGGGTCTCCTGGCTTTGTACTTGTGTACCTTCGAATTCCTCCTGTCAAGTTTCATGCTCCTTGCAGCTCCAAAAAGCTTACATTTTAATTTGTTTTTTTAATTGTCAGAGGAATTTAGAATTGTAAATCACTCCCTAGGCAACTGATCTAAAACTGCAAGATATTCCTGCTGACGTTTCTTTCTTCCCTTCCTTCTGCTTTTCTAAAGTTTCTCTGTATTGATATGTCACTCTTTTGCCTTTATTTTTGTAGGTGCATCTATGTTGTCTTTTCTTTTTCTCGTGTTTCTTTTTCTTACAAAGTACAGATGAAGAGTCACAGTTAAAAAAGCAGTCCTGTATCTAACATCCATCACGTTGGAAGCAGGGCGTTCGTTTCTGCCAGCCATCTGCATCGGTGCGGAGTACAGGAACAACGGCACCGCTCCCCTCCCTCGCTCTCGGCTGTGCGAGAGACACACTTTCCCCGTCCTAACCCAGGACAGCAGCGCACACCTGATCGGCCTGTCAGAGATGGAGGGGGCTGCAACGTTGTGTAATCCATATAGTGCTTTCGTTTTCATGCGTTCCTCCCGATTACCTTGTCACATGAACGGCCTGTCTGGGGAATAAAGAGAAATTGACAAATTGGGCAATATCTGTAATCTGGCTGCTCGAAGCATTTTCCTGCAGGTGCGCTGCCTGAGATCCCCACTTTTTGCTGCTCTTTTCTCTTGTATTTGAAACTTTTTCATTTTGTTTGCTCATTAACCCTGAAAGCACAGAGATGGAGACAAGTATGGATCTTTGGGTTGCAGGTTAATGACAGCCACCTACACTGTACTTTAGCCCTTGAAACTATCTGATATTCTGCTCTATGCATATTGCTTTTAACTGAAATCACATTATCTAGGACTTCACTGAGTTTCAATGTCTTAAAAAAAGAGTCATCAGTACAGAAGACTCAAAATGTTATTAATTAGTATTTTTTCAAAGCCTGCGATAAACAAACAAACAAAAACAAGCAAACCAACAATACGCACAAACAAAGACAAAGACGCCAGCAGGCATTTCTTTTCACAAGAAATTGCATGCTTTTATCTAATCCTCAGCATACTGTTTTGCCCACATATCCATCAGTGATTTATTATTTTCGGCATCACTTGCATGCTTGCCAGTGAGGGCTCTCGCTCGCGCAGTGACTGCTGTGTGTTTTGCATCGCTAACATGCATGCTACGAGATGTAGGGCTTCTCCGAATGCGCTGTTATGGAACAGCAGTGTCGTGTCTCCAGGCGGTTTAGGTGGGTGTGAGGACTGAAGTGCAACGCTGAATGGTTTTGTTCCTCAAAAGACCTCAGGACAAGGCTTTCGAACAATCTCAGAGCCTGGGTCACATGTGTGCTCATAAAAAAGGAATTAGGCTCGTACTACACAAGTTAACCAGAAGTAACTGGGGCTGTTTTAACCCTTCACTGTCTAGGGGTATCTTCCCAGTACAGAGTCTGAATACATTTAATTTTTGGCTGCAGCTCATCTCATGTTAAAGACAGATGAGCACTACCCTTTCACATGTGAATAATTTACACCAAAATACATCATAGATCATCAATTTAGGGATGCGAACCTTTCTTCATATCACGTGATCCACTGGTTTGATCCATAAATCACATCTCAAAGCATCAAACCCTGTCCGATATGCATGAAAAAGTGTGATTGAATGCACTGGGCTTTGTATGCTGGGACTGATTGACACTGAAATGGCAGTTTTACTCTGTTAGTTGTTTTTTATTCTCTCCGAGCCAATCAAGTCCAGGGCTGTACTGTAGCAGTCGAAAGACAACCAGAGGGGCATAGCTGGTGCTTTTTAAATCTTAGCAGCGAGAAGCAACAGACTCTCTTGTGATTAAATAATTATAAGCTGGGGGGTTTGTTTTGTTTATTTGTTGTATTTTCTCTTTTGAGTGTGTGTGTTTGTGTAGGGGTGAGAGAGCATGGTGAGGGTGTCCGGTCTTCTCTCCGGGTTCCTGGTGTCTCTCACTTTTGAAGGAAAGGGAATTACGGCGGCCACTGAAGACCAGTTTGATCAGCACGCAAGCGGCCGAGCCATAACGATGTGTTAACTGGGAGATGGAAGGAAGGCTTTCTCGTTTTCTTATGTATTTTTCCAAGTCTATTGATTGATGGAGATAAATCACTCGTGCCAGGTGCTTTTTTTAAAATTATAAAATGTAAACCAAGAAAAAGGCGCACACTCACACAAACACACTCTCACACACACACAAGACACCTTTGTATCCAGATCAATTCTTGATTCCCAGAAGTTTAGCAGTGAATGTGGGCAATCTGCTAAAAAGCTATGGCCTTGTTTTTAATCACTTCACGAACCGCTCTGACAAAGACCCCATTAGTCAATAACGGGAGAAAATGTGGTTCAGAAATTTCGCAGAAGTATAATAAGCCGATGAAAAGGCACTTCAGGAGACAACAGGCTGCCATCGGGCCTGGGGGGTGTTTGATTTTTTGTGTGTGTGATGGTTATACACAACGCAGGGACCCGGGTGGCTTGGACTGTGGTCAGGAGCCATTCAGCCTGGTTGATGGTGAAAATCTGGACCGACTTGCTGTCGAGGATGCTTTGAGAATGTGAAACCCTTTTCAGCCGTGCTCATTTTAAAAAGAGCCGATGAACATCAAGCCCTGCATTCGCTTCCCTCGGAGACCAGGTGTGATCCGTTTGGTATTCATCTGTGGAAAGCACTGAGCCCCTAAAGATGTGTAGATTGAGAGGAGAAGCTTGTGTGATGTCTGTATATTCTTCCCTACAATGGCAAACCCCTGGAATAACTGATCATTCAGCTGAGGGTTTTAGGTCTTGGAAGGATGATTAGATTTTTAAAATCGCTTTGGAATAGTTACAGTGAAGGTCCCACTAGTTCTGAAATCACGTTTTGTCTGAGTCTTTATGTGTTATAATGTGTAAGTAAGATATTAAATACTCTTCCAGATCAAGTCCATCATATAAGCAAGATGGATTTTATCTGGAAGAGTTCTCTGTATCTTACTTATACACTATAACAACACAAAGAGACAACTGAAAGTGAGACACTGGTCACGGTTGGTGGGTGACGTAGCGCAGGTGGCAGTGGTGGGATTCCAAACGTTTCAGTATTCTGCAAAAATTGCCAGCGGACCATTGTCAATGTTTTCAGTGTGATGTCATCTTTATCCTTTTAAGGTCACCATAAGAGATGCGTCTCTTGTCACCTTACCCATGTTCTGGGCATAGTCTGGTCTGACAGTTCGGTCTTGCAAAATTCAGCACCGATTGCTCTAATCACGAGGTACCGGAGCCCTGTGCAAAAGTGACTGGAAATGGGCTCAAAAAACATCAAGATCCTTATCAGATATTTATCTAGCTGTTATTTGCCTTAACCTGTTTACACTGTGAGTAATTTCAAAATGTATTAAGCCTTTTGAAAATTATTTCTGCTTCACTAAGTAGTCGGCCAGGGTGAAGGGAGGGGGGAGGGTTTATTATCTGCACTGATCGTATTCGGGCTGAGACCTGGATACGCTTCTTGCACTGGGAATATTCTCATTAAAGCAAAATAGAGCAAAAACAAAAATGACAACAAAAAAACATCTAATAAAGGCGCAACAGAATGAAGGGTAAATTGTAACCTTATTGCTTGAATCTCCACGTTACGTTTAAGTGCTGGCAAACACGGATAATGCAATTAAGGAGCATTGTGTGTCGAAATTGGATTCTGGAGGTTTTTGTGCTGTTCTGTCTCTTTGAAAATCCAAGTCATTAATTTTTCCTCTCTTCACTCCCTCTCACACTCCCTCCATCTCTCCTTTCTTTTGTAAGTCATATTTTGTAAGATTTTTCCCCTTACACACAAGTTCAATCTATAGTTTTAAAAATGTTTTCCAAATTAAAACACTTATGCTTACATTTCTCATAGAATCGTTTTATTTTTCTATGCGAGACCAGATGTGATTCACCCCAGAGACTCTCCTGTAAGGCTCTTAAATATCTTTTGAAGTTTTGACACCTTTTTTTGCAAAAACTGCACATTTTATAGTGCCACTTGAAAACAAACAAATAAATGCTTTTAAAATGCAATGCTTGGAAGCAGTAACTGTGGCATTTTGGATGGAATACTGAGGATTAGATTTTTGTTATCAACATCCTGTGCTTTTATATTTTCATGACCATCCGCAAGTCGGTGGTTTAACATTCTTCGTATCTCACTGTTTTGTAGCCCCTTTTCTTTATAAAACCTCACTGTTTTTCCAGCCTTGTATCAAGCAGTAAATATATAGATGTGATGTCTCTTTTACTAGGGGGAGGCCCCGATCACAGTGTCATTTTAATACGACTGCTTAATGTCGCTCCGACTGGAGGACGAGAGACAACGCCACTTCCTGAGTTTATTGAAGTGACAGTGAACTTTCAGATAAGGAGTTTACAGGGTGTGAAGATTGATGGAGACAGAATCCGTTGAGAGACTGGTGGTGTTACTGGGGGGAAAAAAGAGAAAAATACTTTGACACACTCTACTCATCACCTTTTTTTTGTGAAACGTATATTACAAGGGATATATTACATTATAAGGGAAAGAATATCAATCACCTTCACAACAGCTTTGCGTTGAACATGTTGAAGACCCACCAATGGCTTGGACAATACTGTATCATTCCCTCTGCTGCACATTTCCTAATAAAGTGAGAGAAGTGGGTCGCTCTGAATTTCTCCGGGAAGGTGCCGGCCTGCAGGTTTTGACTCTCTCCTCTTTTCCTCCAGCACCTCCAAGTCTCCGTCTGATTCCCATCCCTGTATTCTTATTTATGTCCTCGTTTTGTGAATGCTATTAATTGGACTGGAGGCAGCTGTAACGTGCACAGTGGTCTCCGCTAAGTAATAATTAATATTCTTTAGCCTGTACCGAAAAAATAATAATAATGGGAGGAAAAAAATAAATGATAATGCATCTGGCCACTTGAAATTGATGACCAGATTGTGGGATTTACATAATGCAATGTGAATATTATTTTAGTATTCATTTTTTTCCCTTCTATCTCTCTCATGCCTCCAGGATGAGATTGTCTGGGAGTTATTAGCATTTCTCTCCCAGTTGTTGGGCCCGTGTTGGGATGATGAGGTGTTTTGTCACGATAGCAATGATAATAACAATAACAGTGTGCAAGCTGTGTGCTTTATGGCACCGTGTTATAGGGCCTCGCCGTGATTCACTGTGGCTGGGCTGCGGGCTCCAGTCTCTGTCTGAGAATCAGTTTATCCCCCCTGCATCATTAGTCTCCTCTTCTCTGCCCCTGTTAGTCATTTGGAAACATTGACAAAGCCTCCTTTCATGGCACGGGGGGAGGTAGGAAGGTGAAGCCAAAATGCAGAAGCCAAAATCCAGGTGAGAGGCCACAGGAGAGAGACACTCAAGAGGAAAAGTGCTCTGCTGGCATGATGTAACGAACCGCTCGCTCTTGCAGTTCTCCATCAAATCAACGCCTCCCATGATGTCCACTGAAAGTATCCTGTCTTCGCCAGCCAATTTTTATCAAAACACATTGTTGTCGTTTAGTTTCTTTCCTTTAAATAGTGTCCGATTAGTCATCCGAATCGCTGGGGGGGGCTGCGGGCGGCACCGCTTTCTTTTCTCTGCCCGTGCGGAAGTCTGAAATCTCGGGGACTGGGGGCGATGGTGTTGGTTTCTCTCTTCACGTTGTCGTCTGTTATAAATTGGGTTTTCTTTCCCGGCCAAGGCGTTCGGTGAGAAGCACGTAGGGCTGAGCCGCTGAAGGCAGCCAGCTAATGACACAGCCTTGTACACGCCAGACACATTGGGATGCTATAATTGGTAGGAGCGCACGAGTAAAACACCTACTGCCACGCGTGACTCATGCCCCGGCCGCACGCACAGCCGCAGCACTGCAGTGTTTTTGGGCGGTTGGTGAGAGCCAGCGGTCTTAAGTTCGCTCTTCTACTTGTTTCTTTCCTGCAGCTGTTCTCTCTCTGTAATATTCCTGATAACCTCCTAATTTCAACGTCTGCATATGAATGGAGTTTCATGCCATGCCGTGTGCACCTGTTTCTACTCTGAGCTGTTTCTCACTTTCTCTTGCGCTCTTCTCTCCCTCCCTCTCTCTCACTCTCTCTTCTCTCTTGCCCCATCTCTCTCATCTCTCTTGTTCAGTCTCTCTTGCTCTGTCTTCTCTTGCTCCATCTCTCTCTTCTCTCTTGCTCCCTCACCCTCTCTCTTGATCTCCTCTCTCTGTCTCTTCTATTGCTCACTTTCTTGCTCTTTTGCTCTTCTCTCTCATAGCCTAGGGTTGTGAAGCATTACAGCCAGGCAGATGGGTATTAAAGTCTGTAACTGTGGGTCGACGGTGGTACGCGCGCGCAGGCCTCACCTCTGACTGGCGCCTTTCACATTGGCTATAATTAATAGAGCGCTGACCTTCAGCTCTAATTGCACGTCAGCCAGCACCGCCGGCAGTCCGAGATGCGCAGCGAAATTAGTCATTAACTTGATAACTTCCATATTCTCCCTGGCAGTGCTCAGGTGTTTAGCTTGTTAATGAGAAGTGCAGAAGTCTGGCCAGCAGCCAGGGTGTCTCTCTCTCCTCCCTCTCATGCGCGCTCTCTTGTTCTCTCTACCATTGCTTTGTCTATTTCTCTCTCTCTGTCTCTTTCTCTCTCTCTCTCAGTGGGTGGAGAGGATGGGAACCCTAAGGCCAGACTTTTCTGTATTAACTTTAATCACACAGATGACTAGAGTAGTGATGAATGCACCTGCTGTGTTCATTGCCGTCTCCCGACATGTTTCTGTGCTGTAACTACTGGGATTGAGGAAGGAAACCAAAGTGTAGCAGACTAAATGAAAGATCAGGCTTTGCCTTTTAATCACACATGAATATTTTTAGCAATTGATCTAGTCTACAAATGTGTATTAGGTATTAATCATTCAAGATTAGGGTAAAACTACTAATGACAACAAAACAACACAGGAATCTTTATATAAAGTAGTCCAAAGTAATTCAGACTGTGCTGACACAGATCCACCCAGAAGAGAGAGAAAACCGCCACACCAAAAGACTGGTCTCTTGCCGCGCCATCTTTTTACTCCCAAAACGGCTAGATTTATATATTGGCAAATCCCGATGATGTGTCTGTACTGGGAAAGGTACACACCTGGCCAACCAGGGAAGGATTCAGCGAACCAGAACTGTTCTTCGTCTACAGAAAGGGAAATGTGAGCACAGGTACTGGTCATTTGGGGAATGCATCACCAGGCATGGGACACACCTCTGGAATAATCATCAGCTTTCTGATTGTCCTTCAGCATCAAACTCAAAGTCACAGTGATGCTTCTGTCCCCTCAGGTTAAAGACATTTTTCAAGCTGACATTTTTAAGATGGATGCCGCTGGAGCAAAGCAACGCGTAAGCGATCGTGTGTGTGGCATGTTTGGGTACCTGCTAAAGTGTGATTTAAGGAAGGCCCACAGCCCGGGCTGCACGCACTACACAGCTGATTAAAATTGCAGCAGCGCGTCGTCCCCAGGTGCTTCTTGCCCAGGGCTGCCTGGGGGGCCGAGCGACACCCTCTTCTTGTTGGCAAGGACGAGTGGCAGCGAGGCCACTGAGGGCGACACCCGGGAGGATTGGCGTCTGCTTCTTCACATCTCCTCTGAGGTGCCCCCGCTCTCTCTCCTCTTTAAATAACACGCCAGGTGAACTATTTACTGTACAGTCCCTTCGTGCTTTGCTTTAATATTTTTTCCTCTCTCTGTTTTGCCTTGTCTCCTTCCATCTGATTTCACACCTTCTTATTTTCATAGCTGTGGCGCCAGCCTCCGTGTTTGTGTTTTCGCACCTTCTTGGTGATTGTTTTTTTTTAGCGGCGACGTGGTCCCTGAATATTTCTGCTGGGCGGAGAGTTTCTGCAGCCAAGGACTCGTTATTATTTCTGCTTTGCCTGGGAGACAACGACTAAAACAAAACGGCACCGCGCGGAAACCTACAGATAAAGGCCGAGGACAACCTAAATGAGCTAAATTAAGAGACGGATGTAGCGTGAAAAAAATAAATAAAGCAATTGTGTAGCTGCTTCGGTGGTGTTCATCCAGGCCCCAGGGGGAATTTAAGGATGAGTCTTAAGAGGATGGCAGGACATATACATACCCCACAGCTTGACAGCACATTTACATTACTGTTGTGGTGTTTTACGCAGCAAAAGAGATAGATCATTCTCTGGGGTGACTCCGCGAAGGGCGCTATACCAAATAAAGATTGATTGATAGGTTCTTCAGAGACGGTGGCTTTACCACTTGTGTGTGGTCAGATGCTGATGTTTTTATTACAGTTATTTTTCCTTTACAATATCATTGTATATAATATTTTCAGGTTTTCTACTAACATTACTTGGACAGATGCTATCAAATGCGAATCCTGCATTGTACGTCGTCCTTCTATCATTTCCTCTCGATCCACACACTTACCTCTCACCCCCCACCCTCTCCGAAAGCCTCCCCCCGATATATGGAAGAGAAATAACGTGTCCTGCAGGTAAATTGGGTTATTTAGAAATGATGCAAGACCAGGCGGAAATCAATTTGTCGGCCGTTTTATCTGCTCATGATAGCACAAACAATGCAACAGTCTTTCAGTCTCCGTGCTCGTGCCCCGTCATGAGGATTGAAGACCAACATCTGAAATCTGGACAGGTAACAGTTTCTATGGAAACGGGCGCCTAGATTGTGAGAGAGATTAACTTTCTAGCCTCGGCGTGAGTCCTAATTTTTGTCTCGAATATTATGACCTATGTGCTGTGTGTGTTAATGAGATGAGTCGGGGGATTTACTGTCTTAGAGACCAGTCTGGTTTGCATGGGTCCGTCCTACACTTTCGTACAGAGAGGCCCGGGGAGTCTGAATATAGAGGCTGAGTAGATGACACATGCGCTGCGACAATAAGATCTTAAAGTTATATGCGGATATTATTTAATTTTTAATTTATCATTTTCACCCCTGCTGTTGGCAGAGTGCATTTGTTTATGCAGCTCGTTTATTAACCAATATGGCGGATGGAAAAGAACAACAGAACCCTGTACTCTGTGCGTCGTCACCTCCCCGGTAACTTTTTCTTTTTTAAACATCACTTCTTTAATTCAATAAGCAGAGAGAGGGCTCCTTCAGTAGTTGAGACTTCCTTCTCCCAGTCTGGGCTCGAATCCCTGGACGTAGCAGGAGGTGATCCACGGCGGTACAGCAGCAATTGTGACGTCTTGATTGGATGATTTAAAGTTAAGCAGCAACATTTCTGCCTAGAAGAAGAGTAATCAAAGGGTTTCAGTGCACTGCTCTTTCCAGACAGATTGCCTGGGGTCTGATAGCCAGAAATACTACTTCTCTTCTGCGCGAGGGAAGAGCGTATTGAATGAGCAGAACTTACACAGCAGAATAGATGCGTATATATTGTAAGCCACTTCATAATGAGGTGTGCTATCACTGGCATGTTTTTAGTATTCACTTTCTTTTGTTCTTGCACCGGAAAACTCAAAGTCAAGTATGTGGTTGTGTGCACATCGGTAAACATGGTTTTGATTGGATTCATAGCTCAGAGGGGCTCAGAGGTGCGGTGGGGCAGACCAGGCCTGAAGAGGCGACGGCAATAATCATCATTAAAGGTTTGTTTTTCCAAAGCACAGTGTGAGAAAGAGACTGCGAGAGAGAGGAGAGGGGTGGAAAATAAATGCAAAAGATTGAAGGCATCTGTTTGTACTTCAGTATGATAATCTGCTAAGCCATTTGTGCTGGCTGGCTGACACCCCTCTCCAACTTTGGAATAGAGATTTACGGTTTAAATGGGGTTTTTCGCTCTCAGTTGTACAGGGGACAACACACGGGTGTCTCTGCACAACACGGCAAAGCAGCCCTCACTGTCGACACCCTGATGTTTAGTGGAGGAACTTCAGCACGTCTGAAGCATGAACCGGATGAACGAATACGCCCACAGATTCTCACTGGAAACCTGCGGCTGAGAGGGATTGACTTGAAAAATGTCGGAACCCCAAAACAATTCTGAATAGGAAAGAGAGAGCGGATCATTATTAAAGTCTCCTGAAAAAAGTGAGACAGAAAACAACCTGTAAAATACATTACATTTTTGAATCCCACAAACCCCAGCAGTAGCATATAGCAGTAGCAGTAGCAGAAAGCTCCTTGTGGAATCTAGTCTGAACTGGGAGAAATTGGTGGCGGTGGGGGAAAGAGGACTTTATTTACAATGACAACACAAGTGATCTCATTACCACCCTGCCCACCCCCGCCGAGCTAGAGACAACCCCGGCCCTTGCCCCCCGTCGTCTCACTCTCTCCTCTCCTCTGTGCTGTGGTTTATATCCCCCTGTGCTCCATCAGCATTGAAGTAGCAGTTATTAATTCTCAGGGGATTAAGGTGGCCCTGGTTTCCCACTGTAGCCCATAGAGATTATGTGCGTGAGCCCCCAGTAAGAGATTATTCCCTCAAACTGATAGTTGTAGGTGGTGTTTGATGAATTCATCAGGCTTTCGCTCACACACACATTATCACACATGCACACACACGCGAGTCCAGGCTTGCTAGCTTTCTCAGGAGGAGCCCAGAGCCCACCAGAGACCGAGGCAGCCGGTGAATGGAGCGCTAGCGTGTGGGAGACGAAGGACTGGTGGATCCGGAAAGTGATGATACCATCTTGTTTTTAATGTAATGTTGTGTAGGTGTGGCATTGGGTGGGGGTGGCGGGTGGGACTGGTCACAGCTGTTGATGAAGAGAACGAGAATCGATAAGGTCATCTGGAGGCCAAGATTCGAGAGAGTGACATCATCCAACTTCCGACCAATAGCGATTCTGCTTGTGTAATGTGGGTCTACCTTGCCTCTGTAGTGTTAAATGTGTTTTCTCTCTTTTTGTTTCAGTAAGATGTCAAATCTGTGAAATATTGGGGGCCACGGAAAAGCGTATGAGCGGATCTGTGGAGCACGTATCCCGTAATGCGAAATTTGCCGTTTCTGCCTTTCCATCACAAAGTTTAATTAAATGAGAATTTCCTTTTAACTTCTGCCACCAATCTTCGAAATACCGGTCCCCATGCGCTGTTACGGGTCTAATGTCTTCAAATACTGTTGCCAGTGGTCCTTTCTGGATTTGGGATTTATGATCGAGCGGTATTAATAACTCTATCAGCTGAAGGTGCCTTGCTGAATAGATCCATTTAAAAGCTGGCTTCTCTTTCTAAAGATTTATATCTAGGGGAGTTCTGACTAGATGAATTGAATTAACGCAAGGATAAGCTCAGATATGCTCTTCTGGGCTCCGTTCTGTTACTTGGCTTCTTTATTTAATCAATTTTCATTCTTTGTCTTTCCAATCACAGCATCAAATCAAGTTCAAACTCTTTTTTGGTTGTTTTTGTTATTTATTTTAAACTTGAAACACTCACAATCCTTTTCTGGGTCAATATCGATATTTAGCGATTTTTCTCACGCTTTTTTCTAGGCTTAGCTAATGTTTTTTTTTCTTTCTCTACCATGTTGGGGAGTTAGGAGAATTATAGAAAAACTCATAATTTACACAATAAAACATGAGTAGCATTCTCCTTCACTTCAAATTTAGTCTAATGTCTGTGTATTTCAGAGCAGCTAATGATTTTTCACTTTCCAGCAAACCTAAAAACATGCACAATGTACATTTCCACGACTTGTGAGCTATTTAAATCCCCTGTTGTGTTGTTTGATCCTCGATTCAAATGGAATCGAAAGGCCAAAGACTGTTTTCTTGTACCACTGGTTCAAACACAGAAACGCACAGAATCTGTTAGCAGAATGTTCTTTTCTTAATTGTTTATTGCTTTTTTTCTCTTCAAAAAGTGGAATCTGCAATTCATACCTGCCTACGTAGAATCTATAATTGTTTGTCAACTTGGCCCATGGCTACGATCCTCATGCCAGCACAGAAGACGTCTTCCTTGTGTCTCTGTCCTTCAAGATAATTTTGTGTGTAGCCATACAGATGTGATGACTTGATTACAATGTGCTTAAAATGTTCCAGTCTGTGCACTAAAATAAATGCGTAAATGAACTGGATTGCAATTCTCCATGTATTTGTGCGGCACAGCAGTGGAAAAAGTGAAATAATTAAAATACAGATATAAATGAGCAGCTTGAAGAGGGCAAATTGCTGAAAGCTGCACCACCAGAATATGCAGTTACTTGTTTGTTTGTTTGTTTGTTTTGGAGTTCATTCCTCAGTCAGAAAAGATTTGGAGTTTGCGATCAATAGCGCCAGCTGTGGCGTCCAAGAAGCCTCCTCGGGATGAGAGTGCGCTCGCAGTTGGAGTGTCTTTGGAGAGCGTTCAAAACCCGATAAAGCCGCTGGCTGCGAGGGCGAGGGGAAGGCACACAAACGGCTTGGCTCCCGGAAAAAGGGAAGGCTTCACACATTTGGGCAGCAGGGGCCACACGCAGTCATTCAGAGTCTCCTGTGTGGTCCCGTGGGGGGTGGGCACTCGAGTTAGAGTGCTGCTCAAGTCTTCCTTTGCTTTTTTTTTTTGGTGCTCTACCTCAGCTGTACACATCCCCCTCACCTTGAGCTTGTCATCGTGTCCCATCCACATGATCCACATTTTCTGCGATACCAAATAAATCAATAATAATAAATAAACAATTCGGATTAAAACAAAACGGTTAAATCACTGTAACATTTGAGCCTCTGTATTACTTTAATTTCTATTCAGCACTTCCCGTGTCTTCTACAGTCTACAGTCTAATGTGGAAGACAGAAAAGCAAATTACTACCCATGTGAAATGTCGTTTCCAAATAATGCGGGGGGAGGTTGGTAAAGCTTTCTGCACCTTTTCCAAGCTTGTTCGGTGACTTTAATTAATTGTACGTGGAGGCTGATACTGTCAGCTGCATTAAAATACAAACCCCTACACGTCAGTGATGACCCTCTGCAGATGGCAGAAGCTGTGGCGTACGTTCAGCTGTGTGGATTCAGAGCGCATTCAACAATCATCCACAAGAGGGGGACGTGACACACATTCAATAGGAGACACTGGCACGAGAGTAAATGGTTAATATTTGTTAATATGTGTTTTAGTCCATAGTTAACGTTTTTATTTTTTCACAAAATGTTGTTTTTTCCAAGTTGTTCTGCAGCATATGAGTCTTTAGGATTTGTGGTGATGCCAGAGTGCTTGTGTAGCATGAGCTCGCTGTGATGAGTGTAAATCTCTTGTGTTGGGAGACCAGTATTGTAGTGGTTTTGTCGCCCACAGGTGCGCCTGTAATTTAGCTGGTCAAACCCGGGCATGAGTTCACTGCCAGCACATGCTACACTCGATTGAGAAGAACAACTCATTGTGTATGAAGTGGGATCAGAAGATGGGTGCTCAATTCTCAGTTTCACTTTATTAAAAAATAAAAAATAAATATATATATGATCCCAAAGGTATTTACAAATCTCTATTGTCATCTATTCATTCATAGGTGTCTCCAGGCCATACATCTTAAAGAAGCAGTCATCCCAGGCCACCCTCATTAAGCACTTGGCCACCTGCCTAGATTGGCTGGAGGATTTGATACAGAAATCAAATCTGACTTCTCCGGGATGCTCCGAGAAACCGTTTAATGAGATTCGGGGAACAATTAGCCAATAGCGGCCGAATGAAAGGGCTTAATGGCTTCTCAATTGTCCTAACCTGTCTTCTGTTCCTGACAGAGGGAGCCGAACCCTGTAGGACAGGAGGAGGTTCAGACGGGTGAAGAGCACAGGTGAGTGGCACGTCTCCTCGCCTTGTGAAGGACGGATCAGGTGGCTTTAATCAATCCGAAAACATCCTTGACATAATTGAGTCGCTGCTCTCGCTGCATGGGAAGCGAGGTAATTGCCTCTACCAAAAATACGCAGTCTGGCTGTGGTGCGGATATAGTAAGAAAAAAAGTCTGCTCATCAGGATGCTATTCTTCACTTTTCAATTAAAAATCTTCCACTTCACTGTCTTGTACAGGGATTCATTTGTTTCAAGGTGGGAGAAGTACACCGCCCGACTGCACAAAAGACTGTCGTCTTCCCTCATCCTTACCTGCTCCTTGACTTTAGTCTAGGAACCGGCGGAGGCAGTACGAGGCGATAAGCCGCATAGGTTTGTGTGTTTAGGGGTTGGTGGTTGGGGGGGGGGGATACTTGTTTGTTGTTTTGCAGGCTCTTATCTGAGTCTGTCTGTGCAGCTGGATGTGAGTGGAATAAGACACCTCTTGTGTAATTGTTCCTTAACAAGACATATTAAATCCTGAGAGTACATTGAGGCTAATTAGAGAGTTTATTTGTCGTTCGCTAGACCAATTAAAACAAGGGATGAAAATGAAGAAGCTCATTACATGTCTGTGATGTGTCCCTTTTTTCAGTGGCGTCTAGTGGAATATCAAAGAAGCTTTGTTAAAGTCCCCCCAATCAAAAGCACTCTTCTTTTCCAGAGCTTCAAGAGGAAGGGGGGATGATTTAGCACAAATCTGATGTGTGAGAGGGTCTGGCAAGCAAAGCTGGAAGTGGCTGCTCAGTGGTCTATTTTTTTGTGGTTACCAAGTATAGGTTTTCGGTGTCTCAGCTGGGTATATGTTTCTGACAATGGCAATGTGCGTTTATGCGAGATAGGGAAGAACGCTCAGCTCTTTTGTTCCATTGTGCGTCTCCAATTTCAGGTGTTTATTTTTTTTCTCCCTCCTCTGTTTGTAAGTCGGCCCACTGCCATCGTTAATCTGCCAGCTACAACTGTCTCACCGAAGGTACAGACAATACACACCTTGCCCTGGAAGTTGGCACAGACAGGTTATGCGTTTCTTTTCACGTGGGGGATCGGGTTTGGACAACTACAAAGACTCCCACTTGACCAGTTTGTAGGAGTAATTCAGAATCGCTTTTTCTGATGCTAATTTGAAGCTTATTTTCCCTCCCGTGTTGTACTTTGGTTTTACAATGTTTTCTTCCAAAGCTTTTTATTTTCTTCCATCATTCTGGCCCCGCAAGTAGAATATGCAAAAAGACTGGTAACCACTCTTGGCTTCCTTACAGAGAGATATTTCACACATCCACAGTACAGGCAGTGTTTATGCCGGGCGTTTAACACGGCCTCTTGGCGGTTTTATTTATTGTTCTGTTGTTTTCAGGATGCATTCAATCGCTCTCATCTGGCGTTGGCGAAGGAAGGCGTGTTTCTTCCTTCCGTTTGTGTGAAATTCTGGGGTGTCATATACAGCATTCTTTTTGAGCTCCATCTTTTTTTTCTTCTGTCAATGTGTTTCAGAAACACCGGAATCTCACCTTTCCCTGGATTTGTCGCTTCCCTTCCCTGTACCAGGCTGTTAATGTGCCTGATTATAGTCACACATTGGAGAAGCTCTCTCTGGTGTAAACCATGCTGTCACAGACTCTCCCACAGACTGAGAAACACATATTAACCCCACAGCAGTGCGGTGTGAGGGGTTAAGGGCAATGCGGTGGATTTACCATGTGGCACAGCAATACGATAATATATATGTCCTTACAACAAAGCAGGTTTAAATGGCTGTGCAGTAAAAAGAAAATGCTCGCGCTTTACTTGATTAGAGCATGTTTGTGTGCACATGAGGTTACAAGACGACGAAGTGTTATGCAGGTGCAGAAACACCCACTGTGATGTGCGTC
Source organism: Amia ocellicauda (assembly GCF_036373705.1). Taxonomy (NCBI): domain Eukaryota; kingdom Metazoa; phylum Chordata; class Actinopteri; order Amiiformes; family Amiidae; genus Amia; species Amia ocellicauda. The sequence goes on from NC_089854.1 coordinate 4,852,414, forward strand.
TTTGATATCCCATCTTCCTCTGGTGTGTGTCACGGTGCAACCAAGTGCATAGTGTGTGAGTGATCGTATTATGAAATACACGCATTTTACTAAAGTGCTTTCGCTACATATGGCGTACCATCCTATAAGAGGTGATTAATGCCTCGCGGATCGGGCCCGAGTTTGAAAGTTGCACAATTTGAGCCCATCAGGTTTGAGTTATGACTTTTGCTGGTGCAATAGTAGGTCATTAGCACCTTTTTTGTTTTGCTTTGCATTCCGTTTCTTCTCTTCTCTTTAAATTATTCTCGAAACTGTACGAGACAAGAAGCTGATTAGTAGTCATTCGCTAAGCATTGTTTTTGCTTTGCTTGCGATTTATTGGTCTTGAAATAATTGCATTGCATTAAAAGCTCATTGCATATTTCGTCCTTATTTATGTATGTAGAGTGCCTTGCTAAAGTTTTCAGCCCCTTCCGATGGCGTCCCATTTTGTGAAATGAAAAAATGATGCTTACACATTTTTGTTCACTTAATGTTTTATTAACAACTTGAAAGCTCAAACTGAAGACTTTTAAGGGTAAGATAAGTTAGTTAATGTCTGCAAAAATGAAACAGAAAAAAATGAAAAATGTTGATTGCATGAGTATTCAGACCCGTCAACTCTGTATTTGGTGGAAGCATTTTTGGCAGCAATTACCGCAATTGGTGCAATTTTTCACCCATTCTTCTTGGCAGATGTGTTCAAGCTCTCTCAAGTTGCTTGGGGATCGCTTAAGGAACGCAGTTTTCAAGTCTTTCCATAGATTCTTAATAGGATTCCAGTCAGGACTTTGAATGGGCCACTCCAGTGTAGCTTTGGTCTTGTGCTTTGTGTAAGTGTTCAGCTGAAAGGTGATTTGTTGCCCAAGTTTTAAGTACACTGAAATAAGTTTTGCTCTGGTATTTGCCTGCACTTTGCTCCATCCATTTTCCCTTCTGTATAACAAGCTTTCCAGGCCCTGCTGAGGAGAAGCATCCCCACAGCATGATGCTGCACCACCGGGCTCGCCTGTAGGGAAGGCATTGACCGGGAGATGAGCTGTGTTGAGTCTGCTCCAAACGCACTGCTTGGTCATGTAATCCTCGCTTGCTTATGTTTAGTAATGGCTTCCTTCTCGCCACTCTGTCATACAATGCTAGTTTTGTGAAGTGTTCTGGATATTGCTGACAGATGCACATCCCAGCCATCGAACTCTGTAGCTCTTTCAAAGCTGTTGTTGGTTTGGAGGGACGGCCTGATCTTGGCAGTGTCTGGGTGGTCCCTTTCTTGATGATTGAATAAACAGTGCCCAGAGGGATACTCAGAGTCTTTTATATTTTTTTGTATCCTGTTCCTGACCTGTGTTTTTCAAATGTTTTGATCCCTGACTTGCTTAGAAAGCTGCTTTGTCTTCATGGTTGAATCTTGAATGCTTGAAATTCACAACCCGGACAAGGAACCTCACAGAGACAGGTGTTATTATTCTGAAATCATGAGCACCACTATTACTGCACACAGACGGAGGCCATTCAACTAATTGTGTGGCTTGATAAGGTCATTTTGTGCACCTGCATTAATGTAGGTTTGCCACACCAAAGGGAATTGAGTACTAATGCAGTCATGCTTTTTCCATTTTGATGTCATATTAATGATCTATTTACGTCTTTGTTTCTGCTTTGAATGTGTGGAGTAGGTTGTGTAAACATATGTTGATCCCTACTTCAAGGTGTCATGACTGCAAGCTTTAATGCAACAAAATGTGGACACTGTGGTCTGAATACTTTTTCAAGGCATTGTATGTATGTATTGTATTTATTGCCTCCCACCCCAGTAAAATATGTTTGGAAACTTCAGAAGATAAGATAATTTTTTCTCTTTTATTTCCCCCTGATCTAGAATTAGTATGACCTATCTTGGCTCCACAGACAAAATAATTGGCTCATTAGAAGAACAGCTTAATGTAGTTACTGACTTGTACTGCTTCCACTGAGCACTTCAGCCAGTGTAAAAAGAAAACTTAAAGAAGAAAGGGAGAGAAAAAAAATCTACATTGCTAATAGTATATGTCTGCTGCAGTAATTTTTTTTTTTTTTTAAACTATTAAGCTGAAAAGTAAATGGCCTTATTTCCCGAGTTTAAAAGCTTATTAGGCAGATAAAACTGGGAAATGAAAGAATTTTGCACCAACCAAAGCTTTTAATTTTTTTCTTTAAACTTTTAAAAAGTTGGAGAGTGCTTAAGCTGTCACCGTTACAGCTGAGGAGTCGAGTCATTGGTCCTGTCACAACCATGATGTGTCTAGAGATTGAGCAGCATTTTGTCATTATTATTTTGAATGTGTTAAGATTGAAATCTTTTACAGACATCAATATTAGTCTGGGAGTTGATGTTCTTTCTGCAATGGCCCTACGTTCACAGCTCTGCTCCCCCTCAGACTTTTATGCATTCTTCTGCTTGGGGACAGAAAATAAATATTAGATCTTTACACGCTAAAGAGGCTGATGGATTTGTTAGTATGGATTGGATCTCAGATGGTACTTTTGAACATAAGAACATAAGAAAGTTTACAATCGAGAGGAGGCCATTTGCCCCATCGTGCTCCAAGTGATCCAAGAATCCTATCCAGTCTGTTGTTGAATGTTCCCAAATTGTCTCTTCAGCCACATCGCTGGGGAGTTTGTTCAGATTGTGACGCCTCTCTGTGTGAAGAAGTGTCTCCTGTTTTCTGTCTTGAATGCCTTGAAGCCCAATTTCCATTTGTGTCCCCGGGTGTGTGTGTCTCTGCTGATCTGGAAAAGCTCCTCTGGTTTGATGTGGTCGATGCCTTTCATGATTTTGAAGACTTGTATCAAGTCCCCACGTAGCCTCCTCTGTTCCAGGGTGAAAAGGTTCAGGTCCTCAGTCTCTCAGTAGGACTTTCCCTTCAGACCTGGAATAAGTCTGGTTGCTCTCCTCTGAACTGCCTCTAGAGCAGCGATATCTTTCTTGAAGTGTGGAGCCCAGAACTGTCCACAGTATCCAGATGAGCTCTAACTAGTGCATTGTACAGTCTGAACATCACTGCCCTTGTTTGAAATTCTACACTTTTGACAATATACCCTAACATAAGTGAAGTCTGCATTTAGTTGTTTGAACCTCATAGTGCTAATTCCACATGGCATTTAGGTGCGCGGGATCAAGCAGATAATAATAAACACATGAAAAAGGGAAGCAAACTGACTGTACGGGTCGAGGTAGTCTTAACAGAACCTCTCACCACGTTCAAATAAACCCCCTCACAGAAAACATGAATTTGCATCCTCAGAGATGTTGTTCTGGAGTCTGGTACTGCCAGTGTTGCACAATTGTGTAAAATCAGATTGAACGCCCATTCCAGAATTAAAATGAAATAAATCAATGAAATAAAATTAAACTGTTAGTTTAAAACACACCCCAGCAAAGAGAGATCAGAGAGAGAGCCTAGGTTTTTGATGGAGAATGTGCAAGAATCTGTTGCCCACCTTAATGGGATGGATCGTACTTTCAATTAACTTGTTAAACATGTCATCTCTATAGCTTGGAAGTGTCCATTAACAATGTAGGCATATGACATTGGGCTGAAAAAGAGTTAACATTTGGGAAATTGCTTTATATCCCACTGACTACATTGTCATGTTTTGTTTCTCTTTCAATACCTGGAAAACAAATATTCACCTGGAGAATTTACTTGACAAACCATTCCCTGATAATCAAATTGTCTTCTTCAGACAGCACTCCGTAAACCTTGTAGTATGATCATCTTTTTGTTACTTGTTTTCTACTTTCTGTAATCCTGTTTAAATCATACTCTGCTGTTGGATATGAGATCGCTGGTGATACAATGTCCGCTGTTGTGTCCCCAGTGTGAAATTTCCTTCGGTGGTTTACCATACTCGGGTAGTATTTGGGATTATCCAATCTTGGAGTCTTTTACATTTTAATCCTGGATTTTTATAAGCCTGATGGAGATCAGAGGCGAGGGAAGATGCACACAATTTATGATTTCAGAGAATGAAGCCTGGTGTGCACAGCAGACCAGAAAGGTTAGTAAGCAGTAGTCAAACACCGGGTTGAGTGTAACTGATTGGAATAACGAATATGGAGATAAGTGTCCATCAAAGTGTCAGGCCCGACAGCGCTAAAACGCAGCTTGTCGCACAAAAAGTCAGCAGCGTACCCCCCCCCCCCCGCCTTCTTATTACCAATCTGCTCTCTCGTTCCCCGCACTGCTCAGTAATAAATTGTGGTTCAGTATTCATTTTAGGTTTGTGGAAATGTATTTTTGGAAGTAAAACCTTAAACCAGGCTTTGCAGAAATAGCTTCACTTTTTTTGGTTTTGTATTTCTTATTTTCAAGTAGGCAGAATGACTCACAATGGAAACTGGCCTTTTTTCAGAATGAATAAACATAAGCATATCCAAAGACTATCTCTTCCCTTTTGATACCGTATTTTATTTTGACTGCTCTTAGATTTTTGGGTATTTTAAGCCCATCCATAACATTGTCATTTGCTTGCTCTCTCACAGTGTAACAACGTAAAAGAAAACATTGCAATTACCATTATAAGCAATTAAACGCACGTGCACACCAGCCAAACCGCACACTTAGAGAATAGACACACTACCAGCAATTAGCAATTATCCATTGTAGTGATTCTGAGGCCTCACTAAGGGGCCTGGGCCTTTTAGTGATGTGGTAAGATCGCAGCACCGCCGGGAGACTGGGGTTCGAATCTCGACGTGGCTGGGATCCCCCATTATGTTACATTGGTGTCAGAAGTGGGATTCCAAACCTACGGCGGTCCATCTTGTGGGGGATGTGGGAGCAGTACAAGGACGCACTTTAACTATGCTGTAGTGTATCAATTCTGAGGCCTTGCTAAGAGGCCTGGGCCTTTTAGTGATGCAGTGAGGTCGTTGCTCTGTGGCGCAAGAGAATGGGGTTTGAATCTCGTCATGGCCAGAATGCCCCAGTGCATTACAATATGATTGTCAAGAAATATAAATAAATAAATGCAGAATCATATTTCTTATTGCTATGGACTCATTTCAGATCAATCTCATTTTTTCTAGTTAGAATCCGTGTAATGCAGTGAAAGTACCTGGGTCTTAAAATTTTGAATTGACCGATGGGTTAGCTATTAACTTTAATGCGAGTCTTATTTAAAGTCTTGAAATATAAATCTTATAATACTATTAATCTTTGCTCTGTGAAATTGAAAAAAAGGTCCTTTTCCCTGGGCTCAGAATTCAAGAACACCTGCAGATTAATCTTTCATACAGTGCATGCAGATTTTTTTTTTCCAGGATTTATCCAGGATTTCATATTCCTCACATTTATATCCATGTTAAAGGACAGTCAAATAACAAAGACTAATGGCAAAATACAGAGGATCATTTTTATCTTCATCACTTTTCCCAAAGTCTGTTTTTGCAGTCTGGGTATACAGATTCAAATAAAGGATAAATGGTATTTGCTTTACAGTATATTTAATCTGTGCTTAATCTACACTAGTATGTCTGAAAGTTTTATTTTTCTTCACAAGCCATCTGAGTTTTGGGGAAGATTTCTGACTTCAATGTGTGATTGCTGTATTTGTTAAAGTTCAGCCATGTGTGATGTGTAAAATATAATGGTGCACCTGTTTACACAGCCGCTGTTGATTAAAAGCTTCTATATGTGGAGCTGCTTTGGGCTAAACTGATTTGTTTTTGTTGTTAGTGCAACTGGGCTTCTTCTGTGCCGGGCTTTTTCCTGAAGATTATATTTGTAGTGAGAACAAAAGGTACTTAAATGCACAGCACTTTAAACTCCTGTCTGTAACCAACCAAGAATTTGCATAACAGGCAGTGAGATTTCAAACCGTTTACTGGTTTGGTGTTAAATATCGGAGCTCTGAATTGCTGCATAATGATGCAGGTGCATTTTGTAGACATTCACAGAACAGACGCATACCGGGCAATAAGGGCTCTGTCTATACATCCATCCATATATCTAAAATATGAATTTGCTGTTGGTGATACAAGTAAAATTACTTTTCTGTATGTCTGTTCACCTCTATACCCACAATGTCTTGTACAACAAGTGGCACAGTTGTGTCTGCATATGGAATTGTAACTGTCAAGAAACCGTTGAACAACGGGCAATTAAGGATCTCGCAGTTTGGTAACGGCGTGAACCTGAGCACTCAGTACATATTGGCTTTAATTAAATCCTACACTGTACTTAGCAATTAATGAATGGTAACATGTTAATTAAAGGAGGATTAAAATTAAGGGCTTTTCCAAATGTCGCTCTAAGCTGAAGTATCCGTGCAGTAATCTCTCCCGAATCTGACGGAACAGAGGGAGGCGAGATGCCGTCTGCGCAGAGAGGGGTGGTGTGCGGAGAGGGCGCTCTGTCGCTTCGTGTCTGTGCTGCAGGAGACCAGGTGACTGAATGGCTTGATTTCATTACGCAAAAGACATGATTTCAGTACATGCAACTGTGCATATGTGTGTTTATGTCATCATCAGCATATGTCATCTCTTTTCCATGTCACGCCTGCAAAGTGTACGATTTCACGTGCTCGTCTTCCAGGTCTCTTGGGATCCATTCAATCACTTCCTTTGTCCATCTTTGATCTGATCTCCTTGCGATGTGTCCGGCAAAATGCCATTGTAACACTTTCACTCTTTCAATGATGTCATGCATTTCTTGAATACATTCATTTCTTTTTCTATCTCTTCATTATTCCAAGCATACATACATTTCTATATATTCTTCTTCTTAGTTTGTTATTACTTGTGTATTCAGGATGAAGCCTGGCATGAATTACACTTGTACTTTTATAACGTGATGCCAGGGCCTGAAAAACAGACGTCCTGAACTCCTGTTGCTGGAGAATTGGAGGCTTGTTCTACAGGCAGGGCTGAATTGCATCTCTCACATCATGCAGAGTGTTTTTGACAGAGTTACCTTGATGGGATGAGTCTGTTCTCCCGTTCTCTTTGACACAGTAGGGGTCAAGGAGGAACATGCATCCTGCGTTTCACTGCTGCTTTGCTTCTATGATGTTCAACGGCCTTAGATCATACTGTAATGTGTCCTTAAGTAGTTCCTATTAACAGCAACTACAGTATAATTTCTGATTATGCGGCCGTGCGATGATTATGGCTATTGATTGTTAAGAAGCATAATTGTGCGCTGCCGTTCATAATAACTGCGATAAAGGGAAGCGAGTGGTGTGTGCCTATATACGCCAACCAGCCACACACAAGGTTAATGCGAATGAGACTAGAAGTTAAACGCCTTTCAACCTCAGCCCGTGGAGAGCGATGCGGGGGAACAGCTAAGAAAATCAAATCGGGTAAATAAAAAAATAGCAATACTAATAATAGAAATAGTTATCCAGAGACTACAAAAACTAAAACCGCAATTTCAGAGTGATGGGTTTTTTTAATACTCTATTAGCTTGTCTGTGACAGCTATACATTATTCCCGGTTATGCATTTAAAAATGCATAGAAACATAAAAAGAAAGCAAATGAATACATAAATTACAAACCCCGTTAAGCGAGCTAAAAACACTCTGGGCTTGTGTATACCTCTTGTGTCGCCAATGCTGAGAGAAGAATTAGGAAGGAAAACTAAATGAGATTTACTGTTGCTCAGATCAGGCTGCAGTAAAAGCCTGATGCCTTTTATGGGGGAGATAAAGAAAAGAGAGTGAAGGAGAGAGAGAGAAATGGAGAAGAGATTGGGAAAGAGAAAGAGGAAGACTTAAAAGGGCACACAGATAGAGAGAGAGAGAGACAGGATGAAATGGGGAGGAAGAGTGTGGGAAAGAGAAAGAGGAAGACCTAAAAGGGCACAGAGAGAGAGAAAGAGAGAGATGGATAGGAAGAGGAAGAGTGTGGGAAAGAGAAAGAGGAAGACAAAAGGCACAAAGAGAGAGAGAGAGAGAGAGAGAGAGAGAGACAGGATGAAATGGGGAGGAAGAGTGTGGGAAAGAGAAAGGGGAAGACAAAAGGGCACAGAGAGAGGGAGGGAGAAATAGATAGGAAGAAGGTGGGAAAGAGATGAAGACACAAAAGTTCACATAGAGCGAGAGCAGGATAGAACAAAATATGCAGAAAGGGAGGGATAAAAAAAAGAAACAGAGACTTTACTTCATTTCAGTGATGTGTCAGTCACTCAAGCCTCACATTGGGCTGTGAAGAGGTCAGGACAGGACACGGCCGTCTCGGCACCTCGGGACCTGTAATAAATGGAAGAACATTAGTTTTATATTAATGATGGATAGCGGAGAAAAACACTCCCCTTGCAAGTTTTTTTCCCCTCCGTCGCTAATGTGCTCAGGTGTTTGCAGTCCCAGTTGTGAAATACAAATGGATGTAGTCGTCTGTGTGCAATTACTCACTTAGAAAGATAAAGTTCTAATAATATTGCGACTTTAGCTACTGACTTCAGATTAAATGTACGACTGCAAGTGGACAAATTAGTTTTGTTTTGCCAGCAGCACGAAAAAAACAAAGGGAGAGAAGGGGAAAGCGGGGATTCATCGTGGATGTAGGAAAATGAACCTGTACGGTTTAACAAGCTGCCTGGTTAATTAGCAGACCTATCGCGCAGCAGCTGACGAGCAGTGGGCACCGAGGGGCGTGGTCTGTGTCTCGGTTCGGCGCACAACCTGTGTCGGGGTTTGCGATGAAGACGATGCAAACATGCTTCATCAACCTTTATCTGCGGAATCGGGCCGTGCAATTCCCCCACCGTGTAGTGGCAATAACTCCACATAATTTTCTCATAGACACAGACAATTCCTTTGATAAATTGCCTGATGATTTTCTCTGTTTGAATGGGGGTAGATTGTGTGTAACTTCCCTGGAGTTGCTGATTGATTTTGTTAAAGATGCAGGGTCTTGGATTTATTTATTTGCAAAGAAATTGCTATCGTAATTATATTAATTAATTCTCATATTGTGAAGCCTAAATAACAGATGAATTATGCTTGAAAGTGGGCGAGGCATGTTGAGTCATCCTGGATCAATTAAATAGAGCTTTATGGTGGCTTATTAAAACATCTCCTATCATCACCAGAAAATATTGGGCATATGCTTCACAAAAAATCTTCACTCTTCTCTCATTGCTTGACTAAAGTAACTAATTATTTAGTATAAGTATACTTTATCTTGTTAGACCTTTGCTCTTTTCTGAATCTCCTTTATATTATCAACATGACTATTATTATAAAACATTTCTGTTGTGGGGTGAACAAAATTATGACTGAGAAATAAAAAAAAAAAAAATGAAAAAAAAAACACCCGGCAAATCTCATTAAACAAAATTAAGCTTGCAGAATATCATCACTGCATTATTATAACCCTCATTTTCATAACATATCCCACTTAATTGGCTGTGCAGGAAATAAAATGAAATTGAAAAGGAATTATTTCAGTGTTAAGATTACATTATGCTCTGCAACATCTACTGGGCTTTATTGCTGCCTTTATGGTTGTACTCAAAATAAACCAACAACAAGGAGCCAAAGAGTTGTGGTAATTGCTTTAAAATTACACTGAATTTACATTTCAAACTCGATTGCAGAGTTATGTGCTGGGTAATGTGGAGTAAAGCTGAGCGATTGAGGGCAGAGTAATAAAGTCCTCAGGTTGTGCGATGTGCGGTGGCAATGGCCGGGGTGCGGAGAGGACCGGCACAGGAAAGCGGTGAGATCTCAGCAACTTGCACTGGGAATACTAATGGAGGAATTAGCTGACGGCACAGTGGGCTGCATCTTAAAAATGGTTTCATTCTTGCACCTCTTTTAGTTCTTTCTTTCGGTCTTTCTTTCTTTCTGGTTTTCTATCATTCTGCCTTTCTCTTTCTTTTTCTGTCTCTTTCTGTCTTTCTCTTTCTATCCTTTCTGTCTTTCTAGCTTTCATTCCATATTTCTCTTTTTCTTTTTTTCTCTTTCTATGTTTCTATCTATATTTCGACCTATTGTTCTAGCTTTTTCAGTATTTTTCTTTTTCTCCTTTCTATCCTTATATCTACCATATCTTTATTTCTATATTTCTTTCTACCTTTCTTTCTATCTTTTTATCTTTATCCTATCTTTGTCTTTCTCTTTATAACTTTTTCTATCTTTTTCTACCTTTCTTCCTATCTATCTTTCTATCTTTATTTCTACCTTTATATCTTCATTTCTCTTTCTTCCTACCTTGATTTCTTTCTTTTCCGTCTCTGTTGATCATATTTTCCATGATGCGTCTCGTTCCTTTTTGGATGCTGTTGCACACTTCCCTAGTCCTCAGGTTGCCCGAAAATGTGATCTGAATATTTTCCCGCCGCTTGTCATTCGGTGCCTGAAGGCGCCCCCCAGGCAAGGTCAGCCCAGAGTTGCTGTTTGTTAACTGGGAACAGGGAGAGGGGGCACAGCTAAATAGCTTGAGGTAGTCAAAGCTTGTAGCTACTGAACAATACCTCCGAGCTTCTCAAGAACTGCTGTAGAAATCCCCAAACTTTCTCCACACTTAGCAGTTAAATCAATACATAAGCTATTTGGGAAGCAATTCAGGATATTCACGTGTTTTTAACGGGCCCATCCTTGACCTAAAGGACGGCTAAAGTCTTGATGAATAGACTGAATGTCCTGCAGTGCGGTTTCTTGTTGCTGGAGGGTATATTAAAGGTGTAATGGAAGAGCTCCATACAGGTTACATGAAAAGTATTGGATAAGTAACCAGGAGATGTATAAAATAAATTGCCTGGAGCTAACAAGGCATCGAAGAAGGCCTCATTATAAAGCACTTTGAAGTTTGAGAGTTCGCGGGAGCTGATCAATTTATAAGAAGTTATGGAGAGAGAGTGGGGGGGGAACAAACTTAATAGTCACACCTGCCCCTTAATTGCCTTTTTTAGGTGATTGTATTTGTATGAAAGCCCCGATCAGGTGCACACGAACTCCATTTTGTTTTCTGTCAATCCACTGTTCTAGGCATCGCACCGGAAGGAGGCGGTCATGTGATCGGAGACCCAGGTGTCAGAAAATACATGTTTCAGTGTTGGTTAAAGTAATTCTCTATCTTTCACAGTTAGTATTAATAATTTGTGATAACTTTCAGGTAAAGCTCTTCTCAACATCTCTCGGACTCGCTGGGGATTCTTGGCACGTCCATTATTTCATTATTCAGTGAAAGAGAATTACTTTTGGAAGAGAAATACAATTTTCATACAATCCAGGAAACACTTGTTGCGATCCCTAGACTCGTTTTTCTTACAATTTATATATGAATTTGTGTATGTGTGTGTTTATATACAGCTCTGGATTTTTTTTTCTTAAATCAGCATCTCTACATGTATTGCAGCCATTCCATTCCAGTGTCTGTTGAATTCCAGCAGAGGCACATTCTACTGAATGAGCTACTGATTAGGTGATCACCTGAACCAAATCTTATTTAACGATGAAAAGTATAAAAACCACTGCTGTGGTCATCACTATCCTCTTGCAATAGGACCAGCTAGATGTGCTAGTGCTAGTAGTACCTCAAAAGTAATTGGAATAAAAAAAATAACTATTGACCTTGCCAAAAGAGTTGAAAAAGGAAAGTTTTGAGTGAGGAGAAGAAGGGTTCAATTCTGGCTTTACTGGCACAGGGATACAGTGAGTGTTGGGTTGCTTCCATCCTTAAAATTTAAAAGACCGTGGTTCATAAGAACAAGGTCAAGCAGCAGACATTGGGGACAACAAAGCCACAGACTGGCAGGGGGCAAAAATAACACTCCACTGACCGGGATGACCGCCAACTCATTTGAATGTCACTCATCAACCCTAGGATGATATCAAGTGACCTACAAAAAGAATGGCACACGGCAGCTGGGGTTAAGTGCACGGCGAGGACGGTTTGAAACAGACTCCTAGGGGCAGGGCTGAAGACATGCAAAGCTAGAAAAAAGCCCTTCATCAATGAGAAGCAAACAAGAGCCAGGCTGAGGTTTGCAAAAGGCCATAAGGATTGGACCGTAGAGGACTGGAGTAAGGTCATCTTCTCTGATGAGCCCAATTTTCAGCTTTGCCCAACACATGGTCATCTAATGGCTAGACAAAGACCTGGAGAGGCCTACAAGCAACAGTGTCTCGCACCCACTGTGAAATTTGGTGGAGGATCGGTGATGATCTGGGGGTGCTTCAGCAAGGCTGGAATCGGGCAGATTTGTCTTTGTGAAGGACGCATGAATCAAGCCACATACAAGGTTGTCCTGGAAGAAAACCGGCTTCCTTCTGCCCAGACAATGTTCCCCAACTCTGAGGATTGTTTTTTCCAGCAGGACAATGCTCCATGCCACACAGCCAGGTCAATCAAGGTGTGGATGGAGGACCACCAGATCAAGACCCTGTCATGGCCAGCCCAATCTCTAGACCTGAACGACATTGAAAACTCCTGGAATGTGATCAAGAGGAAGATGGATGGTCACAAGCCATCAAAATTGAATTGTTGCACCAGGAGTGGCATAAAGTCACCCAACATCAATGTGAAAGACTGGTGGACAGCATGCCAAGATGCATGAAAGCTGTGATTGAAAATCAGGGTTATTCCACCAAATATTGATTTCTGAACTCTTCCTAAATTAAAACAGTAGTATTGTGTTGTTTAAAAATGAATATGAACTTATTTTCTTTGCATTATATGAGGTCTGACAACACTGCATCTTTTTTGTAATTTTGACCAGTTGTCATTCTCTGCAAATAAATGCTCTAAATGACAATATTGTTATTTGGAATTTGGGAGAAATGTTGTCAGTAGTTTATAGAATTAAACAAAAATGTTCATTTTATCCAAACACATACCTATACATAGTAAAACCAGAGAAACTGATAATTTTGCAGTGATATCTTAATTTGTTCCAGAGCTGTATAAATATATATATATATATATATATATATATATATATATATATATATATATATATATATATATACATACATACATACATATATACACTCACCTAAAGGATTATTAGGAACACCTGTTCAATTTCTCATGAATGCAATTATCTAATCAACCAATCACTTGGCAGTTGCTTCAATGCATTTAGGGGTGTGGTCCTGGTCAAGACAATCTCCTGAACTCCAAACTGAATGTCTGAATGGGAAAGAAAGGTGATTTAAGCAATTTTGAGCGTGGCATGGTTGTTGATGCCAGACGGGCCGGTCTGAGTATTTCACAATCTGCTCAGTTACTGGGATTTTCACGCACAACCATTTCTAGGGTTTACAAAGAATGGTGTGAAAAGGGAAAAACATCCAGTATGCGGCAGTCCTGTGGGCGAAAATGCCTTGTTGATGCTAGAGGTCAGAGGAGAATGGGCCGACTGATTCAAGCTGATAGAACAGCAACTTTGACTGAAATAACCACTCGTTACAACCGAGGTATGCAGCAAAGCATTTGTGAAGCCACAACACGTACAACCTTGAGGCGGATGGGCTACAACAGCAGAAGACCCCACCGGGTACCACTCATCTCCACTACAAACAGGAAAAAGAGGCTACAATTTGCACAAGCTCACCAAAATTGGACAGTTGAAGACTGGAAAAATGTTGCCTGGTCTGATGAGTCTCGATTTCTGTTGAGACATTCAGATGGTAGAGTCAGAATCATTTCAAATTGGTTTCTTGAACATGACAATGAGTTCACTGTACTAAACTGGCGCCCACAGTCACCAGATCTCAACCCAATAGAGCATCTTTGGGATGTGGTGGAACGGGAGCTTCGTGCCCTGGATGTGCATCCCACAAATCTCCATCAACTGCAAGATGCTATCCTATCAATATGGGCCAACATTTCTAAAGAATGCTTTCAGCACCTTGTTGAATCAATGCCACGTAGAATTAAGGCAGTTCTGAAGGCGAAAGGGGGTCAAACACAGTATTAGTATGGTGTTCCTAATAATCCTTTAGGTGAGTATATATATATGTGTATATATATATATATATATATATATATATATATATATATATATATATATATATATATATATATTACTGTTGATGAAAACAAATCACGCCCTTATACAGATACAGACGTAATCAAGACAGTTGCAACACTTTGATTGCACTAAATTGTTATTGGTATTTATACACAGAAAAGTTTGAATTCTTCAGGAGATTAGGGGCTAAGACTTTGCTGAGCATATTTCCATCCCCTCGGGCTCAGAGAGGATTATGTGATGGGAGGGTGGCAGAGTAAGTGAAGGAAACATGCAGATGAATTCATTATGCTTCTGAGAAGACCGGTGAAGAAAAAAGCAATGTGACAATAACATTAAAGGGAACTTGGCTGTTAGTAAACCCCTTGAACCAAGCCCTCTGTGCTCGAACTCGCCAGGCAGATCTCGGCAGATATAATATATTCAAAGCAAATACACAACTGCCTGCTGAAATTGTTCAGAGCCACAGTTCCTTTGAAGAGGAGGTGTAGTCTCCCTGGGATCTCCTCAGGGTTATGTTTTCTTTAAGGCCTTAGACTCCTTTGTTGGTTCATCTTAAAAATAACATGAATTAATAAAAAAGTCACACACACACAAAGTTTTGATGATATTCATTTCAAGTGAAGTAATTGCAAGTAAACACCAACCTCCTGTATTGCTTGGTTGCTTTTGAAGGGGAAATAAAATACATGTGTGTGCGAATCAAGATTTCAGTCCTTGCTCATTAGTCTGATCTTAGATTGCACTCCCTGTCTTCGGCCGCACGTGGCTCGGGGCCTCAGCTAGACTAATTGGTTTGGATGAGGTGTGTGGCATGTTGATGCCCCCCAGATGACTGCAGAGTTGCCCACCAAACAGCTGCAGTAATTGGCAAGGACGGTATCCTACCACAGGTGGAGTGAAAAGGCTGGTTGACTTTGTGGCTATACCAGTCAAGGAGTTGACCACCATGGAAGAACATTTGGGGCTGAAAATGTGTGTGTGTGTGTGAGAAGAGAAAGAAAGAGAGAGAGCTGCCTGTGTTTAACTTGTGTTTAATCACCCTGAGAAAACCAGCTTTGATTTTCCTCCACTGTAAGGAATGAACTTCTGTTCTGCTTCATACTGAAAGTGCTACCCATAGGAGAAGTCAATTCAGTGAGGCTGATGTGAAGTAGGAGGAGAGGAGACATGCTCTGACTTTCGTATGCTTTGATGCCAATAAAAAGAAACAAAAAAAACTACTTTCTACTTTCCTGAAGCGTTATCAATGCTAAATGAACAGCTGTATAAACCCACACAGCCGTGCCCTGCACAGATCGAGTTGGCGCCGAGTCTGTTGGAAGCTGAGTCACGTGTTGATGCGTGTTATGAGTCCACGCCTGCTCTCGGCCCCGCCCTGCCTCCTGCCCTCCTATCTGACCCCCCGCTTCTTGCCTCGTAGGGTCTCCCGGTGGTAAATACACACGGGGCACGATCGAATCACAGGCAGAGCGGCGCGGCAGTCTCAAACTAAGTGGAGAGCAGCAATGTGTAAAGAGTCGTGGGCCTATTAGTGTAGGCATGGTAACCAATGTTGCCTACCCTTCAAAATAATTACGTTGCTTTTTCTCCGGGTTGTGCATGTCGTCTGTAAATTCATCTAACGCGACTGAGAGAAACAGGCTTTCTGCATATTGCGGCATAAATTATGAAACGCTCTGTCCTTTGCCAGAGCACTCAAGGGTTGGATCACTTGGCGGTGAAGAGGTCTCCAATCGAGTCTGACCTTTCTAGCAGTTTTTTTTTAGCCGTGAGAACTTACCCAGTATTGCTAAGTTATAGAACCTGCTTTCCACTTCTGATAATGGATAATTCCAGAGGTCACTGGAGGCATAGAATTATTTTAATTTATTTTTTTAAAGGGCATCAATTTAGGCTGTGATATTTTCATTAATTGCACTGGTTGGATTCAACAGCATGACTAGTGGACTTAAAATGTACACGCCAAACTAGTCTGGAAATGTTAAATTTCGTCATATTTATGTTGAATAAATACATATATCTGTGGCACTTATCCGACAGTCCTTCTACATTTAGACTTTTTTTCCAGGTGTAATTTTAGTTTTTGCTCTGTCTGATTCTGCAGCGCATTTTAGTGGCTGTCCCCTGTATAATTGAATTACACTCATCGGCCATGCAGTATGAACCCCCAGCAGCCGGGTAATCTGTCTGGGCTATGCAACACTGTATCACTTAAAGAGATTCCTAGGGATTAATAATTTACATCTTTCCCATAAGCAAACCTAATTTTGTAATTCGATTTGGCGTGTCTCGTTTAATGTTCGCGTGTGAACAGAATTCCCTCAGTGCTGCTTGGTGACTTTCCCCTCGATCCTGAGCTCCTGTTCTCCTGTTCTCCTGTTCTCCATGCATGGTCCTCTCTTTGTAAGACCTCCTTGTTGCCTCGGAGTATCTATTTTTCCTCCCCTTTCACCTTGCCATGCATGAGAACGTCTCAACCCATGTGAATCATTTACTTTGCAAACACTGCACGAGTGCGTGAAGCTCATTGAGTTGCATCTACAAGGACTTGAATCTGCTTAAAAACATATCTGGAGAATGTCGTTTGTTCCAAACCCCCCATAGCTCGTTGTTGCAGTAGGAAGAAGAAAAAGGGGGGATGAATTTCCTATTGTCAGGCCCAAGCAGAAGACTGTACACGATAGGGAGTGAGTGCTTCTGATTGGCAGGGGAGGTAACAAACGCAGAATACGCCGCAGAATTTGCGTAGCCGTACACACTCATTACAATAAATTACCACTCTGCTGTTCCCACTTGTCGATTTCCTGTTCTGTAATTAAAAGCAAAACAAGAATCTGTAAGCACAGCAATAATTTTTGATCCCCTTCCAGGAGCCTATTAAGCTGCAGCGTTTTAATAACCAAGTTTGATTCACAATCCACAGAAACCCTAGTGTTTTAAAAATAAAACAGGAACGAAGCCAGTCGCCCCTGTGTTTGCTCTAACTGACTAATTTAAAACTCCATCTATTATACAGCAGCCCAATCCCGAGCGCAGCGGCGGGCCTCCGAGTCGGCAGTGTGTTTGTTTATTTATTTATTTACCTGTTTATTTATTTAGTTAGTTGGTTTCCTGTAAGAAACAAATCAAACTCGCTGTGATTGGAGAAGTCTTGCAGATTTACGGTTCGGAGGCCCCTGTGTAGCACGACACATTTGGCTTCTCTTTTTCTTTGGCATTTTCCTTTTTTTCACATCATGTCTCGATTTCTCCAGCCCCCTTTTCGACACAGTGGAGGCAAACGCATCCAAAGCGGTGCTGTAGGTAATCCAATGAAATTGCTTTCTTGTATTCTGATTTATTAATTAAACTAACCATTTAGAAATGCGGCACAAGTACTTCAGCCCCTGTGGCTGTTTTTCTTTGGGAGCGCTCTCTCTCGCTCATTTCCTTTCCTCTCGGGCTCCCCGGAGAAGCCCAGACTCCTGGCGCATCTGGGCTTTTTCAGCAATCGTTTTTAAATGCAATACCCTTGTACTGCTCCAGACAGCTGGGACTCTCTGTGGAAGAACACTTTGCTGAGGTCTGTCTTGGGCCTCCGACTGCATTGTGGCCGAGAAGATTAAGAGCGTGAAATAAAGTACAACATAAAGAACCAGCAAATTTGATTTGTACTGTTAATATCTCTACAAACACGGATCTCCTCAGAGTACCATTGATGCTCAATATACCTAGTGGACTCCCATACATTGATTTTAATTTTCTTAAGCTGCTTCTCTTGCTTGTTGACAGAAACCCTCCAGGAATTAAACAAAAAATGGATGCAAATGAATAAGCTTTAAAGCAAAACTATCTGGAGACCATACGTTTTCCTACTAGCAGTTTCTGTATTCTTTCATTGTTTTCCTGTCATCCATTGTTGTAATTTCCTCACGTTTTGGAGAAACATCAACCACTTTGTACTGTGATGCGGAGATGCTGTGAACAGATACATAAATACCCTTTGTCCAGAATTTGAACACTTAGAGATGTGAGCAGTAGGTTGAATACATCAGGAATTGAGAATTCAAACGGATACTTCTGTTAGCAGAAGCAGGAGATTGTCTGTCTGTAATGCAGTGTACCATAAGTCATTCACTGTCTATAGGAAGGCTTCTGAATTGGCTACCCTTTGTGTTGGGTGAAGGAATTTTATCAGGAGAGTCCAGTACATAGCAGCACAATATCGCAGCATGTCACTAAGCTCGGAGCGTAACACACTAGTTCAAAGAGAACAGCACTGAAATGATTTCATGGTCTGCTCAGAGCCCCCATCTCAGTCCCATGGAAGATACTTGTTAATCCTTTAAAACTCACACAGTTCCTGGCTATTCGAAAACCCCCGAAAGGCAGAACGAGGTTTTAGACATTAACCAAACGGATGAAATGTAGTAATGTATGACAGCGCGCCAGCTGGAAAGATTCCTTCTTCAACGCACTGTGCTGCAACTTGATAATGACACCAACACATATTTGTGAAAGACCACTTAATAATAACAATAATTGTCCTGGGGGACAATTGAAATGAATGCACACCAACAGAAAGCCCCAACAAACAAACTCAAAGCCACCGCTCAATGGATACTCGGTCACAGGAATGGCAGTCCAGGTATCTTGAGACTCAATTACCACATGACTAAACAACTGGTGACTATGGGGGATAATGTGTGCCAAAATTAATTAATTAAATATTATTCTTTCTATTCATAAATGTATGTGAAACTAACTAATTGACATTCTGGAGACATCAAATTTGATGTTTTAGAAGCAGGAAAAATGCGCAAGCGTAAGGATCTGAGCGACTTTGACAAGGGCCACATTGTGATGGTTAGACGACTGGGTCAGAGCATCTCCAAAACTGCAGCTCTTGTGGGGTGTTCCTGGTCTGCAGTGGTCAGTACCTATCAAAAGTGGTCCAAGGAAGGAAAAGCGATGAACCGGTGACAGGGTCATGGGCAGCCAAGGCTCATTGATGCACGTGGGGAGCGAAGGCTGGCCCGTGTGGTCCGATCCAACAGACGAGCTACTGTAGCTCAAATTGCTGAAAAAGCTAATGCTGGTTCTGATAGAAAGGTGTCAGAACACACAGTGCATCGCAGTTTGTTGCGTATGAGGCTGCGTAGCCGCAGACCAGTCAGGGTGCCCATGCTGACCCCTGTCCACTGCCGAAAGCGCCTACAATGGGCATGTGAGCATCAGAACTGGACCACGGAGCAATGGAAGAAGGTGGCCTGGTCTGATGAGTCACGAGTTCAAGGTGTTGACTTGGCCTCCAAATTCCCCAGATCTCAATCCAATCGAGCATCTGTGGGATGTGCTGGACAAACAAGTCTGATCCATGGAGGCCCCACCTCGCAACTTACAGGACTTAAAGGATCTGCTGCTAACGTGGAGTCCATGCCTCGATGGGTCAGGGCTGTTTTGGTGGCAAAAGGGGGACCTACACAATATTAGGCAGGTGGTCATAACATTATGGCTGATCGGTGTATATACAGACGGGTGACAAATTAAAGGAAAAACCAACATGCAGTGTCTCACTAAGGTGTTGGGCACCACGAGCCGCTAGAACAGCTTCAATGCTCTTGGCACAGATTGTACGAGTCTCTGACTCTACTGGAGGGATGAACACCATTCTTCCAAAAAATTTTGTCCATTAAAATAACATCAAATTGATCAGAAATACAGTGTAGACATTGTTAATGTTGTAGCTATTGTAGGTGGAAACGGCTGATTTGTAATGGAATATCTACATAGGTGTACAGAGGCCCATTATCAGCAACCATCAGTCCTGTGTTCCAATGGCACGTTGTGTTTGCTAATCCAAGTTTATCATTTTAAAAGGCTAATTGATCATTAGAAAACCCTTTAGCACAGCCAAAAACTGTTGTGCTGATTAAAGAAGCAATAAAACTGGCCTGTTTTAGACTTGTTGAGTATCTGGAGCATCAGCAATTGTCCAGAAACAAAGAACTTTATTCTAAAACTTGTCAGTCTATTCTTGTTCTGAGAAATGAAGGCTATTCCATGTGAGAAATTGCCAAGAAACTGAAAATCTCGTACAACGCTGTATACTACTGCCTTCACAGAACAGCGCAAACTGGCTCTAACCAGAATAGAAAGAGGAGTGGGAGGCCCCGGTGCACAACTGAGCAAGAGGACAAATACATTAGAGTGTCTAGTTTGAGAAACAGACGCCTCACAGGTCCTCAACTGGCAGCTTCATTAAATATTACTGCAAAACACCAGTCTCAACGTCAACAGTGAAGAGGCGACTCTGGGATGCTGGCCTTCTAGGCAGGGTTGCAAAGAAAAAGCCATATATCAGACTGGCCAATAAAAAGAAAATATTAAGATTGGCAAAAGAACACGCCATCTGTCTAGCATGGTGGAGGCAATGTGATGGTCTGGGGGTGCTTTGGTGGTGGTAAAGTGGAAGATTTGTACAGGGTAAAAGGTATCTTGAAGAAAGAAGGCTATCACTCTATTTTGCAACGCCATGCCATACCCAGTGGACGGTGCTTGATTGGAGCCAATTTCCTCCTACAACAGGACAATGACTCAAAGCACAGCTCCAAACTATACAAGAACTATTTAGGGAAGAAGCAGTCAGCTGGTATTCTGTCTATAATGGAGTGGCAGCACAGTCACCAGATCTCAACCCTATTGAGCTGTTGTGGGAGCAGCTTGACCGTATGGTACGTAAGAAGAGCCCATCAAACCAATACAACTTGTGGGAGGTGCTTCAGGAAGCATGGGGTGAAATCTCCTCAGATTACCTCAACAAATTGACACCTAGAATGACAAAGGTCTGCAAGGCTGTAATTGCTGCAAATGGAGGATTCTTTGATGAAAGAAAAGTTTGAAGGACACAATTATTATTTAAATTAAAAATCATTATTTCTAACCTTGTCAGTGACTATATTTCCTATGCAAACTAATTTAATGGAAAACAAGGAAATTTCTAAGTGACCCCAAACTTTTGAATGGTAGTGTATATATAATTCCTGACTTGCTTGCTCCTTCTTTCTTTTATCAGAAGTTAGCTGCTTGTCTGAGGCCTGTGGCACAGGAGTTTAGGGAACTGGCAGCTTCTGTTGGGATTTAACCAGCAACCTGAGCATTACAATTAAAGCAATGTGCTCAGTGCTCGGTGGATTACTTTTTTCAATTTGTTTTGCCTTAAACAAAACACACAAAAAAACTTTTAAAAAGTTGGTAAAGCAGTGACAGCTGGAATATGAATGCATTTGATCAGCAGGTATTCAGAGATATATGCAACTGTTTCTGACCATATGTGCTACTGATGTATACCATATCGACAGACAAGTGTACAAATGTACACCTGCATATTCCTGCTAGATTAACTCTTAGTTGTACTTCAGCATGGATATAAATACATCTTTAAATCCATCCATCCATCCATCCATCCATCCATCCATCTATCCCTCTATGGCTTTATCCCTCTATCCATACACACGTAACTAAAGTAATGCCACTGTGAGATACTCCGGGGCTTTTTTCAGTGTCCCGTCGTTATCCAGTCCTGGGTTATGGCATTCTGTCAGAGATCCTTTGATGATCTTTACTGGGTGTTAGTCAGGCACTGGGGCTGAAACGACAACAGCCTAGAAAACATCCAGAATGACACAGGGCCATATTTTACCCCCCAGGCTTCCTGGGATTATCTGCCTTTACACTTCACTGCGAAAGAGTAATTTCTTGGATGAAATTGTACAGTGTATTAATGTGAGAGAACATCTGTTGATGATTTGCGAATTTAGGCATCTCATTCTACATATAGCATCTCAAATATAAATATGTCCACTGAGTGGCCACTTCGTTAGGTTGACTGTGTCAGAGATGGTCAGAAATCTTGAGCTGCACAGACTGGGGAATGTATAGTGATCGCCAGTCACTTTTGATAAGAGGGAGCTTAGCCTCCTAGTGCTTTCTGTGTCAACAAAAGAGCCTTCAGATCAATACAAAGAGAATTATTTTTTTAAGAACAGGAGTGATATGATCTGTAGCCCGAGTTCTGGCTAAATCACATATCACCTAATGCTGAATCAGTTGCAGTTGTGAGATTTTGGAAGTGACAGGAGAGTTATTTCAGTTTATTCGGCCACAGGCCTCTCTTCTCAGCTGGTTTCAGCTTCAAATGACCAGCATTTCTGACGGTGTTGACACAAATATATATATTAATCATAATTATAATACAGCTGTCACGTTAATGTATACAGGAGCTTTGCATGTATTCATTTACTTTAATCTCCCTAATAATGAATGGCATTTAACTTTAAAATCCGCTGTAGCTGTTAGTGAAAGAAAACAGGCTTTGCAGACAGCTTAAAGAAATGCTTGCAATTTAGTTATTTAAATAATAACAGCCTGTAGGCATTTGTGTCTCTATGGAATTGTATATATAAAAAGGAATAGGGGCAAGGAAAAACAAAAAACCAAACAAACTGCAAAGTGTCCCCCATGGCAAACAAAGCACATTAACCCTGTTCACTATTAAACCCCCAATTAATGAATAACCTTCATTTAGGTTGTTTTGTATTATCATGCTAGAAATGTATTCTCATTTCCCTCCTGCCCCCTGACTTCACACTTTCCCCGGAGCCCAGCGCGGCATTGTTCTGGGAAAATTAGTTCTGACGTGTTTAATTTTGTAAATTTGAGAAGGGATTGCTAAATGAGTTTTGCTGTAGCTAAGGAACTGTGCAACATGTTCTTTTTTGTTGTTGTTCTCCTTTATGTTCCAAATTGTTGTTGTTATTGTCTCTGAATTTACCCGACGCTTTCATCCAAGGTGACACAGCTAATAATACAATCACACGCCACATAACAGACACGTTCATGAACGCACGGGCGACAAAATGTGCAAAACATCCACAGTGCCGCGCTTCAGCCGAGCACGGACTGACAGATGTGATGAAATTCATGGCAAATTTTGTAAGAGAACAGCGGAATAAATAAATAAAAATGAAAATCTTTTTGTGTAGACTGCAAACTTTGTCATTGTTTTTCTCTTCTTGCAGTCTTGGCCTGATAGTCCATGCCCGATAGAATCAGGGTTTCTAATAATAACTCTACCAGCTCCTTCTCAGTTCCCAGACACTTTGTGGATTCAATATTCCGTTTCTGATTTTCAGGTTGTATTTTATGGAGTTTTTCCAATTGTTGAGTCCTAAATTGTAATTTACTCAGATTAGCAGCCTTGACACCAATCACAGCATCAGGCAGTCACAAGCACAATGTGTGAGCGTTTGGGCATCAGGCAGGGTATGACACACAATCATGCATATGGCTGATATACTACGGACATGCATACGTTCATATATACACACTCACTCACACGCATCAGTGGCAATCTGTTGTAGATTTGCTCTGAATTCATCCTCCCTGTTTGCCCTGAAGTTATTTGCCAGCTGGTGCCAGTAAATAAATCTCACCTGGTGCCAGCATGAGGGAGGGGAGGTAATTTATTATGGAAGTCCCAGCCGAGTTGTGGATTCTGCAGATTCACTTGACCAGCGGCATCAATCGGAGCCGGGCGAGAGATGAATCTCAACCGAAAACGTAACTAACTACTCTCTGCAAACTGACCCTGCAGGGAGGGTCGGACGGCAACGAAACCAAACAAAAAAGAGAGAGAGGAGGAAATAAAAGTTTCTTTTCAGGATTTTGACTCCCCCCTCCGTTCTCGTTTTTTTTTCCTCCCTCAAAAAGCGAAAAGTTTATTAAAAATGTGCAGGGTGTATCTAGTTATTTCAGGGTTAGTTAAGCACTGACAGACACTTCATTCGGAGCGTTTAATGTGTGGTATTAGTAAATTGTTTTTGACAGCGTGCTGAGAAATGGCCCCAGATGTCACCTCCATGTATCCGGCGCTTAATGAAAATGAAATACCTAAATGAATTCTCAGAGGTGAGCAGGTCAGCTGTTATGCGCCCCTGTCCTTTCTACCGCAAGCGCCAGGATCGTACTTTTTATACCCTCCCCTTATATCAAGTAGTGGATAGGTGAAGCAAAACCTAAGGGACGTACACAGTCAGATGTGGTAGAATTTTTGAAGAAAATCTATTAACACCGATATTTCTTTGTGTCTGTTGCGGTACCATCACGACCCGCTCAGAGATTCAATAGTAGCTCCCGGTAAACAGCGGGACAACTGTTTTTGGACTTTTAGATTGTATTTGTTGTGATTGCATTCTCTTATACCGTTATTATTTTATTGATCGTCAGAGGCAGCTTTTCTGCTTTGGTATTTTTTTTTCTTCTGTGTTTTATTTTAAGTAATCAAACCATTCTGCGATGAGGCTGTGGATTGTAGTGCACCGTTGTCTTGCTGTTGAAGCCATAGGTTCAGGGAAGGGCCTAAAGAATAACAAATAAGTGTTTGAAATGCTTTGTGTTTAATGCCACTGTAAGAAAC
Source organism: Amia ocellicauda (assembly GCF_036373705.1). NCBI lineage: Eukaryota > Metazoa > Chordata > Actinopteri > Amiiformes > Amiidae > Amia > Amia ocellicauda. The sequence goes on from NC_089854.1 coordinate 4,876,863, forward strand.
ATACAAATGTATTGACTGTCTGCACAGAATTAGAAGCAAACCCAGTGCTCTTATTTGTCCTTTTTGGAGGTGCCAAGAGGGGACACCATAACTGCATTTTCAGTCTCAATTGTGTTTCCAGAAGAAAGAAATGGCATAAATAAATAATGATTACATAGCATGTTTTGCCTGATATGGGAGGTAAATCCCACCTTTGGTGTGCTCTCCATGGTTGTTTTGTGTGTTTAATGGTGAAGTCCTTGATCATATATGTAAACAATTGGGTTGTCTTACTGTTTACAATATAACTAATTTATAATGATTTGTTAATGCTTTATAAAGTATCTATTACTACTATAGTATGCATTTATAATTAATTAATATCACGTTAATAAGCAGCACCTTATTATAAAGAATTACTAGAAAATCTAACTTAAATGCAAGCATAATGTTTTCACAAAGTTGAGTTGATTTTAAATAGTTTCATATAGATGTGTCCTGTAGCTGGAGTCACACTGCTTCAGCCTTCTGAGATTGTGTATAGCCAGGCGTATGCAACAATGCAGTGCTAGAGCAGAGAGTTCCCAGCAGTGACTGTGTGCAGATGCGTATGCACAATCTGCTACAGAATTTGGGCAGGAATAACCAAAAGAGAAAATTTACTTATATTGTGCTTTTACCTTTTCGTGCTGTAATTCTCCACAATCGTCCCCTGCACATTTATCAACCTTGTATTCCTTTAACCATTATAGAGACGTCCGTAATTACACTTGCTTCTGGCCATAACCATAATGTTATTAGCATGAGAACCTTTAAATAACAATGTCCGATCCTACGCAATTAGGGTCTCACATTGTCGAGGGCACCTGTCAGTCAAACTGGGCTCAAAAACTGTCCTTGTGGCTCTATCATGGAGGATGCATAGTTGTTGCCACAGGCATTTAAATGCACAAGGAGCGGTGAGTGAAAGCGCACCGTCTCAGCCCCCCAAAGGTCACTTTCAGAGGAATGGATTTTCAGACCGAGAGGCCTGGCGGCGAGAAGGTCACCCCATTAATCACGTCCAGTGTCTCCCCCTATCTAATGATAAAGATAGGATCATTGATTGAAAGCAATAATTAATTCACAGCGCTTTAAGTTAAATCTTCCAAATGATGCATTTAATTTCTTTTTAATTACTCATTAAGTTGGGACGCCTGACCTTAGGCGGTCTAAAGGAAACTTGTCCTGTTCGCAGTCAACTGTGCTGCTGGCGCACAATAATGAAATGCCATTGCCCACACAGGTTGGAAATTGGCAAGGTGTAATAAAGAGTGTTGAAACGAGAGCTGAGGATGAATGATGCTCTCGCGCTCTCTTATTCGACAAGAAAGGTGAAGTTAAGAAAGGCAATGCACTAAGCTAAAAAGAGCAAACCAAATCTTATTGTTTTATTTGTTTTTTTCCCCCCACTATTATCATTACCTTACAGGCTTTTACAGAATACACGTAATAGTCTCTGTCACTCATTTGGTTTGTTTCCCGCTTTCCTTTGTTCCCATGGCTATCTACCTCCCACCTTCCAGATCCAGACAGTACACCTCTCCCAAGATGAGATGACACCATCCAGAATCTCATTTTCATCTGTCTCCGGCAGTCCTCTGTTAAATCGCTAGGGTGTTTAGGATAGGACGCAACATGGTGGCAGCCAGCTTGTTTTTTAAAATGTGGATAAACTACAATTTGCAGGGAAGAATTACTGTTTTTAAACATCACTGTTTACTGCTACCGAGAGGTTACACCGTGAACACTCCCATAGGCGAGGGGAGACTCGATTCTCTAGGTGTAGGTCATCACCAACGTAACCGAGAAGCTCTCGAAACCCCAGCTTTCCCGCTTTGTGTGCGGCGAGCCCATCACACCTAAGATGAAGAAGGCATGAGCTTCTACCGGACAGCATGAAAGAGTTCAGAAATCCAGTGCAAGTAACTCGATCCCGCACTGAACTGTGGGAATGTGTGGCTGAGGTTATAGTGATCCTGTTTGACTCGGCAAGCTGTTCCCTCTGTTGCTTTGTGTTTGACAGAGGTGAGTGTGTTATACCCCCCTCCCCTTGAAGTCCCCAAAGGAAGGTGAAGAAACGTCTTTGGAGATTTATAGACCACCTTTGGAAGCTGAAAACCATATTTATCAGCAGTGCGCCGCAGTGGCATTGATGAAGTGCCATTAACAACATGCAGAAATGGTGATTAATTCGGGGAAATTTTACTCATTCTTATCTATTAACTGAATCATTACGATCACTTCTCCAGGAAGTGGGGGAGGCAGACCAGAGCTTAGAATGAGCTTCATGTCCGGTTGGGTTTTTAGGTACAAGTAGACAGTTGACCACTGTACAATAACTAAACATATATATGTGTGTGTTAATATACACAAAAATACAAATGCACATCCATTATATTAGATGCTTTAGGAAACTCGCGACTCAAATTGCTTCTGTCTGTTGTCTTAACTTAAACCTTAACTGGATTTTCAGCCGTAGATATTAATACCCCTGATCAATGCAAGATTAAAGATGCATAGTCTGTCTTGTGCACCTTAAGTCTTTTATTTTTCAATTAAAATGATTTATGGCTCTTATTTTTTTGCAAACACTAAGCAGACACACAGGTACGGCAGCCAACAGCAGTTAATCTTAATAGTTTTTTAAGGTTTTTTTTCCTCTTTCCTTTCCTTTCTGTGTGTTTAAGGGAGGCTGTCCATCAGCGGTTTGATTTGATCTGAACACATTCATTAGGAAGTGTTTATAGCTGCCTGTCCGTCACACCATTGTGGTCAATGTTTTTAGCCCCGATGGCTCTTGTGGAAGCCTGGTAATTGATTAGGGGTGTGGGGAAAACACTCTACTTTATCTTATACTGTAGTTACACCATCGCCTTTGCAATCAATGTGCAATTTTGACTCCCAGCACAAACTACAGCAGGGGCATCACATACGTGTCCTATAATCTGCCTCCCCACTGGTCAACTATGTGGCTGACATCAAACTGGTCACTGCAGCAGTCAGTGTGGCGGTGGCACATGCGATCACTCAGCGCTTATCCCACGAGCACGACGGTCATATTACAACCACACGCCACAAATCACTTGAACATTATCAATGCTGTCTGAACCACACCGAGGGGAGAAGCGACTAGGGGGGCTGATAGAATAATAATCGTTAGAGCCTGCTTTCATGACACTAAACGTCACGATTTAGCGCTGTGCTCTTTATTCCACTGATTGAATTTGGTCTGGGTACCACGGCTTGCGGTTTGAGAGTGTGATTGCTAAGCGAAAGATGAGGGGCGTACATCTTGACCGGGAGGCTCCTGGAAGAAATATAGTCGAGCCCTGTGTTCTACACGTGTCACATGGAAAGCTATAAAATGATCTACTCAACACGTTCATGAGATGCAGTAGGGTTTGTTCCTGTGCAAACTGTAATGTCTCCACACTAGAACTAGCCCCCACAGTTGTGCCACAATGCTACATGCATGAGGATAGTTAATGTTTTGGTTACATTTGTACTTTGCGATGAAAACGAAGATCTTTTACCAGAAACTGCTTATTTTATTTAATTTTTTCTGTCATTGGTCTTATGAATTGGGGCGGCCTTGGCCTCCCTCTGGCTCTCTCTTCCTCCTCCTCCTCTTGCTCTCCTCACCCTTGTCCGTGCAATGTCACATCCATTCTGCCTAATCAGGAGTAGAAAGTCGCTCATTCGTGAGTGGCAGAAGAAATTGAGCATCTCCTCTTCAGTTCGATAGCTTGTTTCAGAGCAGTTAAATATTAATTATCTAGTGAATGGGATATCGGGAGCATAATTCATAATTGGATTTGATTACACAGAACTAAGAGGGGAAAAAAATTAGAAGTGTCTGTAACTGCACTCCACGTTATATGTTTATTTATTCAAGTGATGTCTCTCTTTTTTCCCTTTTTCCCTGAGAATAGAAAGAAAGGTGGTATGGTTCCTCTGAGCTTGCCAGTTCATCATTTTTCCGTGCCGTGTCTGTAGAGAGAGTGCACTAAGCTCATTAGTGTTCGCCCACTGTTTCTCAACCTAAGGGTCCCGGCACCCTAGGGGTCCTCAAGCAGTTCGGGGGAAAACTGGGGGAACGGTACATCTTTTCCACCAAAGATAATTAGGATGTAATATCAACAGTCTTCTTCAGTAGTCAGTTTTGCTTTGAATTATGGGAGTGCTTTGACAGAGCGTCTCACGGATTTGTTAACCTGCATCTCTGCTTTCACAGCTGTAAAATTAATAATGGCGTTCAATTATTATTATTATAAATATTGTGTTCATAATCTGCAGAATGCATTCGATGCATTCTTCCGTGTTTTAGTTTTTTCTTCTTCCTTGCTTTTGAAAAGCAACCAAACAGCAGCAAAAGATGCCCTTTGACCGCGCAAATGCGATTATCTTCTCAGGGACAAGCCGCCCCTGTATATTGGTCTAGCTTAAACAGCAGTATAACAATGAAAACACTAATAACAATGGACTATTCACGTATTAAAACATCTGTGATAGAGACGCGTACAGGAATGTGAGTGCTAATTGGAAATCCATTTAACCTTAATTGCTTCTTTAACTACCCACATTGTAGTCGTGAAAACAATTGACATGGAGCAACAGAACAGCTGTTCATTCTTTCTTTATTATTTATTTCCCCCATATCCAGTAGTATTTTTCTCTTGAGGTTATCGATTAGGTTATGGTTAATATTGAAATGCTGTGGCGACTGGGTGGATAAAGTGGTGTTCAGTGTTGGCATTTCTCCGGGAAGGTTTTTCTTCTTCACCGAAGGGAAGAGAGCGACCAGCGAGTGATCGTGTTTGATTTCTACCCCTCTTTGCTCTCACAGTTACATATTGTCAAACACATTCAGGACATCTGTGTAGTAATGCACAGAAAGAATATATGCAGTCGGATATTTCCAGCAAATTGAGTCTTCCTTGGACATTATGGGTCTTTATTTTTTGCCAAATGAGGCTGCTTAATAACTGGAGTAACAAGATGCAATCTGTCTCCTTCCATCTGCCTTGTGTCAGGGGATACATGTACAGTTAAATATTCATTTTTTTTCCCCTTGGTTTTTCTCTCGTCTCCATAATTTGGAAAGTGTTCGTTCTTTTCGTTTTTTGTGTTCTATTTTTCGCCTGCTGTGATCCTGTGAAGAGTGAAAATATATATAAAGCCTCAAACGGATTTGAAAAATAAATAAATCAGTGAGCAGATCATCTTAATGCTATTTAGTCTGGGAAGTTAGAAACTCGTAAGCTGAATTGCTTTAAGTGGCTTGTCAAAATATTATTATTATTATTATTATTATTATTATTATTATTATTATTATTATTATTATTATTATTATCTTTGTAAAGATCAGCTGAATATATACACTAATTAATCCACAGCTTTAATGAGCTTGTTATGATTCAATTACTGTCTATCTTGTAAAATTTTCTTTGAGGATAGAACTTTAGGGCTGTGTTTGTTAAAGATTTCCTTTGCAAGAGACTTTTTCTTCTTGGGAAGGTGATTAATGGCTTAAGACATGATTGTCATTGTACACTTACTTGAATTTTTAAAGCAACATCTTAAATTAGATTCACTGCTAGGTTTCCTCACATCTCTCCGAGGATGTAATGCAGATTATTGTATATATATATATATATATATATATATATATATATATATATATATATATATATATATATATATATATATATATGCAAAAACTGCAGAAATATTACAGCCAAACACACTGTTTCTTGTGTTTGTTTATACTGAGGTGCACAACAGTGATTCATGTAGGCCTATTGGGAATCTCAGAGAGTGCTTTTGCTATTTAGTCCAAACCGAAGTGAGGGAACGCATTGTGTTGTACCGAACCTCGCAGTTCAGGATTTCTCCAGCGTCTGATCGCTAGGGCAGTGCTAGGGAGTGGAGGTCAAACAAATGCATACAACTAAGGGTGTGTGGCTTTTGGGTGACATCCACATATAGCTGCTGAATATGATCTTGTGGTGAGATGCAATACTCTAAAGAAACATCTGTGTGTTTCTGCATACTGTGTCACAATCTCTCTCAGTTTAAACAGCATTAATTATGAAGCAGCTCTTGTGTTCACAGAGAATGTTCTCTAACAGTTTCAATCTGCAGTGGCTGTGCGATATTTTAATGGTGGATTTTGACCTTGGTGAATGGTAAAAACACAGCATTGTCTGCGTATACCTGCCTCTACACACATTTTACATGTATGGGCAGGAATATCAACAAATGGGAAAACAGCACTAAGTTTGTAGGTGTATTAATGTAATGGATGTAGAAGAAGTAAATGTCAATAAGGTTAATAAAATTGAAAACAAAAAGACCAGCACAGAAATGTGGCAGTTCTGCAGAAGGAGACGGTGCTGTGTTGTTATGCACAGCAGTGACACATGTAATGCAGCGCAACAACACTGAGACACAGCTCTGGGAGTCTGACAAGGTTATTCCAGTCAGGGGATCCTGTCTTCGTTGACACTCTCCCCTGCGCTACGCCATCATTACCTCCCAGTCCATTCTGGGTCGTAGACTCTCTCTTAAAACACATCATTAATTCCCATGGAAAGATTTCCACCCAACTGCCAAGCCCAGTCAGTCAGACTCCCCCCAACGCTCTCTCCTCTCCTCCGATTAGTCTGTGTGGAAGGAGCCGAATCCTTCAGCCTGTGCCCCTTCCTTTTTTTCCCTCTCTTTCCCAGAAAGGGCGATAACTCAAAGGCGGCCTGGTGATGACAGAGTGCGGAGATTAAAAACTGCGTAGCTTAATATCAATAAAATCTGATTGATAGAGGTGTCAGTGCCGAGAGCTGTCATGTCCCATCCTGACAGATATCCCTCTTGTGCAGCCTGTGCCGATCCAGCAGCCGCCTTGTCTCACGTCCCTCCTGTCACGTTAGCGCCTCACGTCCACTCCCTAAATCCCAGCACCATCCCCTCTGATTGGGATCGCCGACACTGGGAAGCCTTGACCACAGCTGCGCTCTTCTGTCACGACTGCAAACCCTCGCCGAGCCTGGCACAACCTAACCCAAGGAGATTGCTTGTCAGTGATAGATTGTCACATTTCTGCCAGCCAAATTAAAACTTCGTTTCAGCCTCCTGCACGTACAGTCAATACTGTAGATGCTCCGTGCCTGATGCCTAGCTGAACTGGTATTGAGAGCTTTTTATTACCTTCTCAACAGCTGTGGAGTGAATCCTTTGGAAGGGACAGTTTCAGATTCTCAATCACTGACGGTCGCCTCCCCTCGACTTTGTGTAACACCTCCCTCACAGGTATCGCTTTAAATAGCTGTGCGGTGCTCCAATTGTCAGTGCTGCAAGTTTCCAGCGCGTTGTATTCAATTTAAAAACCCGGCTTCTGTGCAATTTACTACAAAGCGTGTCCCTAACTAAATTGTGTTGCTGTATCTTATTTAGCACAGCACATCCCAGATTGAATTTGCTCTAGTGTTCCAGCTTTTATGATTTAGAAATTGAACATGTTTTTTTTTATTTTATATCGCTTTATGGGGAGCAGTGGCAATTGATTCAGACTGCTCTCATTGGTATTAAATCCCTAGGCATCTGTGTGGGCCTGCCTGGCACTTGTAAGACAGTCTCAAAGCTGAGAGCCGAACTGGTATCATATGAATAACATTGTGTTTGGGTTTGACCATCTATCTAGACTCGAGCCTTGGACAGGTTGAGATGGTGGAACCACTGACTTGTGAGGAAGTTATAACATTCCCTATAACAACCCAGAAGGTCAGATCTATCATCTCCAAGTGAATGACCAGTTCTTAAACATTCACTTCACTCTTTGTTGCTACATAAGCATAAGAATTCAAAAAAGCAAGTGTTGATGTCACACTGAGCTTCTGCTCTGTCTTTCATCTTTGTAACTGTAACACTGAAGTATGTACAAGCAGGATATAACCAAAAACATATTCAAAAGACGAAGCTAGGGGATAAGAAGGCTTCCCGCCGCTGGGAGTCCCGAAAAGCTTATAATCGAGTTCCAGGGATGATGTATTATGCTCTTTATTTGATACACACACACACACACACACACACAGACACACACAGTTCTACAATGTCAATAATACAAATCTCTTGCAAAGAGTTGTGAACACAAATACAGCGGGGGTTCCAGTGGATGATGAGAAAATCTCATTATTGAAAATCCATGTGAAAGGGAAGGGGGGAGATGCTTGGATAATTTATGATGAAATGGCCTCTGTGCGTCTTTGAGGGGAAGAACGTTCCTTTGAAACTTCTCTGTAGATCAAGCTCACAGAATAACGCTGGGAATTCAGGAGACGTAAATAAGACACGAGCAGTTTTTCTTTTTCTCTCTTTTCTCTGTGAGACCAATTTTTAAATGTGAGCAGGAACACCAGTACCTCTATAGCGGGAATGAATTGCTTTAATTTCCTGCACATCTTTACTTCACAATATGTGTCTTCTGTCCTGTTGAAAATACATTTTGTTGCCTCAATACAGTCGGGCTTTAGGCTGATACCGTTTCCAGTGTGTCTACCATGAGTTTAAGTGATGTTGAAAGGTAAGTGTGGTGTGGTTCCAACTTTTATAGAATTGGTTTCCCGGAGAACGTCCCAGGGCAGATTAAAACCGCTGTCGACACAAAGCATTAATCTCCCGAGATAATTTTGCTGTGCGCGGGAACCAATTTTTTTTAGCAATTACCTGTAAACCAGTCTAATGAGAAAAAGCGTATACTGATAATTGAGTGAAATACTGAAGCAGTGAGAACACCCCCCCCCCCATTCATTTATATATTTTACATCTGACGTGTTAATAAGCTGCACCTGTAGTTTAAAACAAAAGTTTAATTATGTCTCAAAAAACACATAAGAGGGAGTGGAGATGTGTTTATTTGTTTAATGTGGAAAACTAGTAATTTTCTATTTGTTACCCAGTTTGTAAATGCCAATTATAAACATCCGCCTAAATCGCCTCTAGACGGAAACAACGAGAGTCTCGGATGCACAGGGTTTGCAGTTAAAACTATTCATTATGCCATGAAGAAGATTGATAATAATAATATCATTAATGATGTTATAACTATTATTGTTGTGAATAGTTGTTCTAATAACAGTAGAAGTGTGTGTAATAAAGCCTGGACTGCACAGGAACTCGCCTTACTGCTTTTCTAGGTTACATAAGCAGACCGCTGTTGGTTAATGGGGCAGGGAGGGAAGGTGCCTGATAAAACTTGTCAGACTTAGGCTGTGCAACCATACGACACGTCCGAAGCACTGTATATAAAGATATAACCTGATTGACTGTGTACCCAAATCATTCGGTATTGTTACCAGGGACACACTAACAGCTGCATAGGGCTACACGGATTGGCGATGAAGGTGTCGTTCAATCACACTCTCAGAGGAAAGTGAAATTGTAAATAAAGGATGACACATTTTGTGAGTTAATTCAAATGCTGGCACTGCTTTGAAATATGGGGTACTTTTTTGTACACAAATTGTACAAAAAAGTCCACGAAGTGTGTTGTCCTTAATCGCATAGTGTGTTAAAAACAACGCATTACTTCACATCGAACTCTTTATTCTGACCTGAGCGATGAACACGATTTCCTTTCACAATGTCTTCGACTACTGGGTGACCAGTTATAGCTCGTTAATGTGCCGAACAATAGAATTGTGCTTTTAATGTGTTCAATCACAAATGTGAATTAAATTATCAATTAAGCCTTAAAATAAATATTTTAGAAGGAACTGGTGATTTGTTGGATTTTAACATGTTGTTTAAATATGATTATTATTTTTTAAATTGTATTTATTAAGTTCAAGAACAGATCAGCGATACACAAAGGAAGCTATCGAATGTATCCCAAAAAAACCTAAATGACGACAACATTGAAGATGGGAGGATGAAATGATACACTTTGCAGGTGTGACATGGAAAAGAGAAGCTGTAGATCAAAGCAAGTGGGAACATCTGGAGAAGGCCTTCATCCAGCAGTGGATCGATATGGGCTGATTTGGGGACCAATTAGGCTGATTAGCGCTCACTTGATCATGCTTACCAAAGTACAACGACACTTCAGTCGCACACTTTTCTGTCCTGTACACTCTTGGAATCGGGAAAATCATGCGTCATCCGTGCAGCACGCGTCACAAATCCACGCTCATTAAACTTGCACGTCCCCCATTGGCTCATTATAAGCTTGAGGGTGGCAGTTGTCTATTATCTTGATCTAGAGGATTATAAAACCCTTTCTCACCGGCTCTAGACACTGTAGCTGGTACAGACTCCAGACTCAATGCTGCACTCAGCCTGCGAGGGATGAGACTCCAGCTCTCCGTCTTCCTCTGTGTGTGTGTTATTGTTTTAAATGACTCTAATAAGAAGAAAATGATTCAGCAGGGGATAAGATCCAACCTTGTAAATGTTTAATTTGTCTTAAACAGATTAAAATTGGATACCAGATGGACAATAAGCACTCATACACTGAATAATTATCCTCTAAAGAAGGCATACTTACCGGTATCCCTGACCACTGAAAAAGCACTGAAACATTAATCAGTGCATCCATTACCATAGATTATGGACAATAATCAGCCCACTTTATATTCTTCCAACAGCATGCAGGTAGATAGTCCACGATAAAAGGTAATTTGAATTTTATGTTCAGCACATGTAATATTTATCCATAGATTAATTTGTTTATGGAGGTTTACGAGGAGAAATAGCTTAGTAAAATGTCAATATTCGTTTTTCTCGTTCTCTTGTGTCTATTCTTGCAATTTTTCCTATTTTGTTGCTTTCTCTTTCTCTTTCTCTCTCACATACACACACACACACGCACACACACAGCAAGTGCAGATTAAGAAATCCTTCTTGATCTGACATTCAGGCAGTCTCTTGGGGGTGAACTTTGACCCTTTCTAATCAATCCCTCTTCATTGTCCTAGATTGAAATCATATTTGTGCGATGGTCTGTTCTGATTGTTTTATCAGTGCATTTCTTATTTATGTGTACTAGTATTTGCAGTGCCCGTAATCTCTGATTGTATTGTCATGGCTGTGACATCCAGAGCTTTGCGATGTCGCACAAAAGGTGTTGTAAAAATCCATATTTTGTTCTATTTAACGGCATTGATTTGCGTTTAGTAACACCAACCTTTTGCTGCTACATTTTTCAAAGGAGAAAAAGATAAAAAGTAAGTTTTCTTTTTCTTAGTTCTTCTTTTCGGTTAACCTTTGGGAAGTCTTATGTGTATTTCTGCTATTTTATTCAGGCACATGCACACAGACAGCCTGAGATGTGACACTACTTGTCCCAGCTTTCTGAATTGATGGACAGTCTCTGGTCCCTGGATGGATACGTCAGACATCTGTGAAACAAAAAAAGAAACAAAAAACTAAACATAAAAAGAATCAAGTGGTATGAGGGTATCTTATGCAATAGGACACATTCTTGTCCTTGTGACTCTGGACAAGTCCCACCTCTTTTGCGAAATCTTTCTTGTCTTCTACATGTTTCTGTGTCAGGATGAGCCATCACTGGACTTTAGTATGTCAGCATTGAAACGGGCTTTTGGATGCTAAGACCCTTTTAAAAAAGTTACATTTTGCTGTGCGACTGGTGTTTTGATTGAAATGTCCCACCTACCAACCTCACCTCCCCCTGGCTCAGGGAAATAGGGTGAACCCTGCTGCCAATAAAACGAAGAGCTAGTGTCTGTATCTTGTACGTATTGTGCAGCGATCGACTCGGAGAGGTGCGTTGCTATGCATCCCTCTTGTAAATAGGCCAGCCGTCTCAATCACGGTGTTCATTTCATCAGGATGGAAAAATGTGTGAAGTGTTCGAAACTTCAATGGGAGACTGATTGCTATTAAAGGCACTTATGTGATAAACATTTATGTCATGCAGAAAAATGAAAGAACACGCAAGAATAGAACCACTTAATTGTGCCGTCCGGAGTTTCTTGCCTTCTCTCCTTGAATGTAATCCACACTGCTTTGCATTCATGGCTATATCATCGGCATAACTGGCACCATTTATCTAAGCTGGGTCCGATCCTTTGGCTGTGCTGTGTGTGTGTGCGTGCGTGTGGTTAGGAGTTTGTGTTGCAGTGGTTTTCTCTCTAGCATTGAAACTCAGACTTCTGTTTTCTTCTCTGCAGAATATAAATTATTTCTCTCTCTCTCTTTTTCTTGCACCTGTCTGAGTTGCAAGCTGGCTGACATTGTACACACGTTTTCCTTTAAGGGCATTACTAGAGACTGGGTTTTACGTGAAATGAAGGAATTGTAGAACAAGTTCAGCTGCCAAACAGAGCTGCACGTCTGACAGGGCTATCGTCAGATCCAGCTTTCCATATGTCTTTAAGGCACATCCTCTCTCTCTCCCTATCTCCCTCTCTCTGTGTGTATATATATATATATATATATATATATATATATATATTTATTTATACATACATAAAACTTGGAGGTAAAGATTGAAATAAAATGAATTGCTGCTGACTCTGCATTCCGGCGCTTTTTAAAAATTCGCCCCCTGCTCCATCTCCGAGTGGCAACGTGAGGGATCCTTCCTCGCCTTGAAAGCAACTGTCACCGAAAGATGAAAAAGGGCTGCTTTTTAAAATGAAAGTTTTCCGTGTAAATCCCCTGAATGAAATGGCTCTCGTTTGCATTTTCTGCAACCTCCAGAGTCCGTTTTGTTGTTGATCTGACAGAATACGGACATTTGGCCTGAGGTGCCCTGCTGTGCCCTTGAGTCTATCGGGCAGTATCACATGGTTGTCTCATTCGTTTGACACTTTTAAAATGGGCAGCATTGAAACAGAGAAGCTGTTGAGGAGAAATGCTGGGTGCCAGCATGTTACTGGTGCAAGTCTGGGCTCGGCCACTGGCTAACTTACTGTTACCCTGAGCAAGTTATTTATCCTCCTTTGCTCTGTCCTACATGACACTCTGGAAGTTGATGCAAAATTAATCTCCTAGTCTCCATAAAGAGACTCTCTCTAGGTGAGGTGTGATCCTCTTTGTGACTGACGCATTAAGTGATTCCTTGCTTTGATTCACACGTTAGAGGTCCATCTCTTTCATTGCCGTTTCCCCCCACTTCTACGAGCGAGAGACACAGCCTCAACGATGCCTTTAATAAAACAAAAAGCACATCGTGGAGAAAATGACACGCGATCTGGACTGCGTCTTATCTTGCGGGTCACTGTGACAAACAAGTGTCTGTAATCTCTTTAAACGGGCTCGCGCCGAGATGCGTGTTCCGATTACAAGGAGACGTAGCAGAGATGGAGGGACTCTTGTCTTTAAGATCCTATCCGTTATCGCTAAGGAGACTGGTTTTAGTGGCCAGACCTCCGTATTTAAAACATTTTCGATATCAGTTCCCTTCCTTCTGTAGCAGCTGTCCTCCTGTGATGGATCCCAGAGGCACAGACAGAGATGGTGGTGGTGGATTGAGTAACAACGTCAAACTGGAAAAGTATTCTCAGATATAGATGTGATTAATGAGTCTCCCCCACACACAACGGCACTTGCCAAGTTGAATGTAAAGGAACGGATATAGATAAAGGAATCCTACAGGTGGGATGACTTTTCTGTTGTATCTCCTAATCACGCGATGGACACATGCCATTAGAGACACTTGCTAACAAGCTGTGCTTCTGTTGAGGGAAAGGTTACAATTTGTATACCATTTTGCTTATTTTGTTTATGCTGTCATCCGTCATGCACTGTATTGTGTGTCAAACCCTCCCAGCCTCACCTTGGGAATTGTTCTGCATTCCTGACTGGAAATGATCAGTCGGCTGCAAATGGAGAGAGCGAAAGCAAGATGTTGTCAACCAATAGCAGTTCACCATCATGAAAAGCAAAAAGCATGAAAAAAGCCCAGCTTGGCTCCCCTTCCCCCCCAGGGATGGCCTTGAAGGCACAGCTCTTATCTCGTGACGTCTTGTATCTGCTCTCCCAGGTCCAGCTGACAGGACAAGTGTCTCCAGGGCTTTAGCTCTCGTACGTCAGGCAATATTGGCACGGTTCGGGTCCTCTGCTTATTACAGTTATTGTACCCGCACTGCTCTGAGGAGTGGGAGGTTTCTGCATCTCCGTCGAAGGAAGGGGCCGTGCGTTTAAACTCTAGAGATGCCCGGAGACGTGCCTGCTATCTCTAAAAGGTCTCAAAGGGCCGCAGTGGCATTGGTGTCCATTCTGCCCCAAGTTCTTATCTTTTTCCATTCAATTTTCATTTCCCTGCTTAGACATGATAACCATTTCCTAAGGCTTTCGCTGCCCTTCGAGACCTCTAACTGCCTGCCTGTGGGATCTAGCCACCAGATTTCTTACAGCAGCCCCACACAGACTGCCCCGTTGGTGTCAGTGTCTCCATGCAAGGAGACAACTAGATTAATTCATTTGACAGATAAATAAAAGCAGTGGTTTCTAATCTAGCTCTTCCACTTGGAGAGAGATACCATTCGAATTTGCCAGAGGCTGACCTGGTCTTGATGGAAGTCTTTTATGGGAGGCAGGGAATCTTGAAACCTTTAAGGTCGATTTAACAGCTTTTTCAATCGCCAGACAGCTTACGCAGCCAATAATTTATAGAAATGTATAGTAAAAAAAAAGCTGATGATGCTGCCACACTCCAAAATTAGGATTAGACCTCATCGGTCAAGGCGCTATATATTCTTGACTGTTTCTTTCTCACCCCACGTCTCGTGGAAATCCACTCAGTCCACTATAGCTGGGCTGAACCTGCGTCTGCTCTCACCGCTCAAGCGATGAATCATTTCTGGCTTCTTTCTCAACACTTGCAGCTAATTGTCTTAAATAAACATTTAATCACAGCCTTTTAGTTTGTAATAAAATGTCAATTACTCAGTTAATGCTCAGCTAATTTGGAATAAACAAAATCTAACATTTAATCATTCCATTACTGAAAAGATGCCGGGGCTGTAAACACACACTGATTTGGTATAAAATGGGGCTTCATGAAGTGAAACCGGCGCACGCACTGCGCCAGCGTCACATTTCAAGGGCATTGTGTTTAGTGTTTGTGCAGTCGAGTAGCAGTCAATTGTCTGATTAGTGCAGAAGTGGCATTATTGTTTTTGATGTTTTATTCTCTATAAATGCCAATCTTGCATTAGAGGCTAATATGTCACATGATATATATATAGACACACACACACATTCAGTTCCATAACTCCTATTGAATATGAACATATTCTGTGAATTAATTCGTACATACACATATGGGCCTCTCTAGCACGATGAGACAGTTTTAGGTGGAAAATGTGAAATATTGACAAGCTCTGGGGAAAATCATTTTATCCATAAAAGTCATTATTTACATATTTGCTTTATACAGTTTACATTTAATGTATATTGAAACACTGCAAATTAAGAATTGATGTTTTTTTTCTGCTTAACCACACAGCT
This sequence comes from Amia ocellicauda, assembly GCF_036373705.1. Classification (NCBI taxonomy): domain Eukaryota; kingdom Metazoa; phylum Chordata; class Actinopteri; order Amiiformes; family Amiidae; genus Amia; species Amia ocellicauda. The sequence continues at coordinate 4,892,355 of NC_089854.1, forward strand.
TTTAGAGTATTTAAATCCACGCAAATAAAACAAATGTTCATATATAATATCTCGCATATCTAAGATCGAGTCAAATCAGCTGACGCAGGGGTGATCAATTTTACAGTCGCATTATAAACGGCTAGCGAATCTATAATACTGATCACAGTTCTCTACAAGGGCAAAATGAGCGGCCGACAAGGTTGTGTGTGTCTCTATCTCTGCACAACAACAACCAAATAGAAGCCAGTTAAGATTTCGCTGATATGCCGTTCACTCTGGAGGAATGACAAATAGTCATTTTATTATCTTGCATTGACATTATCCAAGTAGCAGTCTTGGTATGAGTTTTTTTTTTTTTTTTTTGCTATTAAATTGCTGCATCATTAAGTTGGATAATGCCATTTTTAAAAAGCTGACAGTCTTGCGTTTTTATTAGCGTCGGTGACTGTTTTGGAATAGTAATCAAACCATATGGAGAGACCGTATTAATGACTTCTTAGCAGCGCAATGAAATGTGAAGGACAGTGTGACAATCCACCAGGCACTGCAGAGCCTAATGAGCTACAGATTTCAAATCGCGCACCAAAGGAAAGGGAGGTGGGGGAAAAATAGTAATTAAAAGCAAAACATGACAAATGATCCCTTGCAGATCCACATTTTCTTGTCTTATTTAATGACACAGAGCAATAAAGTTTGTTTAGCTTGGTTGGCCCCATAGATTTGTCAGTGATGACTGCGGTCTGTGTGAGATCGTGACAGTTGTGTACCGCTGCAAGCTTATCCAATACATGTGGATGAAAAAAGGCATCAGAATGCTGCCGGCATTTAAGCCATTATCATTTGGCCTTTTAGTGACATTTATATGCTTTAACGGGCATATCCCACATCTCTAGCTTTTCATAACCTTCCCTTAAAAAATAGGAGAACTCAAACTCCGGACTCTTTTTTCTCCCCCCTCTCAAGTGTCCCTGCAGCATCCACATGGGCATTGATTATTTCCCTCTCTTTTAATCACAGCGCTCCCAGGCCATTATGACTTATTTATTGGACTTTTTGCTTGTTTTATCAACAGTGCGACATTGTGGAAGAGCTTGTTGTAGTTTTCCTTCTCTCTGCCGGTGTAAAGAAGCATGTTTTGGTTTTGCAACGGACTTAGGGGTTCGTAAATATCACACCCTTGATAGAGAGAGTGGCGGGGGGGTTGTGCAGATCGCCCAATTAAGCCAGTAATTGACATTTTGTTAAAGCCTACCTTAAATAAATACTTTTAAGCCCAGATATAAAAACACACTCAGCTCACAGACACACAGCATACAAAGTCCTTTTCCCACAAATATGTGTATAATTAAGCCAAACAAAGCGAAATTAACCCCTTATGTTTTAATGTGGTAAACCCTGAAGGTGTTATTTAGTTGTTAGCTTATCTCAGGCAATAGTGGACTGCGTTTTACACTTGATGTTTTTTTGGTCTCCTAGAAGTGTCCCTCTGCAAGAGAAGAAAAAGGGAAACCAGTCCATTTCTCCTCTAGTCCCCTCTCTGACAAATTGAAAATGATAGGTCTTTAATATTACACCAAGGTCCTTTTCTCCCCGCAGAAATAGTTATTGGCCCTGTCAACAGAATTAGTATCTTGGCCTTACGCTCCTCTGCTGTGAACCTCTGATCTCTCGGGCAATGCCGCAGTTTAATATCTGACCCCGTTTCCTCAGAGCAGCGGAGGTGTAGGATTCATATCACTCAACACTGTCAGGGAACACAGAGCGAAAGAAATGGAAAAGAACAATCGGTGGCGTTCACAAAGCTGGGTTTCTTCAGCCTTTCAGAGAAGGTAACCAGCTCCACTTTACAATCCTTTAAAATTGATTTGATGTTTAGTGCAAGTTTAGAAAACTTTGAGACTGACTGATGCTGGGTCAATAAAAGGAACTAGGGCTATCTTTTATCACTGCGTAGCGAAGGAGAGAAGGAGAAAGGGGGAAGAAGCAGAAAAATTATGGAAACGTGCATTTACAATCAAAAAGTAAAGCACAGGTAGCTACAGTTGAGTTGGCCGCAGAAAATGTGCAGTATTGGCTTCTTCGCTGTGTCAATTTCTCAATCAGATTGCATATAATTACTCTATGGGATGAAATATTATATAGCTGCTTGTCCTTTATGTCATTTTTGTACAGTTGAACCTGCAGGATCATCAGTATCTAACAATAGCAGAGTTACCAGTGCATGCATCTTGCTGTGGGATTTTCAAGAGCTGTATTTAATAGTTATCTTTTTATTAAAACCCAAGCAAAATAAAACCCATAAACCCTGACCTCACGGATAATTTAGAGAAGTGTGTGCTGAATTCCTATTCCTCATTACACTGCTACACAGTGGAAGTGGCAATATAATCTACTCCCTTTTATTTGAATGCAAAAGTGTCCTTCAACAAAAGACACCAAACAGAAAAGCACACATTGACCAGCAGTGTGTCCTCGTTACATCTTTGGCAAGGCTTATTATGTGCTGGGTTAATTGGGTTTTTGTTGATGATGCCTGTGAACGTTTCCAGTCGTCTGGGGTCTGGCACGACTCGTGGCCACAATAAATGTGCCCGCCTTCGGATGCGTCTGTCATGTAAGATCAAAAATCATTAGGTCACTGTTGCTGTACGATGCCGTTAGAGTTCCTTGCAGGAAGAGGCCATTGGATCATTATTATTTTTCTTGCCCCACCACCACCAATCCACAAACAAGCATGGCCTGTTGCCTGGCAGGCAGGGTCCGTCCTCTTTGTGTTTGGAGTTATTGTTGTTGGGTTCCTTCAAATTAAAATTAATTTAATTCATTATCCTTCACAGGGACAGGTTTACCCTCAGAGGACGAATCCAAAGATAATTTTCAATGCAGTGATTAGTGGAGCAAGAGATCAGTTCCCTGTGGATATATTCCTTTTGGATTGCCTTTCAGAACGGAATACACACCTGCCTTCAACTCTACTTTGTTTTGCGTTGGGATTCCTCTCATTCATGCTGTTAGATTTGTGTAATTTCTGGAGGTTATACTATTAATCTACAGATTGAAGAGGAAACACACTTGTGGGTACAGAAAGTCAAACTAAAAACAAAGTACAAAGCTGTGTGATCATATTTATTCATCTCTGGCTAATTGTACATGTTCAGGTATCAAAGACAGATTTAACTCCTCACACGTGTGTCTTTTGGGTTAAATCCATTTGTTATTGATTTATTTTTATGAGAAGCATCTCTTTTGAGAGACCTCCTCTTTAGAACCGTAATTCCGTATTCCAGAACATACACCAAAATTATTAACGGATCCAAAATTTGTGGGGTGGTGGCGGTGGCAAGGGGTTTTGATGCATCTTTGAAGTTCATCAGCATTTGATTGGGCGTAAGTGGGTAGTGTAGCTGCTGGCTGATGGGAAACATAACAAAGTGTACCCTAATTACAGCCTGGTTTTCAGTTGCGCTGCATTTTTTTCGAAAGTTGGAGGACATAGCCGTCACAATTTGCATTTTAATTACTTGTCACCATTTGCATGGCACTGTGGCATAATTACATGATTAAGTAATAGAACTTAAGGCTTTCAGGAATTAATTAAAAGTAATAAATGAAGCATCGTGCCAGAGTTAAACGTTCTAAAGAGGGTCAAGGAACTAATGAGGTCCGTGTGCATTGAATACTATTACCCACGAAGTGGAGGGAAATACCGAAACATATGGAAGCCCAAAGGTATGGTTGTTGCAGAGGCCCCGGAAGGTGTGCAATTGGTCAAAATGCTTGTCACCGGACAATCTGTAGACAAATGAATGTCAATGTGGCGCTGTGCCTGGTGCACTTTTCTTTCCAACATGCACAGCTTCTCTCTGGTGTTTTTCTTTGTTATTTTGCTTGTTTTGTATAGTCGCCATTAACCCCTCCCTGCAGCTCTGTCTTATCTGCTGGTTTTCCTTCCCACCGTCCTTTGCACCTTGGCTGGAGATGGGCCTGCCGGATTTGAAAGGTTATCACACTGGGGCACACTTTCTCTCCCCTTGTGTTTGCCTCCCTTTGGGGTGAAAAACAATCAATCTGTTATCTCGTCTGGCGTTTGTTCTAATGCTTTGATCTGCCCAGTGGCCACTATGGTCTGAACTGGTTTCGTACCTTTGCGTTGATTGCTATAAGCATTTTCTGCCATGCTGCGGCCTCTTACCATCCCTCTCTCTCCTCCCCTCCCTCTCTCCCTCTCTCTTCCACTGCATCAGATCCCCAGCTAGTGCTCTTATTGATGTCATCATTCTGTAAGCTCTACCTTTAATTAGTGTATTGCCTAATCAATTTTATTTACTTCTCTTCAGTCTTGGGCTTTTAGTGGCGCCTGTTTCAAAGGAGCTGATGCTGGAGACGGAATAAAAAGACGCTTCATCTATTCCTATTGTATTTCTCTTCCTTCTAATGTTGATTCTGAATACCTTGTACCGAGACACCTGCTATATTATACAAACTCTTAGTCCGAAAACTGCATTGATCTAGTTGATTGCATTCTGTGGTCTTTTAATGCGTGCTCCAATTGCAACAAGTTTATAAGTGCAAGGTTCTGTTCGTCTTTCTTTCCTTCTTCCTTTTCTTTTGGTCTTTCTTTGTTGTTTTTCATTTTCTTTCTTTGTCTTCTCTTCTCTTCCTTCCCTTTCCTTTCCTTCTCGTCATCTCTCTCACACTCAAATTGAAAATGGAGATATCCTTGCGTTAAGAAACATTTCCCCTCTTTTCCCAATTCTCTCCTTTCTTTCTATTTCCTCTTCATTGATCCCCTCCCTTGGATCTCCCATCCCATCCCACATTGATTGACATGTGCCAGACACCCAGAGAGGACAGAGAGGGGCCCCAGGCTGCTGTTTAGACCAAGGTCACAGTTATTAAATAAAATAAGGTGCATGATCTCTTGAAATAGCCAACACTGCAGAATACATTAACTTCATCCCTAATTGAATATCTGGGCTTTGGGGAAAAAAAAAAAAAAGTTTGAAGACAACCCAGGATTTCATTAAAATAAAAATGTTCTCATTTCTCCCTCTTGCGCAAGTTATTACTCATGCTGTCAGGTTTGCTGGTGGAGCAGGGTGCGATGGCTTAGTGTAAATTGCAGTGAAAGATGAAGTTGTAATAATGTTTATTTCATTCTCATCAAGTGTCACATTATTCTTCCCCGAGCCAGTTTTCGCTCAAGTCACACTCGGGTGACTCATTTGCGGCCTGATCGACTTGGGGCCCCTGTCCCCCCCCCCACCCCGGTGTGCCTGTGCTCCGGCCCCCCCTCACCCTGGGCTTGGAAGGGGGTGTCTGTTAGAGCTGCAGCTGTAGTGGAGAGAGACAGCCGATCTCTTCAGTCCCCACCAGTGCTTTCCACAAACTCGATTTTGGGATTTCCTTCTTTTGCTACTTCTTCTTTTCCTGCTTCTTCTTCTTCCTCTGCTCCTTCTTCTTGTTACTTCTGCTCCTCCTTCTTCTTCTTCTGCCTCTTCTTCTTACTTCTGCTCTTACTTCTGCTCCTTCTGCTACTCCTTGTTCTTCTGCTCCTCCTCCTTCTTCTTCTTCTTTTTCTGCCCCTTCTCCTTCTTACTTCTGTTCCTTCTTCTTGTTCCTTCTTCTGCTCCTTCATTATTATCTTCCTTCTTCTTGTTCTTCTGCTCCCTTTTCTGCTCCTTTTTCGGCTTCTTCTGCTCCTTTTTCTGTTTTTTCTACTCCTTCTTCTCCTTCCTTCTGCTCCTTCATCTTTCTTCTTCTGCTTCTTCTTCTACTCCTCCTTCATCTTCAGCAGATGTCCTTACCCCCTGCGTGACCAGATTGAGCTCTACCTCTTGCCCGTGTGGAGTGGGCGGTCTGTGTCAGAGGAGAGCAGTCCGCTGAGTGAGACTAGAAGTGTCTAAGCGTGTGTCTCTTAAAATAAAACATTACGAGAAAGGACATTCAGCACAACGCATGCCCGAGTTGGACGGGGTTGTGAGGACGGAGTGACTGAAGTGCCTGCCTGCAAAAGCGGCATTTCTTCTCCCTCCTCAGCACTGCCAGGAGTGGACACTCGCCCGCCGCGGCTCTGGAGGTGGATAGCCGAGCCAGGAGTTTGAACCTGCAGAGGCGGGCATTGCCTTGGCCGCCTCTCTCTACCACTCACAGCCGCACACTCTCCGCAGCTCCCTGGAGTGCATCTGATATCCTCCAGCCTGCTTGATTTAAGCAAATTAAATGCTCTTTAAAATGTCACTGCCGAGTGGCTCTCGTGCTGCTCTGAGGAGGTACAGGTCCAGCCCAGCGCCTGTACATAAAAAGATGTTCCCATTTCATTCACTTGAACGGGTCTTTCTTTCCCATGCGTTATATAAAATAAGTCAAACATATCTGTCTCTTCATCTGTAGTAGCCTACACTTTTATTAAGAGCCTTGAACAAGGATGTACACACACACAGACACACACACACACACACACACACACACACACACACACACACACAGTACAGACACTACAGTCAATTGCTGCTGAACATAAGAAAATCTAATACCATTTAGGTATGATAAACATTTGCGCTCCCCGACTACAGGAACAAATAACATTGCTTACAATAGGCAAGAGGGATAAGACACATTGGAAATCAATTTGAAGAATTTAACTGAAAATTGACAGGGGAATTTATTATTCACAAACCTGCTGTGAATTAATTTATTTCTACCATCTGGTTAGTGCAGGGAGGTTTCTATAATTATTCTTTGCGATTTCTTGTCTTCCTTCCCTTTTTTTTCCCCTATCTTTTCCCCTCCCTTTTCTCTGGTACAGCTTAATGCCTTCTGTGCAAACTGAATGTGTGTCTTGGGACTTGCTAACAGCATTCAGCCCTTGCTATAAATTTGTCTTTTACTGCACAGGTTGGCACAAATCTTCTCCATGGTGCCTCCTAACTGTCTCTCCTGGAACGTGACGTGGAAATTAAGCAATGTTGGTCACTTATTTTTCTTCCCCTTTGATATATTTTTTTATTTTTATCTGTGCTTCTGTCTCAAACAACTCACAGTGTCCTTAAAATACCTCCAGTCCACCACTCCCTCCCGGACTATAATTTAGCATGAGTAGAATGAGCCTTCGTACAAAAAACAAAGGCATGATAACTCTTCCGGGCTCTTCTGGGATTGCGGATCACACAGGCGTATTTTAACTTGCTTATAAGGTATTAATTGAGCCTTACCAGAGAGTAATTGAGACTTCCCCAGGATTTTCTGTAAGCGCAATCATTTCTGTGACGTATGGGGCGATAATCGGAGATTGCGATTGCTCATCAGCCAATCGGACTTTGTACAAAATGACGGTATTGCTTCACGTTGTTGAAATGTAAGCGCATCAGTACAATATTTATAGCGCAATTGAAAATTATAGTGCCTCCGCAATCGTGCATTTAGAAAAAAAGTGCCTCGGTACCGAGGTGCTTAAACGGCCTATGTACAGCCATAGCCACACCCCCAATGAGTGGCATCACACGTTAGGTCTTTGCTAACGAGTCAATAAAGTTTGTTGATGTTTCTGAGAGACTCCTTCTTTCACCCAATTTAAATAACACAACATTTTAGCTGGCCTTCCTTTCTCAAAGATATAGCTGGTGGAGAGCAGGATCCATCTTCATATCCACTTGGCTCCCAGTCTCCGTACACAGTGGCGTTGACCTGAAATTGTGGAAGTGCGGAATTCCCTTCCAGGGAGTGTTAGAGATTCCGGTTCAGTCTACGGAAGCAGAAGCGTCTGTGTGTGTGTTTGTAGATGAGGAGTTTAACAATTTAAAAGAAGGGAGAGGGGACGAAAATGGAGGGACCCCGCAACACAAATAGTATCAGCCTCTCGGTCATTTCTGGAGGTGAAATGCTGGTTTAAAACCCCACAGGAGAGAGCTGAAAGCTGCATTGGGCTCACTCGTCAGGCCTTTCAACACTGAGCCGTCTCCCTGGTTTCTCCGGCTTCACGGAGCTCGTACGGCTCTCTCGTTTCCCTAACAACCTGGATGCTTTCTAAATGTGGCCAGCGTTGCCGTGGCAACCGGCCTGACTCACCCACCGACCGCCTCCACTCGACAGCGACACAGTGAGCTGCTGCTCCTGACCAATCGAGCGGGAGGAAGGCGAGCTCGCAGAGGCAGCAGCGGCCGGGGGACGGCGTGTAAATGTTAATCTACTTGTTCAACGCCGGGGGGGATCGTAATCGTCTCGTCCCTCTCCTCTCTTGATTAACATCCCCTCGACCGCGTGGGGAGGGTGCTTGTGGCCTCGAGCGCCTCGCGGGAATAGAGCGAGTGTGTGACGCGGCCGTGAGGCGCGAACTGCTGTGCTTCACCATCCCACCATCTGATTGTACATCACATCTGCACAAACCGCTGGGCTGCTCCCGGTGTCCGATGCGGTACATATTGAAACATTGAGATTCTGGGAAAGGCGGGGAAGTTGCTGTTGTGCCACCTGTTTACCTGTCACCGACTTTCTAAAATAAAATGAAAGCTTCTCACTCATCTGCTCAGCTGTCTTTCAAAAGAGCATGCTGAGTCACTCGGCCAACTCTTGTTTGTAAACTTTCTTATATATTAACTGTCTACACACTGGCCTGGCACAGTGCATTGTGAGTTAATCAGGCTAGCACACAACCTTTTAGTACATATACGCTGAGCACATACAATCTTAGCTTTGCGTGGCTCCAACTGTGTGAAAATCCAGACCCCCGATCAGTGAATCAACCTTGTGAAGGTCTGTGCCAACATCTCTCCCTGCACAACTTTCTTGAGAGCCGAGAACAGATAACAGGGCTCTAATCAAGCAGAGTAGTGAAATGTAAAGGTTTCGGTAAATAAGCAGTATGAACCATTAGCACCATTTATTATTGTAATCGATTACATACGGCACACGGACAGTAGGCAGAGGTGAACGTTTGTGCAACGGATGAATGTGTTGTGTCCGTCACTCGGCTGGGCTATCCCTGGATGACGTCGTGGCCTTGCTGCTGTTTACATATGCCGCGACACACACGGTGACGAGTGCCTGAGCTGAGGTCATTCGCTTTGCCTCCATTTAAGCAGAACAACAACAGGGACTGATCCGCGCCGTTCCACCCGACAGTGACGCCGGGCTACAGAGCTGGAATAAATGCACTACAGTGTCATTACAGAGACCAATGGCTGGCGTCGATAGAGCCAGCACAACGCTCTGGCTGTTTTAATAGGCAGCGCCAGTGCAAGACACAATTAAAGCTGTGCACACAACAGAATCAACAATGCAGAAATACAGAAATGGATAGGGATTTGAAAGTACAAGGATATAACAGAGCAGGAGCTTCCATAGCTTATTAATGTAGCAATAAAAACTGTGTCGCTTCCTAATTACAAGTTGTTTGTGGGGAATCTTTTAAGCAATGTTAAACATCGGTGCTCGGGACTGTACTACACCTCTGAGCAGGAGGTTCATATGTGCTTGAATAGCGTTTCTACGACCGTGGCCTTAAATGCATCTTTTAAGACATTAACCGTGGTCATTTATGCATCGGGCCGAAGCCTTTATCCGAGGTGACTCGTGAAGAGAGCTCAATGACTCAAACAACAGCGAACCGTCACGCCGACAGAGGCGATAATGAGCCGAGCTGATTAACGGTGAGCGGCTCCTAATTAGGGCGGCCAGAAAATCAAAAATAATTGGAGAGAGAGAGATAAATAAATACATCAACAAATAATAGGATATATAGTTGTTAGGCGTTAAAAGGATATATGTTTTCTCCTCCAAAGGATCTCATGTGAAGGCAATAACTGTGATTTAATTAAACAAGTTAAATATGAATATGTAAACACCCCAGTGCCTGATTTTTATCAGCGAGTGATTAGCAAGTGATAGTCAGCCGGCTACTAATTGCTCTGACTGGCAGGCGAGGCACAATCTCGGTCCCAAACCTTAATTCTGGGGCATCAAAGCTTCACAAACAGCCTCCCAGCTAGGTGCCACTGGCCTTTTTTTCTTTCTTTTTTTTTTCTTAAACCGAGCTGCTGACCCATTTTTCTTTCCTGCTCACTGTTCTCTTTTCCTGGCAGCCGGCAAAGAGCTTCATTTATCAAGATCTCTGCCGCTCGGCTACGGCGGCACTGGCCGAACCGCTGCCTCCTGTTTAATAGGCTCGAAACATCTCAGCCGTGCGGTGCCAGACCACACAGCGCAGGGGCCGCACGGCGGAGGGGGCCTTAAGTAGCGTCGTATTAAGAGGCCGATGACAAGTGGACAATAGCCCCCAGCCACCCCCGGCATCCCCCCAAATGTTTTTTTCGGAGGTAGACATTCACAGATAAGGGAATGTTCTCTTTAAAGAAAAATAATAATATAACATTAAATCTACATCTATCTACATGTTTGTGTGTGTTTCTTTCTGTGTGTGTGTGTGTGTTTCTGTGTGTCTGTGTCTGTGTGTCTGTGTCTGTGTGTGTGTGTTTGTGTCTATGTGTATCTGTGTCTGTGTCTGCCTGTGTGTGTGTATTTATATTTATATTTATTCGCTGAGAATCAGTCCAATGATTCAAGTCTGTTAATATTAAGGCAGAGAACGCACATGATCATAAATTATTGCAAGTAATTCAAATCAACAGGATTAAATAATAAATCTATTGCAATATATTCTGTTCTAGTTAAAGGAACTCTGTTTTTCCAGTCTTTTAGAAGTCTTTGTTCAAATGGATTCTATTCGGTCATGATCCATTTGTGTTGCTGTTGTTCTTTTTTGTTTTACTGTAATTATTTACTGATCTCTTCATTGGTAAAGGTGTGTTTCTGGTAGGTTATGAATAAACAAGCACTCTGGTCCGAGGTGAATTTCCTCTACATTTCCACGTTTAAACTGTCACCCTGCTGCAGCAGTTTAGAGAGAAAAATGCAGACACACACACACATGCAACAGGCCAGGGAGAGGGAAGTGCAGGATTGGATTCAGGCCAGTCCTGTTTGTTTTATATTGGTATGGCATCTCGCTGTGCAGCACTTTCAATCTGCATTTAAAAACACGTCTTTGTTCCCTTCTTTCCTTTTTGCTGATGCAGACTCCTGATCTCTCCTTAATCTTTAGTTTTTTGCAGTCCTGTGCGTCATGCAATATCCTTCGGTGCAAGTACCGGGTATTCTCTTCTCCAGCCTCCCACACACTCCAGCACTTGAAATGAAACTGCCCACACAGTGCCAGCCTCCCAAATTCCTGCAGCCCGTTGTGTTGCCCTGGGAAACTCATTGCGGTGACCCTGCTTGCGCACTTTTCTCAGATGCACCTTCCTCCGTTGGCAGTTCTTCAATACAGGTGCCCACAGAGATGATGTAACTTGCAATTAGGTGACTAAAACTGGCAGACTCACTTTCCTGTTTCATTGTACCTGCTTGCTGGCCAATCTCTCCCTTTCCCTGCAGACAGGAGCCAAGGTAACCCACCTACTTCTGATGTCTCTGTTACTGTAGAGTGTGATGATGTTATTATCTTTGGGGAAGCATGGTGATGGCTTGCTGTTTTACCCAGGGATCAGCAGGGATCTGATTGAATGGGGAAGCTTAAATGCATTTATAAGTTCAGCTGCCTTTGTTAGTGTAATGCACAGAACTCTTCAATGACATAACGTTGTCTGCACAGCTGACTGACTAATTAGTCCAAGTGACTAGTTGTCCGTCTTGCACAGAAGTAACAAAGTACACAGACATGTATCTCAAAACTGGATCTTGGATCTTGAAAGAAACAGCTGGTTGAAATCCTGAGAGAAAATGGTCCAAATGTAACTCCCATGTAGCCTTTACTTTAGTATGTGCTTGAGTTCTTGAAGCTCCTTATGGCCCATGTCTCCTTTATCGGTGCACCTCCAGCTGTGTGGTGGCCCTGTGAACTCCTTTTCCCAGTTGCTTTGCTTTGTGGAGAATCTATATGAGCAGCTGAAGTATGTTGTCTCTCCAGGACTGTGAGTTGTATGTGTAGGAGAAAGCCATGATAACCAATGCATGCTTATCTTTCTAATGCTTACAATTGACTTATATTTAGATTTACAGATAGTTAAAAAGTTAACTTTCCCCTGGTTAAAATTCATCTTAGTACCATGCAGGTTTTCAGTGCCACCAAGAAATCCCTTTGATCAAGTTTTGATTTGACAGGTGTCTCAAAACATAAAGGGAACCTGCTCAAAACGTGTTAATGGCCAGGTGTGATTTCCTGCCTTCTCCTTCATTTGTAATTTGTAATCTTTTTTCTACTATTATTATTATTATTATTATTATTATTATTATTATTATTATTATTATTGTTATTATTATTATTATTATTATTATTATTATTATTATTATTATTATTATTATTTTTATTTCTTGGCAGACGCCCTTATCCAGGGCGACTTACAACATAAGTGCAAAAATACAGAGAAGTACAAGGCATCAAGGCTACTACCAATCAATGATAATGAGAAAGCATTCTCTGACAATATGAATGAGATAAGTCTTCTGCGTGCTTTAAGCAAGCTAATTTCTTTTCAGAAGGCTCATAAAGTCTTACATTGGTCTCTCTAATGCCAACAAAAAACTAATGCCACCACCATCACCCTCTCCAGCAAAGTTGGAAGTGAGAATTCGGTGACGAACGCAAAAGCCTGTTCGGTTGTGTATTTGCTCATGATCATTACCACACACGGCTGCCCACCAGACATACAGTTAATCCCACTGTAAATCTGCTTTATCTGGGTCTCCTGTGCCATCCATGGAACGGCTCTTGGTGCTGCTGTAGCCCTAAATGAGGAACTTTTTTCTTTTGCATACTTTTGCACAGACTAAATTGTATGTGGGCCCAGTAGGAATCTCCTCTTGGCTGCAGATTTTGATATCTGTAATATATGCAGTGTTTTCAGATTCAGTTGCATTAACACCATGGGGGCAAAGAGCTGGCATTGAACCAGGGGTTGGAGGTGGGCAGCCTTGCATGTTAAATTTACATGCCAAGCAGAGCACAGAATCAAAGAGTAATCCAAAGCAGTTAACATAATTTAACACATGTCAAAATATAACTGGCCACCGAAGGAGATTTGGTTTTAGAAACATATTCGAATCATAACAGTCCGTGAAAAGCAGCTGCTGTTTCTGCAGAAGAGTGTCAATTCACAGTGTTTCATAAAATCACAAATTGCAGGCGAAGACAGTGTCCGATGTGGGAAGAACAGCATGAGGCTCATTTGCATTAAAAATTATCAGCAGACATACATACACAATATCCCCCCTCAGGCACGACTTTGTGCATGTTATTAAAAACAAGAACTGAACAGAGGAAATCTGACACTTACTTTGGAAATGTAATTCAGGATTTTAACAACCCTTTCATCAGCCAGGATGCAAATACTTCATTATGTTCACTGATATTTAGGAATATGACATGCTGTATCAACTAAAGAAACTTTAGTTTTGTTGGTAACACTTTACGGTAAGTCTCCCTTGTTACAGTGTATTTACATAGTAGGATCTCAGTAACTACATCTTTACATCTTTACTTACTCATAAGAACAGCGCAACTATGCATTATTACAATGTACTTAATGTGTAATAAGTAAGCCTAGTATAGCTCCAAAGGTAGCCTCCCTCCCGGGCATCCTTATGAGACAATTGTGTACTTACATATACCATTAATCATTTTTACACATGAAGTACATTGTACCAATGCATAATTGCACTGTAATTACTATATAATTACCATGTACCTACTATGTAACTACACTGTAACTAGAGGGACTTTTTGTAAAGTGTTAACCTTTTGTTTCTTGTGAGCTGCAAATCATAATCTGCTTACATAGGTAATGTGGCCTAAAACCAATACACACAGAGCTGCCAGATTTACCCTCCCACCATTGTCTGAACTTGGCTATCAAGAACAGGCAATTGACAGGAGCGACTGGAGATTTGTATGGAAGATGGGCTTCTGGATTGGACCAGCAGAACCCAGAATATTCAGGCTGATGTCACATGAGGTCAGCCAATGGCTGCAGTCAGTCCTTCCTATCAGCTACTGCAAAAGTGTCTCCTCTCTCCTGTCCTGTTGTTTCACTCAATCTGACTGCATGTCCGCCTCTTGCCTGCAGCGGCCGGGCGTAGGGTAGAGTCCGTACTGGCCTCCCATGCGTGCGACTCCATCAACTCATTAACAGAGTGGCAGGCGTGCCGTGGCGAGGGCCTAATAACCAATTCTTATGGAACAGCGGTTTTAAACTGTGCTTATTGGGTGAAGCCGCTTTGATGGGAAAGCTGATAAAAAGTAATTTCTGACAAATCAATCAGCTGTGGCAGGTGGATATCTGCTCGGGCTGTTTGTGTTTGACGTGGATAATTGCCTTTTGCAGGGCCGCTTCCTCCGGCTCCCTGTGTTTGTGTCGGTCTGTCAGTGAATTCCCCAGTGGTCCTGTGCAGTTAGCAGGCCCTGAAATGACATGGGGGGGGGGGGGTGGCTGATGCCTGTTTACACTTCTCTCTCTTCTGTGACATCTGCTATCCTGTCACTCACTCACCTCGCCTTATTGATTTTGTTCATTTACATATTGTATCTTTTTTTTCCTTTTAATTTACTTCTCGAGTGTAAACCCTTTCCTAGCCCAATATTTGCTTTGACATCGTACTGTACAGAGGCCGACACCACCGTATCGATAGAGATCATGAGTTTGATATATATCCCCGTACTTCTAAACCAGCACTTAAGATCTCAAGTTTTAGCGATTCTGTGCATCAGAGGGAATTGGAGTCCCACAGCCAGGCAGCAGCGCAGGTGAAAGTTCTGGGTTTCGGTGATTGAAGACAATGATTTGGAAAAACTAACAGAGCTGCACTTTGTGATCTCAGGCAAAGATCTGTGGAGAATGGAGGTGGTAGGTCTTGGAGATAGGAAGGCAGTAGACCATGAAAGGATTGATGGTTTATTACTGTCCTTTTATGGATTACAATTCATTGTTTATTAAAGCTTCATTTTTTTTTATATCATCAAGATTTCACTTTTTTTTTATTTCAACACCCCTGAATTTCACAATGCAGATCCCCCAGAAAGATGTTTTAAAGAAAGATATACATGTTTGTTTTGCTCAAATCAAAAGGTGTTCATGCTCTAAATAAGCGGCTGGATGAGATATAATCATCGTTGTTGCTTAACTTGTGCCGAGATGAACGGAAGGAACGCAGAACTGGTCCACAATGGGAAGTGGGTCAAGGTTGAGAAGGACAGCGCAGGAAATATGATCTATAAAGATGTGAACAGACGTGTATTTATTCCCGGCGTGAAAGTAAGGCATGGTGATTAAATACAGCTTCAATTTAGAAAATGCAGGCATTTGTTTCAGACAGTCTGTAATGCATTGTGTTTTTGCAGCACTTCCCCTGTACCTGCTGCTGTACTATCCAACACTTTGGGACCATTTATCAAAAGACAAAGACAGTCCGGGTGACTAATAAACCCATTCCCTCCTTTAATAAATTATCAGAAAACGGCAGACTCTGGCTGAAGTGAATAATAGCTTAATTTCAATTAAGACTGTGCAATTAATTCTCAGGTTTCCTGCCTGGGGGAAGGGGTTGGAGGGGGGCTGTATGAAGGGGTTTCCTCTCCCGGAACAGCCAGAGGATTTTTCCCTCAAACCTCTGGAGTCTCACAGCGAAAAGCAAATGTAGGACTTCAACAGGAAAACAGTGCCACAGCACCCGGACTATTACAGACCTCCACTAACGGACTCCGAGGGTCTCCTTTACAGCTCTCTGCTCACTTAACATTAAAAGAATAGAAACACATATTTATTAACGTTACCTTCCCCTTCTCAACTCCTAATTAACATTTTGTGAGGTCTATGCCTTCTTCTATGTAGCATTGTTATTAGGGGCCAAGCCAGGAAGTGGCTGGAGACCTATTGTAATTGTTCTGATTCTATATATTTTTTATTCTGCTAAAATTTGAAAAGCCTATCAAAAACAAATTACTTGACAGAAAGTAATGAAACATCATACAATGATAGATGCCTATAGGGAACTGTTAAATACAATATGGAGTCCATATGTCTCATGGTGTGGTGTCTATCTTGGATTGAATGCCATATTTGATCAATCTCCAAAAATCTACAAACTTGGTGTATGAAGTTATGTTATGACCTATATTCAGATTTGTTGGTCGGTCACATGGTTTGGTGGCGATATTGGATTGGCCAAAAGTATTAAAAGATCTTCTCTGAGACTGCTGTGTTGATTGAAACAAAATGTTGTACACGTGACCTTGGTTATGTTCTCGATCAGATTTGTTCACGTTGATTTAAAAAACAAGATGGCCACTGTGAGCCAATCAAATGTCAGCAATGGTTAAATTGCATAAACTGCTGTATTGAAATACATTACAATGTGTTAGACAGAGTGATACTCAAAATAATTGTTTTGGCCCTCGGTCATTGCTGCTTGCCCATATATTATTATTATTATTATTATTATTATTATTATTATTATTATTATTATTATTATTATTATTATTATTATTATTATTATTGATTTGTCTGACATGTTCATCAAAATCTTACACCTATAGTACTATTACAATAAAAAACAACAACAAGTATTTATTATCAGATGTCCTTGCTCAGGACGAACGACAGTGGTACATTTGTCATGTGTGCCACGATGCTAAGTGGAGTGGTGTACCGCTAAGTGGAGCAGAGTGTAATGTGCAGTGTAGGCCACCATCACAAATCAAGAGAAAGGTTGAAATCTAATGCATCTGAGGACCGAGACTAGAAGAGATGTTTCTAAGAAGGGAGAGAGATTAAGTCTGGGTTTAAAGCTCAACCCCGGTTGCAGAAAGTGCCAGAAGGATTGGCCAGAACACTGTACAGCCATGAACAGGAATCTCCTCTGGCAGCTACACTGTGCCAAAAAAGAAAGCAGATTATTGCATTTACCTCTGGTCTGCTTCACACTGACAGTGCAGTTAGCCTCTTAGTTTTTTTGGGTTTGTTGTGTGTGTTTTTTTTCTGACGCTGTAAACATGAGTATGGATCACAGATGGACGAACTGCTCTCTTCTGCTGCTGTTGTGTGCAGGTGGAGGTCAGCGATCAAGCAAGTCCTGATTTTATTTGACCAGATCTGGGGGGGTGAAACTACAGGATTTGGTCTTACAATGCGATGTGCGTAGCAGCCCTGGCTGTTTGGCAGTTGCTCTCGAGGAAGAGAACTGTCTCCTGATTGTGAGAAGACGGCTGTGTGTGCCAGCAGCAGTTTTGTCAGCAGCAGCCAGCAGCCAGATACGTATGTACTTGGTGAGGTGCAACAAGCCAGGGCCAGTCAGTACCAGCCCTGAGTGCAGCACAGAGCAGGCCTTTGCAGCGCACCAGCTGTCAGCTCCGGGCTCTGGCTCTTTGGCGCAGTGCTTCAGTGATCGTCTCCTGCAGGGAGACAGAAGAGGCTTCTGCAGATTTCTGCTGCATGTGTTATTCAGTCCGAGCAGAGCGCTATCCACTGTACTGTACCGTAGGCGGCCTGTTATAGGTGAACGTGTAATTGAATGAAACAGCGCCACAAAAGTCACACTCGCCGCCACAAATACGCACATGCACACCTGGGGGATCTTGCACTTCATGCAGAGTATTGTAAGCGTATCTGTTTAATTGTTGTGTTTACTCTCCTGCACTGTTCGCTTGTTGAAAGTTGTTTCCGGTTTTATCCAGGTGTGGTTTGCGTTTGAGGTGATTGTACCGAAAAGGAAAGGGGCTTTAATTTAAAACTTGCAGCGGTGAGAAACATGTTTAAGTGTGGCTGAAAAGTCAAGGATCATCGTTCTACCTTAAGTATAATTCCAATGTTTAAAAGTACTAAAGAAGATTAATAAAAAAAAAAACACCTGACATATAGAGAATACGCGCCTATTTATAGCTCTCGCGTTTCTTTACGGCGTGGGAGGCTACGGGTTCCAAACCCTTAATGTCAGAAGTATAATTTCTTAACCATTATAATTATTTTCCAATTACACTGTTTTAATAGTAAAGCAATGTGGAGAGGGACACATCCTTTAAATAAAACTGTTCCTTTCAGCCTTTATTTTTTTTTAATACAACATTCAGACGGGTTTTTATGGAATTGAACGGAGGATTTGATTGTGATTAATTTTACAGTCTCACACACCTCTCTCTCTCTCTCTCTCTCTCTCTTTCTTTCTCTCTCTCTCTCACTCTCGCTCTCTCTCTCTCTCTCTCTATATATATATATATATATAACATATTTTTTGTTCCCTTGTAAAAATGGTAGAGAAGAGTAAAGAAGTAAAAATGTCACCACCATAGCAACGGTGAGTGGGCAGAACTGTGTCTTGTCGCCTGTATCTGTCAGTTATAAGACTCTTTATGGAAGTTCCAGTAACCCCTTCACAACCAGAAGTACCCTCTAGATAGCTGTATCTATGTAAATAATAAAGTAAAATTTACTGGAGATTAAAACCGCTTAAATTTCTGATATTTCTTCAGTGTCGCAATCGGCAGTTGATTATATTAACTGACTGGCTACATGACTGCAGTAATACCAGACAATAAAGCTAAATCGGATGTCTGATGTGCAATTGTTATGTTACCCAATCCTATAGGCAATAGAATGTGAATGAGAGTAGAATGTATTGTAATGTAATATAATTGCATGTTTAACAACTACGCCCGACAGAACTTAAACATAAAACATGTAGCTTCTCTTTGCATATTACAGTACTTTACATGACTTAAAGACTAAAGCAAAGATGAAAGTGTGCAGACTGGCGTACCTCCTCAGAAATTGAAGTTTTTTTAAAATTGTCTCTCGATTAGTAGTGTAAATTTTGGACTGCACATGTTCTCGTGCCCAACATATTTGAGCGATTGTTAAATCTGTGTGTTGCTGTGGGCAACATTTTTCTGCTCAGTGTGGTGCACTTTTGTGGATCTTAACCAATGATTTAGTGTTGTTTTTCACAGAAGCAAAGATGAAGAAGAAGAAAAGAAACACAACCATGTAAACATAATCTATGTGTACATATAAATACACATATACATTTATTATCCTGCTCCCGATCAACAGGAAAATAAATAGCTCCCCTGACAGTACAAAGCTATCTATCCCATTAGAGAGAAACTGCAGGTTATGTATATTTAGACTGTGGAAATGTCTTTGATGGATATTGACCCAAAATCCAATGTGTAAGACCGTTTAAGTATGGGGGTTCACACAGGGTTTAAACTATATTTAAGAGCGGCGCAGCACAGTCCAAAATCATTTGAAACCGATGTAAACACAACACATAATACTTAGTGACTTCATGGGGTTGAGGGATTGGGGGATTTTGTGCCAGGGGAGGGGGTTGTGCAGAAAACTGGACTTGCAGGGTCGCCTGGGAGAAAAACTAAATACAGCCTCACTTACAGTCAGCGCAGGGATGAATAGCATGGCAACTGACCAGCCCCCAACTCTCCGCAAGGTGAATTCAATCACAACATATTTACAATCATCGGTGGCTGGTGGCGATGCGAAAAAAACGCCGGGCTTTTTATGGCTTTCTGGTGACACAAGGAATTTGTCAAGCTCAACAAGGAGGCTGCATCTGTTGCCTGCTACTGCCGTGCCAGGGAGTTCGCGGGGCAGGGGTACCCCCGGGGGGTCAAGAGAACGCCAGGCAGCCGCCCGGTCCAGTGCTCCACCATGCCGTGCCGGACACTGAGCGATCTCCCCCATTAAATCCTGGCAGAGTCCGGCCCGCGTGACAAATGGCTCCTGCTGGCTCCGGACTGACATTCATCAACAGGAAGTGAATACAATTACAAGGCGGTAGTGTGCTATACAACACAACGGGAAGCGTCTAAATGCCCATTGGGTAATTCCCATCCCAGCCAGTGGAAAGAGCAACAAAAGCAGTCGGTTATCTAAGAGGAAGCTGGGAGGAACTCTGTATCTGTCCTGTGTGTCTTTGTTTGCTTTGTTTGTTTGTTTATGTGTTTGTTTGTTTGTGTGTTCACTCAGCATGCTTGCGTCAGATAACCCATACAACCGTAGGCGACCTCTCTTCTAGATCCTTACCTCTGCCATTGAGCGAATCCATCAATCAGTCTATTGAATGCATTTGTATTCATCCCCCAGCTCCCCAGCCCCCCCCCCCCACACCCCGCCTGCCTTTGATCTTTATGTTGTGTTATTTTTTTGTCAGTGGCTTTAATGGGCATAATTGACGTTATGGCTCGTAGAGTTTTAATCGGCAGCAGGAGGTGTTTTATGAACGTTGACATTTCCCCGTGGCTGTGGATTAGTGCGTGAAGACGGTGGGGAGTGGGAGCTGCGAGATACACCCACATGGCACAAGCATCTGCCTTCTCTGTGAACGTCTATATCCGGTGCTGTTGTGTTTCCGCATGCTCTGTGTTGTGCACAGTATTATGCCACATACATCTCTCCTCTTATGTCACTCTTGTTTGAACAAGGAGGATTTGAGTTGATCGGAGGTGATCTGACCAGCAGCCATAGCTCATAAAATCCTCAGACTTATTTCTGCGCTGTGTGTTCATCTCCTGCACCAGAAGGGGGATTAAAAACTGTTTACCAGGCTGTGTTACCGGTCCTAGTGATTCTTCAGTCTGGCAATTTATTAGATATCATAGTTTCTGCAGACCAGAGATAGAAATTGCTTTTGTCCTCCACACTACAATCGCATGAAACCAGTTCACTTTCTTTCTTATCACCTTTCTGGTTCGGAAAGAGGCAAGGAAGAAAACATAGTCATAAACCTTATTATATACATAATAATACAAATAATAATAATGATGATCATAATTACAATCACCATCATGATGATCTATACTACAGTCTTGTAAATAGTTTCTTGCCGCTGACAATTTGGAGTAAAATAAATAAATACAAATGAAGCATCGTCCCTGTTTTGCCCCGGCGGAGTGTAGTAATAATTAATTGAATTATTTATCCCCTAATTGATTTTAAAAAATCTCTTCCGGCCTGACGTGGTAATTGAGTTGATGGATCACTGTGGGGATTCCAGCGGTGAGAGGAGGAGTGAGACGTATAGCGCGCAAGTGCCAGGGGCGGGAGGTGGGGGGGTGGGTCTTGGATCGCTGTTAATTAACGCTGATAGCTGGGGAGACGGTGGGGGTGACAGGGTCTTCAATATTGCGTCGCTTCCTGACGCACTTTGCCTCTCGCAAATGAGGTGATCAATGTGCGGAGTCCCTCGGTGAAAGTGCTGCAGGCGAACGGGCTATTACGAGCCTCCTCTGCAGGCAAACCGTCCCATCACTCCTGCTCTGTGATCGCCCGGGGGGGAGCTGGCGAAAACACAATAAATAAATCTAAATGCATTATTTTTCTAATGTGTATAAAGAGCCCACGTCCTGTGGTCCGAGTTAAAGAGTCTCCCGGGCACTCATGTGTCATTAGGATTCCCGCGCCGTTGTGCGCTGCCCTCATTAAAAGAGCCAGGCGCATGTCAAGACATAACAAGGCCTTGCTCAGTAACCGAAATGCAAATAAGGTCGTCCTGACATGATGTACGATTACACGAGTCTACCTGATGACACCAAACGAGCCGGCCAGCTGCTGTGTGAGGCCGCCGCATAACTCCTAATGAGGGACAGCAGACAGCGCGCCCCCCCCGAGGCCCGGCTATTGATAGGTGTGCAGTGGTCATAAAATATGTATTTCTCCACGTCAAACTCAATCTGATCAATCCTCGGGGTTAATTAGATGCGACTGGCCGAGAGCGGGGGCTCGATCGCACAGGCAGGCCCACAGAGGACAGGACTATTTTGGTATTCGATTCATATTTACTTATTTAGTGCGAAGATGGTTCTCAAGATTTGCATGGCAGCCAGGAAGGGCTGGAGTCCATCGCTCTTAATATGTTTTTCTTTTTATCTTCCTTTCTTCATTCTTTGCTTCCAGTGAATTCATGCATACATATATAAACACATACATGAATAAATAAGGCAGCTCATTTCCCCACCTAACAAGTCATTTTCCAGCTCGCTTTTAAATTTCCTCTCATCACGGGATAATAGCTCCCTGCCCTCTTACCCCACGGCTGCTCGGCTCCTTCGTTAAGAGAGTAAGCTTTATGATTAAACACAGTGCACATTTAGCTTTCTCGTTCTTGGCGGATATAAATTATATCATAGTGCCGATCGTGTGTTATTAAAATGCATCGCCCTGCACTTTGTGGCATGATCCTGTAAAATAAAAGTCTCCTCATCCCCCCCTGAGTTACGGTTAAATTGAGGTGTTAATATGCATGTGCCTGGAGTGTGTCGTGCCGTGATGTACAATCGCACGATGTTACCGTGTGCTAATTTACACGTAACGTGATTTCAGTGCCGGCAACTTGTAATTAAGTGGCCTCTTCTTGCAACGTATTAATCATCGCATCTTAATGCACCAATAAACATTTTATTCTGTAATTGCAAACTGGCAGCGTATGGCGCCAATATCGCATGGGAATCCATCCCCACAACAAGTCGGTCGTTGTTTTTATGGTGATCTGATTTTTACACCTTTTCCATGTTGGATCTCTGTAAGTTAAACCTTCCGTACTTTACAACCAGCAAGCTTTATGTCTGATGTTAACTGTAAAACACAGCAAGGTATGTTGAATTTATTATGCTGGAATAGCCTTGCCAATAATTCAATACTTCAGCAGACTGCTTCAGCTATCATGACAGTCCTGATCTTTACAACAATACAATGATCCACTGGTGGTCTCTGGTTTTTATTTTTGCAGATAATAAATCAACAAATAACATAATAAATCCATGTTGTGCAGAACAGTAGGATAGAATTCATATCATCAGCTTTGAATTTAATAACAGGATGGTGATGGAAAGGGAGTCAAATTAACCTATCTCCAAGTTTGTCTTCTTTTATATGTAAATGAAAGCTAAAGCCATTTCCATTGTGAGATAATTAGAATTGTTTGTTGCATCCTAAAGTTAATAACACGGCTTAAATCTGATCTCTCTCTTTTGTAGCTGAGCAGAGGAATAATATATAAATAAATACATTTGTAATGCCAATTTAAAGTATCTTTGGAGAAACTCTGAGTAATCTGCATTTAACGGGCAGGCTGACCTCAGCAAGTTATCTTGGGTTAAAGGAACTGGACAGCAATTAATTGCTTCTTCACAAAAATCTGAATGCAGTCCTTTGTGGGTTCAGGATTAACTCAATCACTTACCGCAACAGAACAAAACAAATGTGCCATTTAATGTCTACCCAAATCATTATGCTCCCCGGCACTTAAGAACGATCATTTTCACAGGCATAAGGAGGCTGTGATTTTTTTTATTTCTTCTCTGCCTCTCCATGGCTTAATAAAGCTTCAGTCTGGGATAACAGATGAGCCCTCTCTGCCAGTCTGCTGCTTTGGCACATTTGAAATCCCGAGTTTTATGATGCATTTCTGCACTCCAGCCGTGTTGATCAAACACTCCATGCAGGGATGCAGTGTGCAGCTCCACAGACTGCAATTCATAACAAAGAAATGCTTTATTAACCTGTAGAATCCAGGCCTGTCTCTTTTACAGCAGTCCCACGTGGGTCGCTGGAATCTGTAGCAGCAGTAGATTATACACACAGGAGTGAGTATCCCATTTCTGCACAGCGGAATTGCTCCTGTAATCTTTCCAAAGGTCACTTCCCCATAATGTCGAGCAAGGAGAAGCAATGTAATCCACGGATACCTCGAGAACTCTCTCCTGCGCTAGCTTGAGAGAAGACCTATAGTACTGTGAGATTATAAGGATCAATATGTTGTAACATTATCATTGCATCATTCAAGAACATTTATGATGTCATCATTGCACCATTCAAGAACACTGACGATGTCATCATCACACTTTTGGCCCCGTACCTCACATCCCCATTCAACAGAAGTTATAAATGCTATCCTCCACTGCTTTCCACAAGAACAGGCCAAGTCAAAATCATCATATTTTCTTTTTGTCATCACAGTTGGACACCTTAAAAATGAGACTAAAAAAAGAAAAGGAATGAGAGTGAGCAAAAACCTTAACCGACCCTGCCTTTGAGCAGATGATAATTGAGTTTTTAAAGTCCAGATTCAATTTCACACCTCAGTTTGTTCAGCAAGAATTATTATTATTGTGTTATTATTCAGCATTTCTAAACAGGTGCTCCCGGAGCACATTTGGAGGGACACTGCGTCGTTGTGTGTGACTGGCGTGCAGTCACTTGTCTCAGTGGGAGCTCAGTCCCGTCAGAATGCTGCCACTGCTCTACATGCATTCCAAGAGGCCTCTCCGGCCCTGTGTCTCCGCCTGTGGTACCGGGACTGTGCCGAGAAACAAAGAAACATCTCGAATCACATCTGAAACAACCGATAGAGCTTGGCAACACAATAACGCCATCAAAACTTTTGCATCTTACTGAGCAACTTCGACTGTTTCATAAAAGTCGCCATGCTCTTACCTTGTATGCATGTGGGTGTGTGTGGTGACATCAGCTGTAAACACATCCCCTCTTTAACAGAGACTCAAAGACGCACTGATTACTATTTATTTTGCCCAACATTCAGCTATCGTGGCTCGTTACTTTGTTGGTGATGGCAAAGGGATTGCTGTTGTCTGCCGGCCAAAAAATATTAATGTAAATTTATGGTTAGCCCTAGGTTAGGGTTTGATTGAGATTTACTAAACACATTACAGTGCCAGACATATTTGGGCAGCTGTTTGCACTATATTTAATAGGTTGTAGGCCCCCTATTGGCCTTCTTGACTGCTGCAGATCTTTTGATAGATGGGTGCAGTTTCGAGTACAGTGCACAGCTGGGCTCTGTGGCCTCGTCCCGATTCACGGCTCCAGCACATTCCAGGGTTGTTCTGTGGGGTTGTGAATACGACGACCTGTCCCGTGACTTTTGGTCATGCCGTGTTTACTCACGTGTATCTAAGTGCCATAAGAGTTTGTCTTGCTACCTTCCCCAGGAATGTTAATGGAGGAGAATATCAAATAATTTTCCTCCAAAGTGTAAATGCTGTTCTGTATTTTATGTTCTATTTCAAAGAGAAGAAAAACCAGATTGAGAGTTTTGTGAGAGTTTTTCACAAAACCTTTCAAAAAATCGCCAAAAGCTCAGGAGATACTGTTTATTTATTTAAAAAATCTCTCTGTGAAAGTATTATTTATTCAAACTGCTCTCAAAAAGACACATCCCTTTTTCTTAATTTTGTTAATTTTTAAATTGTGAACAAATATCAAACCCTGAAAGGATGACATGTTTTTCAATTTTTCACTTTGTCTTAGCGCACCGCAGAAAGACATCTCTGGCAGTGAAAAGAAACAGAATTGATTTCCCATCTTCCCCTGCCTTGAAATGAAACGTACTTGTTGACAGAACAGTGTTGGTCCAATTAGTTTATGCTGGTGAAGATTAAGACTGTTTGACTAATTTGAATGAGCAAATATATCTGCACTTAATTACAAGAACTTCCTTGACCTGACTATAAAATGTACCGGTTTTATCACTAAGATATATAATTAGTGTATTTCTCAAATACTTATCGGTATTTATTAAATGTGCTCATTTAAAAATGCAAATGGATGGAAAATAATTAACAAGATTACGCACAATAAATGCTGAATGAATCACCTGGATTATACAAATCCCCCACCCCCCAAAAATTATATAATTTATGTTCTCCACTGTAATTGTATAAGGGGAACGCAGGTAACAATTTAGAAAAAGTAAAAAGTTGGATAACAAGTTTTTATTGTGATTGCTGATTTCCCCCCTAATTTTGAATAATCGCCAAACTCTCTAAAACTTGTTTACAGAAGAATAACAAGAACAACAGAAAGAACAATTACGATCACAAGCCATTGAGAAATGTGCTTCTGTAATAAAAAAATATAATTGTTTTGTTGAATGGCTGAGGAATATTATTTCAGTCTAGCTTAAACTCTCCATTAATGGGACAGATAACACATCCTTTGGGGTCTGTCGGTACAGCTAAAAGACTCAAGTGAGCATCTGTTCTTCTTTACCCCCTGTAATGCTGTTTGTGGAGTATTTGCCCCACAGACTGATTTGTAGATCCCTGCCTTAACTCACATTTCAGTCACATGATGTTCTCTCTGCCAGCGCTCAGCCATTTATAAAGATTTTTTTCCCGTGCTCATATTTTGAAGATAAATGGTTTTTCTATCATAGTAATCTATGGTAGGTAATACCAGTATTCTGAATTCGGGGTTATTACAGACGGGCTGTTTTTCTGCACTATTACCCATAGCTGCAGTAAATGGAGAAGTAATATGAAAAGCAGCCGAACACCGTTTCACTTATTTATTTATTTATTGACTGTGGTTTTCATTACTGATGAAGAAATAAAGAAATAATGCCAGATACGTCTGCGTCTGTCCGTTTGCCTTGCCTCGAGCATCGGCCTGTCCTTCTGTGTGACCCGTGTGTTTTCCATGTGGCTGAGTGCTGATATAAACCCGAGAGAAAGGCAGCACCTAGGAGGCCTTCAAAGACATCGCTGAAACAGTGAGATCATTATTGCGAGTTGATACATCTTGTTACCCAGTCACTCATATTGTAAATTCGCACTGCGGAGTACGCTCCTGTCGGTAGTGTGAGCTAATGAGATAAGAGGAGATCAGTGAGGGCACGGCGCAGAGAACAGTTTCGGTGAAACACGGTAATATTTGACCTCTGTGCCTCTGTGTCCATGTACAACACCTGCCTTGATTAATCCCTGGAACTGATCACCGATTGGTCGATACGGATTATATATATATATAAAAAATTATATATAAAAATTATATTTTCCAGGCATCTAGTACCCTACATGTAAACATGTACAGATTGTGTTAACCCCACCCCTGTTTGCCAATCAGAGGAGGGTGGGACTGGACTTTAATTGTGGTATTTATGTTGTAACTCTAACAAGAATATGTATAAGAATATATGTGGAAGGATGTCCTGTCTCTCTCCCTCTAACCTGGGTAAAAAACACCATGCTGCAGAGCCTCACTGAGGGCTAATGATAATGCCACTAATGTGATCATGCTCAATGATGACTGTGTGCACTAATGGGTCTGTGTTTATGTGTTTCTAAATGGTTCCTTTGTCCTGTCAATGGTGCCTGCTTATGGATTACCAGTACAAATGGCTGCTGCGATCCGCGCGGCTGTGACAGCTTTATGGTAATGGGGCAATAGTTCGGCTTTGGGAGACAGTCCCCGGGTCCCACGCGTGCCTGCTGCATTTTAGTTATTCACTCCTTTATATTTGTAGCTTCATCTCGATGGCCTCCTGAGACGCCACATCCGATCTTTGCGGTGCTAAGGAACTGTCACTCTGTAGAGTAGGAGATGATCGGCAAAAGCGCGGCGGCAACAAATAATGCAAAAGACTGTTCACCATGTATACAAATGAGGGATGATGGGTCATGGGATATTGGTCTCCTTCACAAGAACCCCCTGCCTTGGCTGGTCTGAGGATGGGGGCAGGGGATTGGGCTGCACTGCTGGAGTGAAGGATTGTCAGACTCCTAACTCCATCAGTAGAGCGCGGGGAGTTGCTTTCTTTACTTTCGATGGTTTGAAGTGGTGTTATCGATATTTGCTGTGGTGTGACATTTCACAGTGCATAACATCCAGCTTGGAGGGATTGTGGGAATCCTTGCTCACTTTAAATGTATTATCTTGCAACGGAAAAACGATTTACTGAATAGTAAGGGTGTGAAAAACCTGTGTGATTATAATAGTTCTCATCATCTTTGGTGCTAAATATACCCGCCCCCTTTTTGTCCTTTCCACTGCTAAGCAGTGGTTGGTGGTCAAGCAAAGCAGGAGAAATCGAATTTCTGATCAAACAGTTGCTTATCTGTATTGGGTCTGAAAAGAGGAAGGGGAAGAAAAAGATTGAGGGGAAGAAAAACATTGAGGGGAAGAAAAAGATTAAGCTGCAAAATGAACTGTTTCAAAATCCAGGCCCAATGGAAAACCGAGCAATTCTGTATGTAACAGTCAGGTTTTTCCTTTATGTTCAGCCCCTCGGCGTTGATAAGGCATTGTGTAAGCTGGGGCTTCATTGTCGGGAGGTTATGCAACTCGGCACAGTGTGTAATAGCCTCGTGAAGCAGCCATTGTGCGAGCGAATGTAGCTGCTCTCGGTAATGAAACGAATACACACGCCTGACATCTGCCGAGATCTCTCTGGGGTGCCGCATTGAAAGAGACGGGCCGTCCCCACAGGATTGTTCCCGGACCATGCAATCCATCAATAAATCAATCGCACAAATAATCTTTTAAGGAACAAGTGGGCGAATGAAAGAGTGGGGGGACGGATTTCTGACCGGCAATTAGTCTTTGCTCGTGGGTCGAAGCGGCAGATCGGATCACGGACAGTAGAAGAAAGAGAGGGTTCTGCTTGGACAGTCCTGCACATTCATCAAAGTCCACTCCCCAGATCAGCCCTCACCTGACCCCTCGGACCCTGCCTCAGTGAGGGCTACACGTAATTACCTGTAATTTCCATGGTTCTCCGCAAAACGAGGAAAAGCAGCAGGGTCATTATGCAATTAACAGAAATGATGTGCCTAATAAACTCACGACTGGTCTTGGAATATTGCATTACTACGCCCCTCACCCCAGCGGTGACCCCTCTTAGTCTTTCACTCTGTCTTTCTTCTCTATGTGTCTATCTTCAGTGGCTCATTCCCAGCCCTCATTAGTGGAGATGATCAGGGGGGAGGAGGGTTAATAACAGGTAATGACTCCAATGCCAGACAATTCTGTCTCTGTACAGCTTCCAGAAACCACGAGTTGAAGTAAAAAAAAAAGTATCAAATATATGTCTATATGTGGCTAAGGGCTCAGCCGGTCATCTAGGAAATAAGACCCATGTTTTGAGCGGCTACCCTCTGGTGAAACAGTGTCTGAAGCTTCCTGAAACAAGCACTCCATTGCACAATCCGTTTCAGCTTTCATTTTGCCTCTACCTTTGCAACACTCTCCCGGAAGAAAAGACTCGTAAATAATACATAAAGACAAAACAGTATCTTTGACTTATGGACTTGTATATGGTATATCGAGGATTTTTATTTGTGTATGTATGCTTGTGTGGGTTTGCTTTTTTCATACAGTATTCATTCTTCCTCGTTTTGTATGGATTAATATTTAATTATTTGGTGAAGGATCCATCCCGTAATTTACTATGTTTACTGTATTTTGCTTGCCAATCCTTGCTACCTAGGGATATTATAAAACAAAAGATTTTAGCATTTAAGAGACTTCCTGGCAAACAGAAAGTTAATGAAAACAAACTCCTATCTAGTGGTGTATTAAGGGCTTCTGAGGAAAAGATCAGAGACCGTATATTGTGGCTATTCGTCTTCATTTAATTTGCATTTGCTTACTTGTAGTCGTTGTCTCATTCAAGTACAGTTAAACAGTCTTTAATTGTTAACTGGTCGAATGCAATGATTCCCATGTCCAGTTATCAGGAACAGTGGCAATTTTAATTCCAGATTCAGTCCAAGGAAAATGGTTAAGTGGACAAAAATGCAAACGAGGAAACAGTCCAGTCCAGTTAGAATATTTTAGCACCGACCAGCACAATTTGTCAGCCCTACGGATAAACAGTGCCCTCAGTAGCTGTCGGATCTTCGATGCCAAAGCACTCCCAGCCAAAATATTAGGTGTGCTGTGTTTCCATATTTAATTGTCACCTGTTCCTTGATGCAAGTTTTATTTTTATGGATGTCACCGATGCCAGCTTGTTTGCGCGGTACAGCATTTTGCAATCAGACCTTGATTTCCTTGGCTGCTCAAGTGGGGGCCTCCTGGCTCCATCAGTCGGTGAGACGGGCTGCTACTAGTCTCCGAGCCGAGGAGAATGCATAATGCATCGAATCAATCAATCAGACCGACAATCAATCAATCACAGGATCATCGATCAATTGCGCGATCTTTGATGAAGAGACACGTTGCCAAGGACCACCTTTACATAGGTTTATATTTACATATGGAGCTTTTAAGCAGCGTCAGGGATGTGGGGTTGGCTTCATTGGGCTGGATCTGGGGTTCTGGTTCCCCAAAGACACTAGGCGCTGACTTAGAGAACAGCAGCTCAGCGATTAATGATCCCCTGTCTGATTGCCTTCAGCAGTTGTGTTGTTTCTGCTAATTGATGTTTTCTACAGGTGAATAATAAACCTTCCTGTATACAGGGTGAGTAAAATGTATTCTATGCCTTTCCTCTGGCAAGATGAAGCTGCTAACCCCCCACACAGTCTCGAGATGTATTATTATTATTATTATTATTATTATTATTATTATTAGTAGTAGTAGTAGTAGTAGTAGTAGTAGTATGGTTTTGACTGTACAGGTCTGGAAAAATTAAGAGACCACTCCAAGTTCAGAAATCAATGTTAAGTGGTCTCTTAAGGCTCCGAAGCCTTATGTTTCTGATAGTGTTATTCATATGAGCAAAATTACAATGGCACAGTGGATGGAGGGTTCAGGAGAACACAAAATGTGTCCATTGCTTTACCCTTGTTGTGCAATTGTGTTCTACATTTTTTGTTACATGCTTCGTTTGTAAACTTTCTTATATTCTTCATATTTAGAGCTCTGGTGATGTCAATGTGTCAATACTTCCTTTAGCTTTTGATTATCTTGTTTGTGGATTAGGAAAGGGTTTTACCGAACAGAAAATTAGAGGGTCTGAATGGGAACCTGATGGTTGTATGCCTTGGTGAGGATTAGCTTGTTTTCTTGGACCTTCTTGGTTAGTGTCCACACTTCTGACCTTTCTTTGGGTGTATCATCAATGTCCAGGTAGAAGACTTTGTATAACATGTCTAAAAATGCAAATGACCTAAATAAACGTATTTAAATAGTGTGAATGTATTCACGCACTCCACCTGCTGTCAGGGACAGCCTTTATATACTTACTTTTTGGATGGCAGTTGAGCTATTTTCACCATAGAGTGTATTGAAGTTGTTTGGAGGAAGGGGTTGGGAATTCACACATTTTATTGTATGAAGCCGTAGCGATCTTAAAACGTTTTTGACTTTCATTTCTACTTCAGTGGGAAAGGGTTGGAGAGATGATGAGCGGATGTGTGTTGAAAGATAATTAGTTTTTTGAACATCTGTTTGAAAATTAGTCCCGTACAGTTCTGTCCCCGTTTAACCCGGAGATCCAGTAACAACTATTTTGATGGGTGACTTAATAGGCTGAGATAAAAGCAAAATGAAAAAGAGAAGAAAATGAATGCTTTGTTTCAGAGCTGTTGGCTGTGGAATCAGTGCAATCTAAATATGTGTTTCACTCTGTGTGTGATCTGTGTAATCAAGAGACATGTCTCCAAAATAGCAGGTGTTGCTGAAGGTTATCTTTCAAGTCGAGAATACTACCCAAAGGAGGGTGGTGGGGGGCGGGCATTGCACGTGACCATGGTTAACTTATGAACGATTTTTCTATCAAAGCTGCCTATTGGCCGTTGTGCACTGCCACTCAGGCAGACCCGCCCTCTGTCTGCTTTATCTAGGACACATACTTCCCTTTGTCCCATCCCCCATTGGGTAGTAGTCTATCTTTCGCAACCCATCGTTTTTATATGTTCATAATATTTACATTAGCTGTAAGGCTGCCCTGCCACACTGGCCTGGAAGAGGCAGCCGGTGGCACACAATTACATTTCAAAAGCTCTCATCCAGCTAAAGGAAATTATTTAAAATTGAAAATGAATTCATTTTTCTAAGGCTTTCGCTGTAGTGCCACTAAAGTTATTTTTCTAATCAGAAAGAGTGCTTGAAAAATCACAACCAAACAAAGCTCTGAAAGCACTCCCTTCTTATTTATTTATTTGTTTGTTTATTTATTAGCCCCTGATAGAGCCATCTTCACTCCCACACAGGCGCCGCCGAAGGAAAAGGCAATTTCACTGCTGATGAATTACTAAACAAGAAATTAGCAGAATCCCAAAGGGTGATCTCTTTTGTTGGAGTATTAGCATTTCAAGGCCCTTTTGTTTAATGGGATGCGGCTTCAGGAGACTGGGAACGTCAGATATCTAACCTCAAACTGCAGACTCTTCAATCTGTGGTTGATTCATACAGGCTGCTTCTGGCCTGAAGTCATGCAATCACCCGTTTGGTTTCATTTTAGTGCATGGCATTGATACAACCAGCTGCTTGAATTCGTATTTTAATAAATTAACAATTAAGCACATAATTGCGAAATGGCCCAAATTCTGCAAAGGAAGGAACTGTGTGGGTTGGTTTTTGACTACTCCTCGGGTTCTGTGATTTGATTAACGGCAAAACAAATATAATAAAGATTAGTGCAGTTAGAGGTAAATGGGAAGCTATTTATTATTTAATTTCACGTTTATTTCAATGCTGAATGAATGCCTGAAGTTTTGCCTGCATGCTGTGGTAGTTGCCTGGCTGTTGCCCGTCTGCCTGCCTGTCTTTGCCTCTCTTGGCTGGCCTTACTGCTGTTTGACACCCCCCAAATCTAAATTCTCACTTCATCAGCAAATTTCAAGGCTTTTTCTTTTTTCTGTTTTGTTCTTGTCGCTACCAGTTTGAGTTTTATTGAACGTCTTCTGGAAAGATGAATGGAAAATAATGAGGTTACAAAACAACCCAGCAAATGCATTATGTCTGAGAGGGAGAGATTAAATATTTGAGTGGTGTCTAGTTGGGGAAGCGTACATACACAGCATTGTCAAGACACCCTGGGGCAAACTGTGCACTGCAGTAGTGGGTCTCTGAAACGCATCCTGCAGGTATTTGAATTGCCTGATTGTTGTCCATGTTGTAAGTGTGCGTGTATATTTATTGATGTGAACGACGTTACCAAAATAGTAATTGGGCAAGCCTCCCACTGGCTCCACGGATTCTATGTAGAGGTTGTTTTTTGTGAAGGTCTGTATATGTACCGTGACATTTTGGTGGAATTGAAATTTAACGACGAGGGCCTGGGCATCCAAACAAATGCACCCTGTCACAAAGCGGGGAGTGCAATTCTGTGGTTCAAGGGGACTAGGTTGGGAACATTTAATTGCCTGCTCACAGTGCTGACCTCAATCCCACAGAACACTGCTGGTATTAACGGGAACTGTGAGTCAAGAAGGAGACCACAGAGACTAACTTCTCGTACCACACTACCGACTGCCCTGTCTGAGGAACCGAACCGAGTCCACACAGCCCTCAATCAAAAGGTTCACACCAGCCATTAAACCCAGTCTTGGGTCTATCAAGTACACTTTAAACAGCTGCTTATCGGTAGTTGTCTGTTGTTTCAACACTTCTGGTAAAAAGAAAGACATAAAACAAACCTGATTGGAAATGAACGCATATGAGGTTGTGTGTCTTTATGGAGGACTCGGCTGTCTCACAACATTAGTTCTAGGAAGCATTGGCTATCGGCAATCCTCTGGACAGAAATTCAACAGTGTGGGTATACCTAGACTGGGACTCACGTAGCCCTTGATGTGCTGTGTTAGATGTGTCGTTAAATAACACTAGGTTCCTGGTAAAAGGTGATCTGCACATGTTTGTCACACACTGGGCCCTGTAGCCTGTAGCGTTCTGTGGTCCCTCAGTTAAACAGTTCTCTGCGGCTGCCGGATTGCAGGATCAATCACTTCAAAGCCGCCTATCAATATAATAATCAGCACTAGACGTCCGTAATCTATGAAGCCTGCGGGGAGAGGGGAGAATGCAGCCCCTCGTTGAGTTTTTAATTAAAGCGGTGGATTAGTCAGCTGTAGCATAAATGGCCTTGTCCAGGAGGCAGTAGGGGGTCCCAATCAGAACTGTGGAAGCATTGCGTTCGGGTCAGGGGTCTCCAGTGCAGCAGAGCAGATGTTTGTGTTTGTGCCATTGAAGATGATACTTTATTGGATTGCTACACTCTACAGATGGGTACCAGTTTTGGCAAACCTGCAATGGTCTACAATCCCATACGAGGGGAATCTTATATTCTCGGTTCACTTCCCACCACAGAAAGGAAGAGAAGCTCCAGCCAGATTTGTCTCATGAGTTGAGAGTGAGGAACTTCATTTGAGCTTCCCTGCAACTAAGCATTGAATAAGTGACCCATGATTTATTGCATCTGGTGCACTTCACATCACGGGCGGGGAAAGCCGTTGCTGGTTGTAAAATGGCAGATGGGATAACGACAGTCTTCTTGCATTTATTCAGATGTTGCTGTGTTTATTTATCTCCCTGTTTCTGAAGTTATTTAAATGCTGGATCCTTGGTGAGTGATTCTCCAGTTTCTTCCTCCAACTTTCCCTCCGTTTCCCTCCAGTCTAATTTGGAGTGTGCTCTTCACTTGGGAATGCCTGTCACTCTTGTCTGGGGCTGGTTATAAAGTAGTCCCCGAGGTGGATGGAGAAAATGCATTCATTTCATGCACCGCCTAACACCTCCCAAGAAAATGGCATGATATTGACTGAAATTACAATACTAATCATGGATTGGCTTTTATCAACATCTGTTGGGTTAACATCACCCACCGTTATATCTGGCATTCACACTTTCGATATATATGTTGTGGAAATAATAGCACCACGAAAAGACAGAGGTGTAAAGAGTATTAGCATATGAATGGAATGAAAGGAATAATATCGTGACTCTGCCTTTTTTTTCCCCCTGTCGGCTTGTTTTGCTGGCACGGCAATGTGCTAGTGCGTCTGACGCAGCCACTTTGAATTCTGCTGCTCCTTTTAATTGGACAGAGCGCTGTATAATATTCATCAAACAGATGATCAATATTTGTCTGCATTCAATAACTGCGGCATTTATTAAGAGCTGAGGAGGGACCGGGAGTCAAGGGCATGAAGATGAAAGCCAGCATCCATGCGGTTGGAATATAACAGCCATGAATACGGACCAGATCCGTTCCATAAAAAATAAAAGTGCCAGACGAGTGTTTGCTCAGACAAAGCTGAGACAGGCCAGTGATCAATAGTTATTAGATGTGTGGCACGCCTCGTCTCCCCTCTCCTCTGTTTGCCCTTTCGAGTTAACAAGGTGCTCAGTGTGTTCTGACAGATCGGTTACACAAACACCCAAACACGAACGGCTTGGCCGATCGCGCAAGCAAAGTACCCTGGCTGTCCAGCCTCCCCTGAGCTTTCTAATGAACTTGAGTTCCCAGGGCCCTTCAAGAGATCTGAAACAATGCCCTCATTCTTTTGTTTCTCTGACACCAATCGGATGCATTGAGCCGCACAAATGAAAAGCAGCCCAAGCGTTCCTGTCTGACCCTCAACACGCTGGCAGAAAATAGATCTCTGCCGAGTAACTTTTGACGTCTGCACCATTGAGCATTAATTAGATAAATGGGAGCTTTTAACAGTTTATTTACCTCCCCCCATGGAGGTATAGCTGCTGACTTCAGTTTCTCAGCCGCTCTTGGTTTGTGTTTTTGTTTGTTGGTTTGTTTTCTCTCTGGAAGGTTACGTCTCCGTCAGAAGATTGAGCGTGCGCGACAATCCAAAGTCTGGACTCCCTTACATGTTTGATGCATTTTTCCTTTGTGTTCAATCAGTGATTCAGTAGCCGCCTTGACCGTTTCAGGAATTATCTAAATGTCTGTGTGATTAACTCAATCAGCCGCAGCTCTGGAATTCTCTCACCAAAAACCACTTCTGTGACAGCCGAGGAGTTCATTTTGCTTTGGGGGAGATGAATAGATTTTCTATACTTTCTCAACAGAAGAAACAGACCTGGGGGGCCAGTCAGCGGGCTCACTCAGTCCAGCTGTGATTGGCTATCGACGTGACACCAACCTGGTGGATTTTGTCAGATGTTACCATGGTGCCTCGGCAGCTTCAAACAAAACAGATTGAATCCAGTTTGCTATCTTCGCCACAGCACAAACAAGCGCATAAACAACTAAATCTCCTTCTCAGATCTGTACTGCAGTGCTTCTCCTGCCCGAGACTGAATTAAGATGATGCTCATTTATTTGAACCTATTTTCACACTTGTGCTTGAGCTACAACCAGTGACCACCCCCTTTCTTTGACTAATGCATATATTTGTATGTATTGATTTATTTATATAAATTGATTAGCTTTGGCTCAGGATTTAGTAGCTCTAAAACAAGGAGGTCCATCTCCTCTTTGAATAAATTGCTAGAAAAACATGTACGGGTCGTGAAAGCTGTAGTTTCACCTTTCGGAAATGGCGTAGCACTAGACAACTAGAAATGTTTTCTTTTGTTATTTTGTGCCCCCACTTCTCCCTTCCCAGTCAGTCCTCAGTGCTCAGCAGTAGGAGTGATTGATTGGTGTGTCTTGCTAGGGGTATTTTTCTGGGCTCAGGTCTCTTAATATATATATACAAAAAAAAAAAGGTATTGGACTGATGGCTGCGTGTTGGGGGGCCTTGTCCTCGGCTCATCTAGATACTCGACCTCCTGGGAAATTTCTGTAATGTCTCTGTCAACAAGAGCTCTCTTCACAGACTAGTGTCATTCCCTTCCTGTCACTTCTCTGAAGGATACGAAGACATTTCTCTTGTTTTTTTGTTTTTTGGTCCATGCTTTCAATCGAGGTGTCCCCACTTATGTACCATTTTCTTTTTGCGGCAGCAGTGAATCGATTCCTAAAAAGAATAAAGAAAGAAAAAATTGAATGGTGTCTACAGCCATTCCGGACCGAAATGGGGCGTTCGTCTAAAGTTAGACATCAACATGAAAGGTCGAGCGAAGTGTCGGAGTGCACTGCAATGTGTTTCATATCGAATTCAGGCTTTCGGATCAATTCAATTGTTCTGTAAAAGAGTGCGTACTGAGGCGATCTGTGACTGTGAAATGGAGAGTCTGTTGGATGTGTGTAGTTGTTTGAGAGGGAGACCGAATTCTGTGTGGTTCCTTTAAAGCTGCCTGAGAATAAAACGGTTGCTTGCACCGCCGATTCGCTCTGTCATTATTTGTTGTTTTGTTTGTGCCAGTGAATCCAGCAGTGAAAAGCCTAAAACGCTACAATAGTTACGATGGAGCCAAACCTTTCAGAGAGCAGTCTGGTCCTCTGCCTTTCTCTCGTTAAACACTTTGTTCTCCGGTGCCTGGAGTCAGACACACATGGTGTGATGTGACAAGAGAAGTGAAAAATGAAAGTGTTGTGCAGATGCGTGTTGAGGTGGATAAGCATGATTGCAAAGCATCTCTGCATGAATATTATATAACGCATAAATAATACATGCGAAAATGCAAGTCCCTCCCTTTTTCAAGTATTTGACAGAGGTTTTCAATCCCACTTTGTTGTGATGAATATATTTGTTTTCTCCTCACTGGGTGGCTGAGTGTGAAAGAGCACTGACAAACCCTGAACGGCCTTGAGAGGAGTTGTGAGACCCAGTGTCATTAGTCTCCTCCCACCTTGGCACTGTAGACAAGCCTCAATCTTCAATTCACAGGTTTTATATGCAAATGGGGGACATATTGATTGTGCAAAACTAGAACCAGATGTGCTCAGTAACTCAAAGGGTAGTAAGTATATCGATTCTGATTTTCTGTTGCTTTTATTTTAATAACGGCTTGTTTTTCTCACAGAATTATATCCTGCAGTAAAATGCTTGGAGCACAGCCTCACGGGGGGATTGAATTCTCCCCCACTAAATACATTTCCCTGAGTAAAGATGTTAGTTCTGTTTTAAGCATTTTAAGGGCAGACGAACTACAAGTTCGCTGCCGAGGATTATTGATCTCACATTTTTGTGAAATATGAAACGCCACTTTGAAGGAGTGTGGTCTTGTTCTTCCCTCAGAAAAAGTTCAAGTCTGGAGGATGTTTTGGGTTTCTTCTGTTGGCCGGTGGTGGTGGTTTTGGGCAAGGTTTGACTGGGGCTTCACTGGAATGTGTCGGAATCACACTGGCTTCTGGTTTGGACTGAATCCGTCCATGACACTTTCTTTTTCTTCTCAAAATGTGTGGCACATGTTTAGGAAATGAATTCATACTACAAACGTGACAGAAGGAAAGCCATACATGACAATGATTGCTGGAACTTTGTGGCCTTCAGAAAAGAAACCTTTTTGATGCATTTTTTAAGACTTCCACTGACTAACTCTTTGACCTGTTTCAGATTTTACAACCTCCCGGCTTCTTCATATAAGCCAACATCACCTACAATATTGTGTAAATAATTATGAAAAGACATGCATGGTCACAATGATACTGAATTTGCCTTTGTGCTTGCGTATTCCAACTTCTCTGTAGGATATTGTAGGAATATGTCTCGTTGTCGAGTGGGCGGAGCTGGGCATACATTATAGCATTCTCTCAACATTGGGGTGGACGCATCCATCCCATCCCCCCTAAACCCACATCTATGGGGTCCGATGGATGAATACAATATTCCACAACAGGGCAGAAAGTGATGTGAATGTGAATATTTCAGACTTTATGAGCTGCAGACCCAATACAACCATCAGCAGATCCTCTGTGTTTCTATCTTATTATTGTATTTAAAGTAATTTGACAAGGGAAGACCTGCATCCTCTTTCTTCTTAATTGTGTTAATTAGCATGCATAGATTCAGTCCGCTATTTCCCCACAGGCTTCTGTAAACATCAATTCAAGCTCACGGTGCTCTCTGAGCACCGTTGACCCTTTCCCCTGGCGCTGGGAGTTGGTCAGACTCCCCCATATGGCTAATCGCGTGACTCTGAATTCAACGGCTCGTTTACCCCAATACTCCTTAAAGCCCAGACACACTTATAACCACCTGCTTTATGAAATTAAAAAGCATTTAATTGAAATTCCTTTATTATAAAATAATGGTCCAAATAGACTTTGCATATGATTGCAATCTTGGCAAACCTTTTAAAGAGTACCTTAATGAACTCGGTTTCATGCCGGACGGCTCTGGTGGTGGGGGAGGGTAGAAATATGCTTGCTGCTCGAAACTGCTCTGATTGAGAAAGTTTTGTTTAATTATGCG
Source organism: Amia ocellicauda (assembly GCF_036373705.1). Lineage (NCBI taxonomy): Eukaryota > Metazoa > Chordata > Actinopteri > Amiiformes > Amiidae > Amia > Amia ocellicauda. The sequence continues at coordinate 4,931,341 of NC_089854.1, forward strand.
TATCTGATGGATTAAATACAGGTCGCACTGGAGTTGAGATGATTTAAAATGACAATATTATACAGAACAGGCAGGCTCTTAAAAGGGTTCATGAAAAAAGAGAGAGAAAGAGAGAAAGTCATGTTCAAGCCTAGGGCAGGACACAGTATTGGGCTCCTGAGGAACGCAGGGACTGGAAGAACTTGTGCTTAGTCGTTGCCATAGGGCTGATTTCAATAAAGGTATGTCTTTAACAGTCTGACTTATCAAAGCAATGGATAATGTGCTGGTTGTTGATGGGTCCCTCTTTGATGTATAGGTATATATGCCACAGCTTTCTGTTCATAAGACCCAGTCTGAGACAAAGACGTTGTGGTTCATTTCCCTGGAAGAGGCTGCTGTAAATTAATGAACTTCCCCTTTATCAAACGAACAGAACTCTTTTCCATGGTTTTGTCATTAGGAAAGTTGCGGTAGATGTTTATCAGTAACAAACAAACTGCACAACAGATTCTGAATTGATCCGGCAACCTAATCTAGAGACCTGCAGCTCAGGTCCATGATTTGGGAATAATTTGGGCTTAAACTCAAGCAGCTTTCACAGACTAGCACCCCCCAATATTGCACCCAAGACACACACATCTGTTTTAGGACAGTGACATCATGGTTAGTCTGCCACCCACCACTACAATGGTGTTATCTCTGCCTGGGAAGTGTTTTTCTTTCCGATCAATTGTTTCTTCTGCAAAAAATGTTTGAAGGTGTTCCTTAAAATAAAATCCAATTATAATCACAGCCCTGGTGAGCTTCCTCTAGAAAAGAGGACCAATGCATATGAAAGTGAAATGTGACAATTCAATTTTGGTATTTTGGATTTGTTATTTTCTGTATTGTATTTCTTCAAACATATGTGTTAATGCACCTCTGCCTTCTAATGACCCCTCGAACTGTAACATTTTCTAACATATTTGCTAATCATGCACCCAGCAGCTGATTGTAGACTTTGTAGAGAGCTGATTCTGTGATAATGTGCGGGAGGCTCGGCGTGGGCTGGGCCATCAGGCCAGTAATGTGACAGCTTCCCGTCCGTTCGGGGAAAACAGTCTATTTCTGAAAGTAATTTTATCCTCTAAATGGACGTGATTGACCAGGGCTGTGGATGCATTACTTACACCACGAACTACCTTTATTTCACTGCCTATTAATCTCAAAGAAACCAATAATATCAGCTATACCTGTCTGCTGATCTCTCTCACTGTTTTTATCTTGCTCTCCTGTACAAAGATCATGAATGAAGCTTCTTGCATCAGCCTTGGGGCTCCGCAGTGCATTTCCTGACACCGCAGTGGGAGAGACGGCCGGGCAACTGAACTCGCTCGTAGCTAGACTCTTGGAGTAGCCAGTGGCCATCAAACTATAAGCTCCTGCACACTGAAATTAGGCTTCTTGAAGCATGAGCAATTTCTTAGCTCAGCAGTCTGCCACACACTAATCTCCTGGGCTCCTTCAATGAAAGCATTCAGAGGCGAACAAAATACATTACCGATACAGAACAGAAGCCAGGCGTGCTCGATACTGCCGGGAGACGCTGGGATAAAGTGGAACATCCCAGAAGGGATTGTGCAGGGACAGCAAGCCGCCTTTGTGTTTTTGTTGTTGCTACTTGTTGTGTGTCCTGTATTGAGTGCCACGTGCGATTCTGCAATTCGCAATTTACTACAGGACTTTGCCGTATTGATATCGTTGTTATTTTTTTTTTTATTGGCAGACACACTTATCCAGAGCGACTTACAGTTTACACAAGCATAACAAAAGCGCAGTAATACAAATCAATTTAGGCATTACAATGTAATATATCATTCCCACACACAGTGGGATCATCTAGTTTTCTCACAACACTCCGTCACCCAGGGTATGACTTTCAGCTTTTTATCTCATATGTGTCAGACCCTACCACCTACTGCTGCATTTCTCTGCTGGGTTTTGTGCTCAGTGTTCTGCTTCAGACATATTAATTCCAACCTCAGGGCCATTTTGACATATTTAACAATTGAAAGATACATTGACAGCTGTACTCAACCCCAAATCAGCAACAGTCTGCCCTGTCTCTTGTATTTCTATTGCAGACCTCTTAAAAGTAAAGCACTTACTTCAAGTAAGGCAGTCATAACTAAAACCAAGGACAGTTTTTATCACTGAAGCGTTTTGCTTCACTAATTATACAGCATCACCAACTCAACTCCCAATGCAAAACACGCCCACAGAGAGAGGAGCGCGGAGCATGCAGACACAACATATATAACACACAATTACTCCTGAACGGAGAAGGAACACACAAATGGCAATCACACCCACACGGTACACGGTAACAACACACAGTGGCAGTGGCTAGGAACAAGAAGAGATTGCAGAGACCCTATTTTTGAGAAACACACAGTATTCCCCAGGCCAGCTATCAAAATAATTTGCTGTCATTATTGCCCATTGTGACCCACCTACCTTGTGATAATATTGTTGTCCCACTACTTTTGCTAATGTAAAGCAGATGTAACCCACACACACAAACGGGGATGGCTGCCTTAATTTCTTTCTTGTCTGCTGCTATAGATGAGTCAGTTCCTCGGTGACGTGTATGTTGCGTATTGTGGAATCCCGGGTGCAAATCTGCCCTTTTACAGAGACCCTGGGAATAGTTTCTCTATCAGCTTTTGAGTCTGTGTAAACACTGGCCCTCGAACAGGTCGTCCTAAACACACACCAGAGTAACTGCATTACTCAGACCGCATTTACATCGCTGTTTTCTGCTTTTCTCCACCTCTTATTCAATGTCCCATTATAGCGCACTTTTTCCCTGCATTCATTCCTCATGTCTCAATATTTACCCTCGTCCCCAAAGCGTGCTGCAGCCCTGGACGGTAACAGATCGCGCCAGTGACCTTGAGCACTGGGCCCGGCGTCTGGATTTAATGTCGTTGCTCCAGATGTCCAGAAAATTGCAAATAAAAGTAATGGCTTTCAAAGTGACGGCATTAGATCGGGCTTTTCGCTGAAAATTAGATTCCTGACAGAAAAATAGAATGGCTGAAGCAATTTTGGCCACGTTCTCTCTGAGGAGGATCCCTAGGAGGTTTGGCAAACTGGTTTGGGCTGATAGCTGTGTCTCAGCGCTGTGTTCATCGCCCTCCTTTTAGGTAAAAAAAGGTTTCAAATCCTAGGCTTACAATTGGATTGCATACAGCCCTTTTTCCGACTGGACCGTGCTCTTGCTCTCTAAGCTGTGATGGAAACAGGCCCTGCTTTATTGATCCTTGCATGCCTGTGGTCTCTGCAAGGCCCTGATTCCCCAGTATGTGTAGAGGAAACAGAAGTAAGTAGAACAATAGAAGTAGAATTTAGAACAGTGACAAAATGGAAGCCTTTCCTGGGCCATTTAACCGGTGTCCCCTCGGACTGGGAATCGCTTTAACGTCTCCATGATGCTGCTGCACATCTGTCTCTCTGGCTACACGCTTCAGTTCGTGCTCCTCTGTGGGTCTCTGCCGTCACGAGGCCCGAGAGATCGAAGGGATGCTCGATGTGAGTCAACTGCTGGACAGAAACAGCGGCCCCATGGGGTCTGGTGCCGAGGTCCCTGAGAGACTGCGCCACACAGGGCACCACGGCCCCCGAGCCCGAGCGCTGAGAGCAGATGGACCTGTTTGTTGATCCAAGGCAAATTTTCGATTCATTCCCGGTCTTGGGCACATCCTGATGTACGTGTCATACATTTCATCATACACAGATGCACTTTATATTATCCTATTGGACTGTAAACTTGGGGCCTTTAGCTCCTTTTCATATGTAAGGGGATTTTGACAACAGGGCAGGGTTGCCGAATGATAATTTACTGTCTGTACTGTGACAGTCGTGGCTAAACGGTCAATTTCTTTGATTGACTTTCGGCATCACAAGTTGACAGCCGATTGTTTACGTGTCAGCGTTGTTATTAGGAAATTAATCTTGCACTGTGATTATGTCTGTGCATCTGAGTGCAAGCGTGATAAACAAATAAATGAATAAAAGGATAATTTCCATTTCCCGGAGAGCCGCGCTCAAGCCTTAATCATGTCTATTACTGTGGAAGAGGTGGCGGGGGGCACAGCGCCCCGTGGGAAGAGTCGTCTCGGTGAGGCGAGCAGGGGAGCTGGGAGGTTCGTGTCCCTCATCTGACGCCACGCTCTCCGGATGGCTCTTGCCTCCCACACACACCTGGCTGTGGCTCCGGGTGCCGTCTGTCAGTCTGTCAGAGTTGGCCATCCAGCCCTGGAGTCCAGGCACCGACTGTGCCAGAGGAGAGCTCTCCTGGAGCTGGAAAAACAAATCCGCCGGCCCTGAGTTGAAGAATGCAAAAATGGATGACTGGAAAGAAAATCACATAAGTAAATAAGCAAGTAAACAAATACATACAAGTTATTATATATTATATCATAATACATAAAATAATAAACATTTCAAGACAAACTGCTGCCGTTTTGAAAGCGTTCACTGTGATGGAGTTATATTAATTTTACTCCCCTGTACTTAACAGCAACTCTGGGAGCTGTGTGTGCAGTGGATCGGGTCCCCTGCCTCGAGCCCAGGCGACGAGATACAGGGTGTCCATCCTGACGCTCCCCGAGCCTCGCGGGGTCGTCCTTCTGTTGCGTTCGCCGCCGGAGCCGAGCGAGTGAAGATGTACATTTTGTTCTCCCCCAAGGCAGGCAGATGAAGCTATTTAAAAACCCTCTTTCTCTCTCTCTCTCTCTCTCTCTCTCTCTCTCTCGCTCTGTGTGAGATAACAGTCGTGTTCATTACTGTCTTCTTTCTAGTTCATTCATTAATTTGAAAGTTCTCCTTTTGTGCGAGAGCAGTTGGCGTGGAAACAAATGACTTGTTCTGCTATTATTTTATTGGTCCCTGCAAGTCCCTGCACTGAAAACACACACACACGCATTGTCATGCTTTTTAAATCTGTCTAATGCATCCCTCTCACTTAATTTCTGTGGAATGATTATTCAAACCATATATGTCCTTTCTGTATTGTTGCCATTATTATGATTACTATTATTACATTCTGTGATGAATGGCTTTTTCAGAGATTGAACATCTCTTCAGCACTCTGCACAAGACAGAGGTCAAACGGTCAGAAAGGTATGTAGGTTGTAGTCTGTTTGATAGGCTGAAGGACATCGATAAATAGTATCCTAACACATACATAGACGACTACACAGCTTAGACTGATGGACAGGTACATAGAAGGACATATAGATAGACCCGGGGAGGAGTTGGGAGACTCTCTTGTGATGTATCGGCGGTGCAGGACACGTGGGAGCCGCGGAGGGGCAGATAGAGATGTCAGCGTGCCGGCTCGGAGCCGAGGGAGGTGCAGACCTCGTGTCGGGCGGCGCACGAGCCGGAGACGGCGAGGTATCATCGCGTGGCCCTCCTTAGCAAGTCAGCTGGAACTGAAGGGAGATGAATCTTATTTAATAGAATCATTAATCTTCCCGTGTTACATCTGCAAGGGGACGGGAAAAAAAAGAAGGGCTACAGGAGAGAGAAGCAGTGAAATTTTAATTGAGCATAAACAGTAGCTGTTTCCCCGGTAGTGGAGCGCAGTTATTGCTGAAATTAAAAGCCTGAAGGCTCTCTCACTTTATTGAAAAGTACTACATCTTTTGATCCGTACCTCGGTGATGTGTTTATGACTCCATGCCAAGGAACGGAGCCAAGCAAAATGGTAGGGGGGAGAAGAAAAGAAAAATAACCTTCAGAACTGTTTTATTTCATTATTATATTTTATAAAGAGTCTGTACTTTAAAGTTGAACAATCTTCATTTACAATCTAGATAATAATTTCCTGAACAATCTTCATCTACTACAGTATAGATAATGATAATAATTTGCTGATGTCTTTATTTAATACGACTTCACAATCACTTTAAGCACTTTATGAATACTTTAGAAACTGTGTGTAGTTACATAATAAAAGATACATCACCATGGACATGGACATATGATAGAATCAGCAGCCATTTTGCTCAGCGTTATATTGCTCCTGATACAGCTCATAAACACAGCTTTATATTACTGTTATATTTGCTCTTATTTGGATTTTGTTTTAATGAAATTGTCAATGGTTAAGCAGCTTGGCATGGAGGAAGGGAGCGCATCCTCCTCTCTCTCTGAGCCCTGCCAAACCATCCATTTCTTCTCACACTGCAAGACCACAGCATCTGAGACAAGACTAACATCACTGGGAATGCCAACAAATTACTCCTGGCCCTTTACTATCCCTGGGTCATCTTATTTTGCTCCAACTGAGCTCTCAGTTAGCAAATCAAACCCTTAACTGGGCTAACGATTCACTTAATTAGATCTTTTTGATTTCCTGCTCTTAGGAGAAAGTAGGAAAGCGTTCAGTTAGGTAGCGGTGCCATCTCAGCTGGACCTTAAAGACTCTAGGAATGTAAATTAAAGTCTGACCATCTTGAAATAATGAAAATGCAGTCTATTGAATAAAAATCCAGCCCTTTTCCATTCCTTCGAACTCCTGATCCCCAGAGCGTTTCGTCTCGCTCCCTGGCACCACACTCACACTCCAACCATTCCTGCAGCTCACTGGGGGGTGTGGTGCCGTGTCGTTGTCATTAAGTGTCCCACTCTCCCCCCCCACCGCTCTTTTCACACAGGAGCATGTGGTCCCTGAACCTCCTGTGGTTTCGGCCAGGCGGCCCGGTTTCTCGCTGCCTCCTGCCTTCTGTCGCACAGGAATCCCACTTTACACTTCCTGTCTCTGTGATCCTCTGCAGACTCTTTGTGGGTTTGTTATTAGTGTGATTATTATTTTAGTTCCACTAAGAGAATATGGAGGGATGAGACTGGATTATAGTGCTTTACTTTTTCCTCTTTTCTGTTCTTTGGTGTTTTTTCCGAAGTGTTAACCCTGTGTTGGAGATCTCGTCTGAGGTTGTAGGGAGATTGTTGCACCCTCTATTCCGGTTCAGATTGCCATGTGTGTGCGTCTGTCTCCTTTTCGTTAATTCTTTGGTGGGCAAACGATAGAAATGCATTGCCCATCCTGTATTTTGTTGCTGTTACTCTTCTTTACATGTAAAACCTATTATATTGTACTTTAGAACCAATAAACTGTTCCTTAAGGAAAATACTCAACAAACAGGCATCACATATTAACAGGAACAACATTTCAATTCTTAACCTAAAGATGGGTCACCTGAATGGACTAAACTAAAACTATTCCAACCTTGAAAACAGTTATATCATTGTTATAATCTTATAACATTATTATAGCCCATTCTTTTCAGTTGTAGAAGAAGAGTTTTGTGAGATTCATCTATGGGACTGATTTAGAGTTTAAACTGAAGACTGGAATTGGTGTTCCTCTCAATAAATCTGCTAGCAAGCAGTAGGTAATACTATGAGCTTTGGAAACGTCTGTGAATGAATGAATACATTGGGGATACAAGCAGGTATTCCAGTCTCCGTGATAGATTTGTCCCCGTCGAAAAGCAGAGGACATGAGCTTCTTTTGATCAATTAGTCAGGCAGTCAGATGAGTCATCATTCACGTGTTGTCAAACATGAAATATGTGACTTTATACATCTGCTATAGCCACTTCAAAATCCGTTTATTTGTATTTGTCTTGACTCTGGCACGTGCCGTTACCTAGTGCAGTCTGCGCATTGTGTGCGTTTGTTGCTGGGTCCGTCCTGTGGGGGTTGACGATACACTCCCAAGCTTCAATGATTCAATGCAATAGTAACGATGATACAAAATGTGTCACAAGGTGTAGAATTGCGTTGTGTCCCAGGTGGCTCCAGTGCTTTCCACAAGGAGCAGTGTCTTCTGTCGCTGTCCCCTCAGCAATACACTGCTGCCTCTCCGATCTCAATGCAGAGCGCAGGCTCGGCAACTCCCCGGCTGGCAACTGAGCCGCCGGTCTAACTCCTCTCTCAGGCTTCAGCACTGTCCCACAGCACTTTAAAGGGGATTCACAGTTTCACGAGTCCACGAGGCACAGCCCTGAAAACATATCCATGCTACAGTCATCCCTGTTGAGGACCGAGGGGCCGTTAACACCCATGAGCAGCGGCCCTCCCAGACACGGCAGAGAGACTGGAACCTGTTTTCTTACTCTTTTCCATTTCGAGAAATTGGATGGTATTTCTCTAGACGTGTTTGATATTTATGCATTTGTTGTTTGTTTCTGTGTGGCTGCAGGAGCCGAGCCCCCCCACAGAATACGCTCGCATCTCGGTGTTTGGCTCTTTCGCCAGGTAGTTTAGGGTTTATGAATGAGTCAGCCGGGCTCTCAGATGTGTACTTCTCCATAATAACCCTCTAGGCACAGCATGCAGTGAGCTCTGAGTGACGGCCATGTCTCGCATCCTAATCCCTGTCTTCAGGGGCCGCCGCTTGTCTGACCGCGAGGGTGTGGTGAACAGGGTTTATCATTCTTAAATATTTGTTTGAATTATTTCCTTTCTTTCCCTTTCTTTAGTTTTTTTTATGTACCCTTATTTATTTATTTCAGTGTTATTTATGTATAGCAAACTAATTAAATGAAAAGCACTGAAACAACACATGAAAGTAGACACACTGTCAACTGTCTGTGCAGTTCTGTCTGGATTAAAATATATATGTGTGTGTGTGTGTGTCAGCTATACACTACAGACTTAAACAATTAAGTGGGCTGTCAAAATATGTAAAGCAAGACACACACAATAAGGCAAATAAATACACAATACAATACAAATCAAGCTTCAGAGACTGCTATTTTTATATTATTGCTTCAGCACACCCAGGATGGTGTTTTTCCCTCTGCAGAGCCTTGACGCCTCACTCTCTCGACCTTGCCTAAGCGTGTGTGTGCTGAGATGAGCCGGTGCGATGGTCACGGCGGCACCGAACAAGATAAAACTCCACCCCACCCGCGTGTAATTGAGTGCGCTTCCCCGGCGCACGTCCGCACCTCCACCCTGTGAATATTCGGATTGGAAATGGCTTTAGAATTTCCCTCGACTGCTGCTACCTAAGTGTGACCACCTGGGTGAGGCGAGGGGATAATCAGTCAGTACGTTCTCCCCAGTACGGCTCCATTAACGTCTGACAATTTTATTCAGCTTTCTGCACATTGCCTGGAATAACCAGGCGGCCACTCAGCAAAAGCCCTGGTGAAAATGTTTATATATGAAATTATTATTATTATTATAATAACAGCAGCAGCTGCTCTGGTTTAATATGAGGAGAGGAAGTTGGGTTTGTTCTCGGCAGAAATCCCACTGCCGATTAACTGTCAGCTTATTAATGAGAACACACCATTCCCCTTTGATTTCCTACAGACGAACCTCAGCGCCTACAGCCACACAGATGATCAACTGGAAATCATTGCCTGTATTGATTTCTGCTGCCCTTGTTATTATTTATTGGACCCCTTTCATTTCAGTCGACAGAATAATCTTGTTTTTTCTTTACATTCGCATTGTTTCTTTTGCTAGGGAAAAAATATTGCATTGAACCATTACTACTTACACGTGATTGTACAGTGCTGGGCACAAACGCACAACTCTCCAACACACCCTGGGACGGGAGAGTCAACTTGTGCAAACTGCGTCAGTTTTTGTTGTTGTTGTTGTTGTTAAAAAAAAAACTGGGCCGCACTCTGTGAAGCAAACCATATAATTATATAATTGCATTCTAATTACCCTCTAATAACTCATTTACTCCATTATTTATAAAGAAAATAAATGATAAAGTGCCATCTGGGATTCTCTACTCTTCTATTTATCATTTTAACAATGCATCTGTCCTTGGTCGGCTTGTTACAAATACGTTTTGCGATGAAGAATTTAGCACCTGGGCGGACTCCGTTGGTGTGCGTGCGACCGTGGTAATTAATTCTGCGCTTAAGAAAGGCACGGGGATGTGCCGGTATTCCAGAGGGCACGGCTCCCCTGCGGAGACGTCCTTGTGCCGGGAATGTGGCTGATGTTCTATCTGTCACTGTGTGGCTGTTCTTCTGCTGTTGGTACCATACCGCCTCCTTGCCACATCTGTTAGAAACAGCTGGTGAAGTTTTACCCTGTATATGTTTCTAACGGTATACAATCGCAGTGCAGCCATTAATTGATGCCCTTCCCCGAAAAACAGTCAAGGAAACGTGCGATAGGCCTGCTTACATCTCGCAGATATCACAGCTGGAATATTAGAGAGATCCGATTTTGTCTGTGTGGTTGTTATTAACGAAGATGTTGTACATTATGTTCTCATTGAACCACCCCAGCGAGTTCACTTCCACGGCAGGTTCTCTCGCTCTCTGTTGTACAGGGAACGCTTCTTGTTTTCCGTCCTAAATGTGCGCGCTTTTAATTTCCTCCCGTGACCTCGGGGCCTTGTTTCATGGCGGAGATTGAAAAGAGTCCTTTGGGACAAATTGTATTAAGGAAACACTTACAGGTTAATGTACTGCACTTCATTTGAATACTGATGATGGGGTGTTTCCACGGAAAAAATTACATCGTGTCCTGCCGGTGATAAAATGAGGAATGAAACAGGGCCGATGCAATTCGCAAGGTCAGGCAGTCAGATCCTCGGTACTACTTCATTTTCAGTAGGGTTTGATATATATAGTATGTAATTAACTCGTAAACCGATGTTTTAAAATATGTAAAAATGTACCCCACCTAGAAATGAAAACTATTAAAAGTTTATCTTTCTCTCCAGATCATCCAGATAATATTTAGGAGTTATTGACTTTAATTTCAAATATCATAGGGTGATACGAGTCAATTCAGTCTGTATTGCGCATTGTTGTGCTTTGTGTTGTGTTATGGGCTTGCGTATGTTTTTCTGGACATTTCTCTGTGCATTAAAGTGATTTGAAATGTACAGGTTTCTCATGTGTGATGTTTATAGACACTGAACTCACGGAAAGCACTCAAATAATAATAATAACATCCCAGACTAAATATTTTGAGGTCAGAAATTGACGTTTTAGAGATTGATTTTAGACCCTGACTGGGAAATCTCACTAAAAATGTTTTTCTTTGATTTATTCAGTGTATTCCACTGTATGTCCCTCTGAGCCAATCGAAACGCATTCTGCCTCTATATGTGTCCTGCCCCCCCTATAATCTCTTGAAAATGTCTGCTGGTTATTGTTTTCAATGAGCTGCATGTATTTAGGATATGAAAGATGGGAGAGACGGATTCTCTTTTTTCCTGTGTCATCTACATTGATTCCAGCCTGTATCAGTGCAAGATCAAAAATAAATAAACTAGATTCGAAGTGGGGAATGCATATAATATGTAAGTGTTTGTTGAGAGAGATGCGACAAACTAGCGTGTGACCCCAAACACCCCTGGGTCAGCACGAGCTAATAAATAAAAAAAACGAATAAAAGACTAGCTCCAAACTTTCCTTTTTTCTCTTCCTCTTCTTTCGTATGTCAAGTAACTTTCAAACACATTACAGCACCTTATTATAGCTGTATTTGTTTCTAAGACCTCTGGGATTATCTGAGCCACTGAGCTGCGAAATTCTATCAGCCTTTCTAAAATAGGCTCCAGCCCAGGCCTTGGCTCCACACAGGGGAACAATTAGGCTGACCTTGTTGAGACTGGAGGACGGTTATCTTTGGGCTGAGCTGCAACCGTGAGTGTCAAGAAATCAGTGACATCTTTCTCTCCCCCTTCCCCCCGCACAATGACCTTCACGTGGTAAGGACGAACACTGTCTGTCGGTGATGGAGAAGCGGAGACGAGTGTCCCTCACGCTGTCAAAATGAATCGCTGGGTGGGGAGGGACCTATATTTTTTTATTTTGTCCTGTTAGGATGGATGGCTGATGCTTTGCGGGTTCCCCCAACTGATGTTATGATTATTTATTCCCGGCCTTCATGAAGAAAACCAACACAATGGAAGTGTTTCCCCACAGAGATGAGAAACACGATGACAGGATAATGAGGGTTTGTGCGCATGTTGTGCGGCATGGTGTTGTCTGTATCACAGGGCACTTTTAATCAATGTGTGCAAATATTTTGATCTTATCCGTGCAACAGGATGGTAGAGTTGTTTTATTTGGCATGGTTTCACTTGTAAAATCTATTCTAGTACTCCTCATGTTATATAGAGGTTTGCTATTGTTACATAATATTTACACACTTATAAACAATGTTCAGCGTCAAAGAGATTTAAAATATCGATATAAAAACAGGTATGGCTTTTCAGTTGCAAAAACCATCACCACCACACCAAAAACCACGCTACAGACGAACAAGACCCCTTCTGCATGATGCACAGCGCAGCCACAATGTCGAAAACAAAGGCAATGTATCTCTGGATAAAACCACAGGGACTGGGAAGGTTCAAATGCTTCAATGGTGATGATATTTCACGTTCTGTTTCCTGTTGTTTGCGTGACATTGTTTGGGGGTTATTTTGGCTGAACCACAACTCTTTGCCTTGATGTTTTGTTCCCGCTTTAAAATAGAAAGCCTCTGCTATGCATGAGAAATAAATAAAATAACGATAGAAGACAATGACAATGTGACAATCCATAAGCAGGGCTTCCCACCTCAAGAGAGAAGAAAGGCGACTCTCACTTTCACTCTCACTTGTCTTGCAAGCGACCACTGCCTTGTTTCTGACATTCATCTATCGACTACTACGTACACATGTCAAAAATGACAGGTTACTGCTGTTAATGGGAGCTTTTTAATGACCCATCCCCACAATCCTATCCTGCAGTTTCACATCTGGGGTGCAAGAGTTGAACTCATCGAAGGTGAATGTTCTTGTAAACTCGTCTTTTACGGTAACACTGACTGAAAGCCGTGTTTCCAGAGGTTTTGCTCAGTTATGTCTGCAAATTGACACACTGACTACTCATTAAAAATTCAACTGAGAACCACATGAACTAGAACACACCACTGGTTTGCGATGCCAGTAGTCACAATTGGAATTAGTCTTTTGCTGGAGTGGCAGCGTGGCTTGATTGTAACTGTAATGAGACACAAAGCCAGAAACTATTGCTTGCCGTTTTTTTTTCTTTTCTTTTCCAATTCAGTCCTGGGATCGGTGTGATGAAGCGCACGCTGCTTGGAATGACAAAGTAAAGGGCTGGGAGACCATCTGTACACACTAGACTCCTGTGAGAACTGTCCGAGCGTCTTTAGCTGTGATGGCTGAATTGGAGCCGAATGATGACATTAAACCCCACTAGTTCCAGATGTAGGGAGATCCTTTGAGGTTAAGACTCAATACATTGTACATTGTTTATAAAACTTGTTTTACTGGTAAGAAGTCACCTTGGACACCTCACACATAACGACGATACAGATAATAAAATGAATATTAATAAAATAACAATAACTCGGGGGTGGATGGGGCTGGACAGCAGACTTCTCACACCTGTTCTTAATTGATAAAGTACACCAATTAAAGCGTTGCCTGCAGCTCCGCAGTCATTAGTGCTGACATTTTGCTTGGGCTCCAGCGCCCTGCCTGTGAAGGAGGAGCAGCTGGCGGGGCTGCTATACATCTTGCTGATTATGGTGTCGATTTGTACTGTTGTTATTTTCATGGTTTATTTATTTGTGTGTTTGTTGCTCTCCCTCAGGTGCTGTCTGCCAGACCTCCCGGCGTCCATGCCTGCCCTGGATCGGCTCCAATCAGGGTCCGGAAAGGAGAGAGGTTTCCAGTCTGTTACAGCAGAGCAGCCAGTAACAGTAAGACACCTTACCCCCCCTCTGCCCCCCCATTGTTTCACCTCACAGCATGTGCCTTCTGAGGAGAAACTAAACAGACAAGGTGTGAGAGAAGGCAGTGGGGCGGCTGGCGGGCTGTAACACAAACCGATGCTATACTGCTGCCCTGCAGTCAGAGCTCAAAATGTAGAAGGGCCTGGTTGGATGAGTGTGTGAAGTCCTTGGATCCAGTCCTCAAGGGCTGGAGCGTCTTCTGATCCAATCCAGTTTAACCCCTTTCACAGGTCTAGTGCAAATGATGATTTAAAGAGATCTATAAAACCCGCTGAATCTTGGCTTAGGAGGACTGGCTTACAGAACAGTGTGGGCCCTTCCTACGGGTTCTGTGCCACTGTAGTGTTTAATTAATTCCATTGAAGGCACAGGAGGCCTGCGATTAAGACTCATTTCTCTAATCCTCAATTAGAGAGCCACCCCTATTTTGGATGCCTTCCATCTCCGGTCATCAGATCACAGGCAGGCCGATCTGAGAGGGCGGGTCATGCCATCGAGAGTTCTGTAAGAGCTGAGGTTCTCACGTGCTCTGACCATGTCAGCAAGGACCTTCAGAGCCATACCACAGTAGACCAGATGAGGGAGATGCTTTCACAAAAGGCAACAGGTATTGTTTAATATCTTAAACAAAAGTGCCCCTCGTTCACCTCAACTGCCACGGGAATAGCTGCGATCTTTTTCAGTTCAACTGTTATGCCTCTGCAAAGCGGGCAAGAGAGATCAATCTTGTTGAAAGTAATAGACGTATGTTTCAGAGGGCACCTCTCATTGAACCCTTCTCTCTATGAAACCCTTTGTCATGGTACTGCTTTGAATTAGGAGAATTAAGGAGAGAGAGAGGAATCCCCCTGTCTTGTCCTCATCCCTTATTGACAGAGAAGCCCAGGGCTGGCCACACCAAGCTCTCCTGTCCACTCTGTGGCGCTGTGACACTCGATATGTAACTTCTACTGAGGAGACAAGAGGCCGTTAGCACAGCGCCCTGTAGCTTCCTGATAGCTCCCCTGCAGCTGCCTTTGAGCACATTGTGGGCGTCTAATAAGCAGAGGCTCGCTAGTTAGCACACGCAGCTGCTCTATTTGGACCTCTGGGTTTCTTAAGTGGCTCAGCGGGCAAAACCAACCCCCCCAACCTTCAACTGGCTCTAACGCAGACTCCCTGCCTTGACTGGGCACTCTAAGATGTTTCCTACCCATCTTCTCTAGACCTTGCTTCTTTACTCAGGTTTCCTACAATCCCACCTCCAGACCTGTGTCGGCAGACGCACATTTCCTCACACACGATCTCTAACAGTTTTTGACTTTTGTGCTGCTGGTTTCTGTCCTTGACTATGTTTGTGGCTGAAATGAAATGCTGTCGTTTTGATTGGTGTACAGCAGCTGATCAACCCAAACTCATTTCTGTACTAGTGTTACTCATGGAAGATTTGAGCACTCTCAGCCAGTTCAGGAGAAGAAGATGTCGGAAATCGCATTGCGTGATGCAAAATGGCTGCCGAACTGTGTGACCGATCAGCTTGGCTTGAATGACTGTGATAGAGTACCATACCAGTGTCATGCTCTCAGCCTCAAGGGCTTTGTTAGTCCTTTGTTTGAACTGTAACTGGGAGAACCTGCCGTGCATGTATTTATCTGGATTATTCCCGCTTGCCCGTCTCGTCTCCCGCGTGGATACGGTGCCGGTATCATTTGATGATTACGTATCGCAAAGAGAAGACTACTTGACTTTTCTTGAGGGGCATTACTGCTAAACTTATCAGATTCTTTATGGATGTACTTTTCCGGTAACCACAAAGGAAGCGCTTGGGAACAATCATGCCAGTGTTTCTTTCAAGAGGCATTAATGTGTCGGCGCGAGACTTTAAGCTGATTGTGAGCCGTACAGTGCGGAGTGTGATTTAACGTGGACTGACAGTAACAGTGAGAACAGTGGGCTGTGATCCTTTGTACAAAGATGAATTACTGTCCTCTATCATCCACTGGTGCATCCTCTGCTAAACACACTTGAATAGTTCTTCTCTCACCTCTCCTGCCCCCACCTCCTCCCTTTTTCATTTTTTCCTGCTGTTGTGACTTTCCCCAGTCATCCCTCCATTATGCAGCCCTATCTGATAGTGTATAGCAGACCTCAGCATGCATAATCTCCCGTTTATTAACATTAAGAGCCATTTTCGACTCTGATGCCTGAGAGCTCAGCCTCTCTCCTGAATTACCGGAGTCTTTGCAGGACAATTTCTCTCATCCGCTTATTACTGTACAGCGGGCTGCAGTGCATTTGCATAGATTATCTCTCCCCGGCATGCAGGAGAGAGGGAACGGAAATAACGGCATTTGTGCAGCCTAACCACTTTTCCCATCACCGAGAGTAGCCTAGTGTTGCAAAAAAAAAGAACAAATACAGACACTTTTTAAGAGACATCAGCATTTGCCTCAAGTTTGCGAGATACAAATGAACTAGACAGTCACACTAACTTGGCCTGAACAGGAACTTTGTTGTTTTTAATGTTTGAGATGTTGCTAAAAGAAATGACTTACTTAAAAACTGTACAAATACTGCACATTCCTAAAAACTAGATATGTAGATTACATAGATTGCATAATGCACTACAGGAGTTAAAGACGTAAAGTGATGACTGCCAGACAGATGTTCAGCGTGTTTCAAACACACAAGCATTCAGACAGTAACTACACTAGGCTGGATGTCAGGGAGAGGGTCTGATTGTTGCTAAAAAGTAACTGAAGAAGAGCTGACTCTTTTATGTAAACAGATAAGAAGGAACACTAGCGTATGAAAGGTATCAGATAATATGACTACTACAAAACACCAAGCACAGAAGCGAGCAGGCACAAACAGCAGTATCTGGTAGTCTCTCACACAGTGATTCTGGAGGATGATATTTATATAGTTGCTATGGTCAGATGTGAAGTTCAAATGCGTGTGTGTGTGTGTTGGGGGGGCGGGAGGGATTCGTTGTTATATGGCAGGACTCTGGGGTGGGGGGTGAGGTTGTAGGCTGCTGTCGAGTTCAGTGAGCAGCACTTCTCTAATGGTAATAGAGACTGGGGACCTTGCCTTGTCCAAGGGTTCAAAAAAAGCAGGGCAGACAGCAGATCCAGGGTCCGGGAAGGAGCCGAGAGTAATTGGAAAAGGGAATAAGATACCTTGGCTTTAATGAATAAGAGAAGCTCCAGCGATCCCCGTTGTTTACCTCCAGCTCTCGGCCCACGATGGCCTCCGCGAGTGAAACCCTGTAATAAAGACACGAGGGGGGATCGCTGTCTGTCTGCACCGTCTCGAAATATCGGCAATCTCACCCCTTTTCTTTTTTCCTTTTCCCCTCCACCGTTTCTATCGAAGAGCTGTCACTCTACAGTTTGTAGGATTATTATCTTTTAAGTTTAGCCTGCAGAAGCTCTGTCAGATTTCCTTTTTTGTTATATATATATAATATTATAATGTAATGCTGTGCACATCCCTTGCCGAAAGAGAATCGAGATACAGATCAGGTAAATAAAGAGAAAGGCCAGGCAGAAGAAAGGAAAACGTGAAGTTCTAATGAAAGGAGACAAGATGGTCGGACTGGGGATGCAGCGAGAGGGGAAGAAAAACTGAAATAAGAAGGGAGGAGGGGGAATGTGTTTTCACATTGCTGTGGGTGTCAAACACTGAGGTCTTCGAACATCTTCAGTTTGATTCACACACTCCTCTAAATTGCCTTATTTACATGACTAAATCAGATACTTTGAGAAAATACCACAACATCCAGGATGCTCCCTCACTGGATAATTATAGCTCCAGAGAATGTCGTTCAAATGAGCATTTTCACAGGGAGTCCCCAAATGAGAAGTGACATCAGACACAGTCGAGAGAGAGAGAGAGAGAGAGAGAGAGAGAGAGAGAGTTGTTACTGAGAAACAAAAAGAAGAAAAGACTCCTGCAGTGAAGGAGCTCCAGGAGAACTGAAGTGAGCAACAGCCTTCTTCTTAAGGGCAAATTAAAAAGCGATTGTTCGGAGCAGGGGAGAGGGGCACCTCCTGGGAATGTAAAGCATTGCATGGAGAGAAAGCTCGACTGATAACATGTTATCTGCTGTGGGGAACTGGCTTCTGCTCTCCCGAACAGCCTCTCCAAGAACCTGTCATCTGTGGGAGAAAACCAGCTTATCTGGCTGAGTTAGGCCTGCATGTATGTTTTGTAATATATGTAGAGATATTTACATGAGCTTGAGGGAGACTGGCTTGCTAGTCTTTCAGCATAGCTTCTCGCATCATATTAAGGACCCCTGTCACCATGTAATGCCTTGTGATATGTCCAACATACATAAGCTCTACCTTGTTGTATTTGTGTTTTGTGGGTTGTTTTTCTGAGCTTATTCTTGTGCAACAACAATGAAAAATCCTACCCCAAATTTCGGATGTTCCTAGTTGAAGTAGGAGTCCTGGTCAAACACCTTTCCATATTTAAAAAAGGTCTTAACAAAATAAGATCCTGATAATGCCGTGTTATCTCCAGTTTGCTTAGTTTAATTAATTGAGTTCTTCGTTGACTAAGCAGTAATTACTCATGAATCCAAAGCTCTTGTAATTCTGACTTTGGTTGAGCTGTTCTTCTTATCGTTCGGGAGCTTAAAACACACTATTTGTATGTATTTAGGTGATAAAGACGGTGGTGGAGGGATAGTTTCCTCAGTGCTTTTGGAAATATAGTTGTGTGTCTGTGTGTGTGTGTGTATAAAATATAATACATGATATGGAGGAGAGAAGCTGTAGATCAAAGCAAGTGGAAACATCTTGGGGAGCCTTCATCCAGCAGGGGATCGATATAGGTTGATGGTGATCATATATATATTAATATATACTGTAGCAGGTTGGGGGGCCTGTCACAAAAAGGGCTGTATGTAGGCGGGGTCTGGTCTTGAAACACACAGTAGGGAGGCAGGCAGAGGGTACAAAACAGGCTCGCTGTTGTTTTATTTCTTCCCTCAATGGCAGTGTCAGTGTCAAAACAAGCAAAACAAAACCTAGCTCTGTTCGAGCGCTAACTAAACTTAATCCCTAACTACAAACAAAACACTACTAACAATAAGAACAGTAAATGCCCAGGTTGGCTGACGCGAACACCGGGCAGACAGAAGTATGACAGGGGTAAGGCAGGTTCCTAATCAAAGTCCGTAATCCAAGTTCGTTACCGGTGGGAGGTTGTCAGACAGTCCGGGGTTTAAGAGGGAGAATGGTCCAGGTCCAGAAAAAGGGTTGCAAGCCAGTGAATCCGTCAGCTGTGAACTTCTCCCTTCTTTCTCCTGCTCTTCTGCTCTTCCACTCTCTCTCTGTCTGTCTGTCTGTCCTCTTCTCACCCTCCTGTGCACCTTGCTACCCCAGCCAAGCATGCACACCCTGGTTCGTTTCTTGCTTCCTTTTATAGTGGAAGTGGTGGGCGGGGCTATGGCCATCAGGAGCCCTGCTGGCTTCTGTGGTTTGGAGTCTTGGAGGAGGGGTTTTGTAGTCTCCTCCCCTGACAGACCCGCCCTGACCCCAGCCTTGCCTCTCACACTGCTACAATACACAGTATACCATATCCTAATAGACACACATGCCCGACAGAAACGCATCCCCCTATTTCAGATTTCCCCCCCCACGATATCCAATTTTGGGTTTAAGTCTTCCTTGTGATTTTCATTTTTTGGGTGCATGACCGAAGATTATTGTTTCTCATGTCATGTGAACAGATTCAAGTATTGAATACACACAATGTATTTGCTAAAATAAGTTTTACTTGAACTTGTATTTAAAGTAAGAACATGAAATAAACAGGAATACTTAATCACCGACTATGACACCCACTGCATCAGGACTATCCATGCATGAAATACATACATCAGCACTTTAAATGGACTAGAAAAAAAGGCACTCTGACTAACACTAACATATTTCACATAAAATAGCACCTGTTCGGCGATGTTTTGTAAACTTGATATCCTCGTACTCAAAAAATAAACTCAAATGTTGTGCCATTGATAGATTTTCCGGTATAACAAGGTCAAGGATAAATGCACATACACGTGCCGTCCTCTCATGATTGGTAAAACATTGAGAATGGCTGTATATTGTCATAACGTTCAAACAACTAAATATACAAGTTCAAAAATCATGACGACGTGGGAGAAATGGGATTTTGGGGATTTTATACGTAATAGATGTGCAAGCAAAGAGTCTTGTCTTTGTGCATTGAGTGTCTATTAGGACGAATATGGTATTTAAAATATAAATATATATTAGTGTGTATTCATACTCTTGTTCCAAGGATCCATTTCGAATGCATGTATGCATGCATTAATGATCATGTAAAAATAGTCAACATGGTATGTCTTGCTTAAAGCAAGCCTCTATACTCTGTCTACATGATACACAAGGCCAAGCTGCCACATACAGATACCTAATTACCTAATTACCTACATGCAGATAGCCCTTTCCAGTGTCAGTGGCACATCTCTGGGCTTATGAATGATTATATCCTGGCGTCCTTCCTGGCTTGTTCCTTGTCACCACCAGGCAAAATTATAGGCAAGTGAAGCCCCGTGAAGGAACCCAAGCGAGAGCAAAGCGTTCTGCGAAGCAACACTCACTGTAGGAGCTGCATGTCAGCATGTGGGTATCTGTAGTGTTTAGGACATCACAAACCTATGAGGCGAAGTGTGATTTATCACACAACAGATGGCCGATACACCGCTCTCTCTCTCTCACAGGATGGCATGGGCCACTGAGAGCTCCTGACTGTTACAGACACACTGTACAGATATAATGAGGGAAGATGCAAAGGTAGCATTGGACATGGAGAGCACTACCTTGATGCACAGATGGCCGAAATGAGGCGTGGCTGATCTCATCAAATGTGGTCAGAAAGTCCTGGATCACTAACCAAAGAGAGAGAGAGAGAGAGAGGGTGAGAAACAGATGTCGAGAGAGAGATCATTTCATTACTGTTAAACAGGCCAATAAACCAGTGTAGGTTGGAAAGGGTTTCATCCTCCCCCCCCCATGTCTCCTTTTCTACCAGCTCTGTGAACTCGTATTTACACTGCTGTCCTGCTGCCAAGTGCCTTGACACCACTCCTCCTCCATGATCAGGTTTCCACTCTGATGGACAGACTCCAGGAGAACAGACAGCGCACTTCAGCACAGTCCATTTGCAGAGCTCGGTGTGCATCGCAGGAATAAAGAGAGCCCATTGTAGCATCACTATCCACCTGTGACTGAGCTTTGTGAATCTCAGCCCGGGAATGAATATTTCATTATTCAATGCTGCTCCTGAGTGTCACATCAGCCCAGGGTACATATTGCACTTTGCTGTTGTGTAATTGAAATGACTCTGACAACAGCTGCAGCACCACTGCCAAAGCCACTTTTAAATCCCCAAGTGTGTCAAAACATATAAAGAATAATATAATGAAAAAAATAAAAGAAAATGCTATATACATATAGACAGCTGTTTACAGTCGACTGGAAAACCAGCATTCCTTCACAAAAAAACATGCGAGGTCCACAGGACTAATAATAATGATAAGAATACTACCACTTATATCAGCAATGTTAATAACATGTTAATAACGTATCAATAACATGTTATTAACATTTGTAAAAGGAACAATTCTCTAATACTCTAAAGGTTATTCTGGCTGGACTTGTAGGACTGCAGTAAAGGGCCCTGCCAGTTTTGTTTTCTATTGCTGGAACAGTACTGTGATATTGTATAAGGCACAACAACAAAGAACAGAGTTGTAATGGAAACAGGTCAGACTCACATTACACAGCGGTGAGCCCCTTTTCAGAGTGTGTCATGAAAAGGCATTTATACAAATAATATTCACAAAGCTGAAACGCGAAACAATAATTCCTCACCATTAATAAATAAGAGAATAATTCATACACAGCAATCGTGGGATATTGGGCTTCTTGTAACACTCAGACTGATAGAAATACAGCTCCCCCCCCCCCCCACACACCTCCAGTGGGAACTGTGATTAAAAGTTATGAAGGCCCCACTAACAGGCTGGCATCCGCAGGCGTGAATCAGCATTCCTCCCGTGTTGCAGCAATTCAATTTCTCCCAAATTCTGTCCGAGCCCGAGTCTATTCTCTCCAATTTAGCAGGGCTTAATGAGATTTCACAGGGATCACAGCTGGATCGCCCCAGCCCTCGGCTTCCCTCTGATGAAGCCGGAGGAGACAGCCGAGGAATTTCTATTCCTGACTCCCGAAACTCACCAGGTTTGTTTTTATTTGTCCTAACTTGTGGACCCACTGCGGAGGACCCCCTGAAAGGAAGGACATGCATTATGCAAACCCAGAAAGATTACGACTGAAGATTGCCCCGAATTATGTGCGGCTGACCCGTGCATTGCAAAGTTGCGCTAGGACCCATTGACCCATTGAGATTGTATTTTATTATCATTGAGAATGTGTTTGTTTGATTTTGTTTTGTTCAGGGGCGGGTAGCTCTGGTGAACTTCACTTGACCCCCTGTTTGTGTGCATGTTTGTTCTCTACTCTCTTCCCTGAGATCTTAGGTCTGATTCAAAGTGATTTTTAGGCTGAACACCAGTGAATGCATACATTTTATCTCTGTTGTGTGTGTGTGTGTGTTTGTGTGTTCTGGTTGCTGTACCTGCTTTATCTGGCTGTCTTGTAGCAGAATTAGCACTCACTTCAGCACAGGGTAAGAAAGGCAGTGTTTTCTAAGAATAGTTTCAACAGCACTTTCTCTCCCGGGTTTTGAACCATGGAAGGTAAAGAAAACAAGAAAGAACAGCAGACTTGAATGGATCATAAACTTGTTTAATACGTATTGCTTTCCATTGCTGTGTAAACATTAATGTAATAAGTGGTCATCATCTTGATCATT
Source organism: Amia ocellicauda (assembly GCF_036373705.1). NCBI lineage: Eukaryota > Metazoa > Chordata > Actinopteri > Amiiformes > Amiidae > Amia > Amia ocellicauda. The sequence goes on from NC_089854.1 coordinate 4,954,018, forward strand.
AGAGGGACAATGTTCTCAACTGAAACGAGATAATATTGTAGTGATTGGACGAATGTGTAAAGCCTCAGCAGATATGTGGAGGTATGGGGATGACACGAAGAATGAATTGCGTTGTGGAGATGAGATAAAAGGAATCACGCTGTCTGGGATGCAGCAGCAGGTGAAATGGGAAACGCATATCTCCCACTGCATCAACATTTAATGACGTATCTTTAGGTGACACAGCTGTTTCATGTTCGTCCAGGGCCCAGTGATGTGCTGTAATCTATAACGCTGCAGTGAAAGAGATCCTTAATAGGGCTCTGTGATAACCGGGTGCATCTTGCATTTGCAGACTCTGAATCACGGCTAGATTCAGTTAACGGGTATTTCAAATGAGCATCGTTGCTGAAGCTCGTTTGTTCCACTTCTTTTGTTTCAAGTTCATAAGTGCAGACCATCCACCTGGCGCTGAACAATGGAGTTAGTTCCATCTACTGTGATTGAGAAATGGTTGGAGGTCTGTGATTTGAATGTGTATGTGCTACCTACATCAACAGGACATTTTTGTAAGGGAAATGAAAAGAATGTCCATTTAAAAGAAGCTTATATTGTAATGGAGCCCCCATCAGAGTCTCGAGTTCATGAAAAGCAAAGCGTCTACCAGGGTTTAAGTGTGTGGATAGAAACACAACTTCGCATTAAACCCATTTACAGTAAAGAGTGTTGTCGTGTTCCCGCCTACAGAAAATGAAATGCTAATATGATGATGTCGTGATTTAATCCTGTTTTTGTTATTTTAATTCAAAAAAGTGAGAAGGGAGGGAGATGGATGAGGTGGAGGCGAGAAACCAACGCGCAGAGGACCCTGTGTTGACTGTGCGATTCTCCCCTTTGTGACTAATGCATTTTCAATTTCATGTGACTGGAAACATCAGGTAGTTCATTTGCAGGTTCAAATCCCCTCCATTAGCACGATTATAAATATTGCCTTTTCCGAATGCACTTACCTGTGTTTGGTATGGAGTGCAGACAGTTGCCGCACCTGCCGTTTCAGCGGGACCATGTGTGCCACCAGCTGCACTATAATGCCCTCCCCACTTGAGATTACCTGAGTAAATCTTTCATTACTTTTGGATCTTTCCTCTCAAATAAACATGTGGAGTGATGGTGGTTTGGTTTGGGTATGGGTTTTGTGTATGCACTGTATACCGATAACAGTGCATGGGATTTGGTGCTGAATTACAATATTAGTGGGGCACTATTTGGTGTGGATGAGTGGGAGCAAAACAACCACATACCTCAGGTTTCATTGTTATCAGTTTTTAGTAAGAGGCTTACAGAGTAGAATATTTACTTCGATAAGAGGAACAGATTTTAAACCTTTATCAAACTCCTTAAAGCCTAGTAAGTAGAAAGAAAGATGCTTCCATGTTTGTCTAAAAAACAACAACAACAAAACAGTGCTGTAGGTTAATTAATCTGACTTTGTGTTGTTGTTGTTGTGGTTTATTTGTGCTCTTAATTACTGAACACCAAATATATGAACAGCAGCTGCATTTAATGTTTTCTCACATGAGTGACACATTCTTAAAATGCCCCCTCATTTGCATACGTTTAAAGATGTGTGACAGTGAAGGGCTCATAGCACTAAGATCACACACCTGTGATCTCTGTGTGCAGAACAAGTAAGCGCTGCTGTCGGTGGAGAGGCAGGACGAACACAGTGAGGAGCCATTCACTGACACATGCCCTGTGCTCACCAGCCAGGTTTATTGCAATTCAGCTCTGTTGTCTGGGTTTCCACACAGACGCTAAGATGATGATGTTTGGAGATTTATTTATTGGCAGATGCCCTTATCCAGGGTGACTTACAGTTTGCACAAGCATTACAAAAGTGCAGTAGTTTAATCAATACAAAATGCAATTTAAACATTTCAAAAGTGCAGTAATATAATCAATTAACAGTACAATTCAAGCATTACAAACGTGCAGCAGTATAATCAATATAAAACACAAAGCCTACATCCTAATTCAAAGATGTAAAAAGTGCAGACATAATACAGTTAAATCCTATATGTGCTAAAGGGAGGGGGGGGGGACAGGGAAATCAAAGTAAAACAACAGCATCGAACAAATTTATAAGTCAGCAGCAGCAGAAGGAAGCAGAGTTATATGAAGTGAGAACTTACAAGTGCAGAACAGCTCAGGAGAATAAGATGCTGCATTACAGGAACAAGCACATTGCGTGTCTAACTCAGGGCAAACATGGTACCATCATGCAGAGGAGTCCCAGGGATCCTTATAGAAGTACGATCATCTTGTGCTTGCATACGATGTGCGTCTGAGGATGAAAGAACTCGAGCAAAGCCAGAGAGGAATCTGATAAGAAAATGTGGGGCTTTAGTTTAGGCAGGGCAGGGAAATAAAATGTCAATGCTCGATATATAGTTGGAAAGTGATAAGTAGGAGCAATTTCTGGAATCTGTTCACTCTGGAAAATACTGCAGACGCAGGTGATTAATTGTACAGGCAGTGGGGTAACGCTCACAGGAAACTGGACACGGGAAGCAGACCCACGCTGAACACTCCCTGGAAGACACTCTCTTACGAAAGCTTCACCATCTGTCTTCAACCGTCTCTGTTGGTTATGGGCTGGGTGCTGCCATGTATAGAGATTCATAAATGCAGACCATAAAAGCAAAATTTCTTAAAAAAAAAAGAAGAAAGAAATGGATTAACTTCCTTTTAAATTCGTAATTACTTTTTTTTTAAGTTGCACAAAGTAGATGACACTATTGCTTTAGGCTCTTATCAAAGGAACAGATGGCATGCATGTCTGTTCGATGCAGATGAAGGTTGGTGCACTGTTTTATATTGCCCTGTATAAAACCTAGGTTGGCGGTGTTATCAATGAACTCTCTCTCCCACCATCAAGAGTCCTCCCTCTTCACTGCATTCACAGGTCACCCATCGAGGCTCATGAGGAATTAGAAACTCAAGAAACATCCTTTACGGAGTCGACAGAGATGCAAATTAGTCAATTTATAAATAAACAGGAAGTTGTTCATTATTAAAGCACGGAGAATACGATACGGGGTTGGCGAAGGACTTCTGTGAAAAAGATTCGCCAATAAGAGGTTGGTTGTTGGTATTAATGTTCTGATTCTATTGAGCAGTAGATATTGCCCTTTGAGGTGTATTTGGCAATTACAGAAACGGAACGTAATCTCCTTTCCTAATGGGGTGATCAGCTTGCTGCATGAGAGACTTAATGGTTCTGTACAAGTAGCTCTGTCTTCATCATAACACCAGCTCCTATATAATCAGTTTATATTAGCTGGTTCAGTCCATTCCATTAGTCCGGACAGAGGACATGAAGGGAACGAGCCCATGGTAATAATCCGCAATTTGCGATTCCCTCAGAGTCCGGAGCGAGGTCTAAGCAAAGCAGCAGGGACTCTGGGGAGAGGCGGGGGGGTTGCCGGGGTGGACGTGATAATTGTTAAGACCTTGCAAAGGTTTCTTTTTGAAATTCATTTATACCATTGCTTAAAACGCCTAAAGAAATAAAATTGTCACGCTAATATATTTTGATTGGCGCATTAGAACGGCTAAATAAAATGAATCACTTTGCCAGATGCAGTCACTCAAGCATAGACTCAATATTTCATACCAAATTATCCTGATTTACTGAACGGTTCTTTATGCATTTTTAAAAGCCATTCACACACATGTGGCAGAGCCTGCTGTCTCCGCGCCGCACCGCGCCTGACACGGAAATTAGGCGAGGCGAGGAAGGAGAGGAGAAAAAGGCAACTGCAAAAAAACGAATGTAAGTGTGTGTGGATAGAGGGGATTTCAATGATCAATTGGGCCGCAGCTGAAGCCTAGGTTTGGGTTTAAAAGACAAGGGGCTGTTTAAAATGTCCTTCCTAAAGTCAGTTTCACTCTAGGATATTTTGTAAAGCAAGAATGAACTCCAAAACTGTATGTAGCAACATCAATTAACACATACATGTTATTTTCTTTTATATTATACCATGGCTGTTACACTTTCCTCTCTTCTGCCCCCACAATCTCTCCCTCTCTCGCCTCTTGATGTCTGTACAAAGCAATGATGGAGCTTGCGGTAAACTTTGTGGATTTGATTCTAAAGGAGCTTAACACACAGAATCATATTGACTTTCCCGATGCTTGTAGCAGCCACAGCAAATCTCTTTTAAAAAATTGATCTGTGCATTGTTGAAATCTAATTTTAAGACCTTTCTCTTTTATTTTGTTTTAAGAAAAGCTATTGGAGAGCAGTCACCTCCTCCCAGCTCGGTGACAATTCCCCAGTGGAAGTCTATAATAGAAAGAGAAGAATGTTAAAATGTTTGTCACCAGATTCATTTCTGCTCTTTTTTAAGAGCCACGATGGTTTTGAAATTGTAGAGCAGCGGCCCGGGCTTCCACAGCGAGGACTTTGAGGTGTGTTTCAGTTAATTTCGACCTCCTTGGGACTCTAATCTGCAGAACAGTTTAATGCTATCAGTCAATAGCACTGCAGGGTTTTTCCTTTTTTTCCCTTTGTATATACCTCAGGCTAAGCTGATTTCAAAATAGAAAAATCTCTCTCTGTCTCCTTGGTTTCACTTTTTCTCTCTCGCTCACCATTAAATCTACTTCAGCTGTGGTATGGTGGTTTAATATTATATATCAGCTTCTCAGATGGGGGTGGGAGGTGGGATGGGGCAAACATTACTGTGACTCTTTTTTGTGTTGTATCTCAATGTCCAATTTATCAGTTTGTCAATTACTGTATCTTCTACAAAGCATCTTAAGTCACTTACCAAATATCATGTTACTATATCATCCACATATTCTCTTGAGGAGTACATTGAAAAGAAATAATTTATTTGTGTTTACATATAAAATACAGTGCCTAAAGAAAGTCACCACTTTTTTCACATTTTGTTGTGTCAGTGAGTTTCTTGCACCTAAATGTTTTCCACTTATCTACAGACCATACTCCACACTATTAAGGGGAAAAGATTTTACTGTGAGAAAACAATATTAAAAATACAAAACTGAAATATCATAATTGGATAAGTCTCCACCCCCAAGTTAATATTTGGTGTATTACAGCTGTGAGTCTGTTGGGATCGGTCTCTACCAAATTAGCACACCTAGATTTGGCAATATTTGACCATTCTTTACAAAACTGTTAATGCTCTGTCAAGTTCCTTGGGGAGCGTTGATGGACAGCAATCTTAAAGTCATGCTATACATTTCTGATTGGGTTTAGGTCATGGCTCTGATTGCACCACTGAAGGACATTCACGCTTTGTTCCTTAGCTGCTCCGGTGTAGTTTTGGCTGTGTGCTTTGGGTCATTGTCACAGTTCAAGGACTTTCCAGGTGAGTTTTCTAGCGTATCATACAGGACAGGTTTATTTTTATACCCAGTTCTTTCAACAGCTCCTTGGTGCTCATGGTTGAGTATTTGCTTTGAAATGCACTACCCAATAGAGGCAACATATTGAAACTGCTGAATTTATCCCAAATTCATGTGAATCACTTTGTCAAGGAGTGGTGGACACTTATCTACCAAGGCTATTTCAGGTTAAGTTTTTAATACGTTTTCTACACAATTCTACAATATTTGTTTTCAGTTGGAAGTTGCGTAGATACATGAGAAAAAACTAAAACATGAAAACGATTTTAAGGCTATTTTACTTCCAGGCAACAAATTGTGACATTTTTGAAAAGTGGTGTAGACTTTCTGTAGGCACTGTATATATCTGTATACAGTTAGGTCCATAAATATATGGACAGTGACACAACTGTCATCATTTTGGCTCTGTACGCCACCACAATGGATTTGAAAGGAAACATGTGCTTAAAGTGTGGACTTTCATCTTTAATTTGAGGGTAGTTACATCCAAATTAACTAACATAATCATGAATTAAATTGTGAGTTTCAATACTTGGTTGCAAATCCTTTGCAGTCAATGACATCACCAGATGCTGGGTTTCTTCCCTGGTGATGCTCTGCCAGGCCTGCACTGCAGCTGTTTTTAGTTCCTGCAATTTCTTTTGGGAATTTGGCCTTCAGTTTCCTTTTAAATCCATTGTGGTGGCATACAGAGCCAAAATGATGACAATTGTGTCACTGTCCAAATATTTATGGACCTAACTGTATATGGGAGAAGCTTCCCTCAGTTGGTAGTGGATTGTACTGTATACCAATACTTCTCATAATATAACGTGTATGTATGTGATGCAGCTTGCCTAATATAACCTAGGATCATGTGGTGGTACTTGGATTGAAGCTTTGTCTTCACCTCCCAACTACAGACAGCTTGAAGAGACTGTTGTGTTGCCGAGGGCTGTCTTAATAGCTAATTAATTTGTAACTCAGAATATAACTAATATGTCCCTAAATGTCCCTTAAAAAATTAAGTGAAAAGTTGGTAGCTTTCCAGTGCTCTGCAGATGGGAGGTTGAAAAAAATGATCCCTGCTCTAAGTTTTTAATTGGGGATGGTTTTGGAAGGTTGTTATGCAAAGAGACTCTGAGAGGTCTGTGTGTGTGTGTGTGATGGTCGAGTTGACATTAAGCTTAAAGAGTACCAATTTAATCTACCTTTTATTGGAGATGGTTTAATTGGAGAGAAATGGATTTCCGGATTTGTAGTTGATGGGAAAAAAGTTTTGGAAGACAAAGAAAAGGAGACCAGTGTACCAGTTCTCCCTGAAGTGCAGTCAAGAAGAGACTGTGAAAGACCATTACGAGCTTCAAAGAGCTTCACCCCTGGACTGCATGCTAGCTGACAGACACTGTGTACAGGCGGGGGGGCGCTGACACAAATGTGTTTTTTTCCCAGTTCACAGGCAACTGAAAAGAAAAAGAAAACATTTAATGGGGGAAGTCTGCAATTTTTGATCTTGTTTTGGAGAAAAATAAAACTCACGGCAACAAATGATGGAGGAAATTCGTGGGAGGAATGAATGAAGGGCCGTAAAGTGCATCAACCCCTGCATTTGGAGAGCTGCAAGTTTGTCTCCAAATCACTTAATCCCTGCAGCAAATGGTCATTTTACTAAGTGCCTCATCAAGCTGCTTATTAAATTAAGCTATATTACCCACCTGAATGGGACAACAGGCAAAATGCAAAAGATAGCTGTTAGCAATTCATTTGGCTTTAATGGCCACTGCAGTCCTTTTGATAGATTGCTCAGAAGGAATATATTTTGCGCTGTCAAGCGTAGCAGGAGAAGTTGGTCTCTGCAATCTCCTCTGGGTCCCCCACTCCATGTCATCTCAGATGTCTTCTATAAGGTTGAGATCCATCTTCTAAGCAGGCTAGGACATGCGTCCAAGGCTGTTCTCCTTGAGCAGCAATGGAAAACACATCAGATGTTCGCATCTCTCTCCTGAACCACAAGTGGCCACCCACTACGCTCAAACATGGCTATCATACTTGATTGTCAGTTAAGTGCAGTTTAGAATAGAGGGACCTTAAACGACCTTATTCAGGGACCATCTTTTCTCCAGGCATTTCGGTGTATATTACTCTGCATTGTCTTTCCTTGTGACATGTTGTGACTGTGCCGTTACCTTCCATCTTTTGAGGAAGCCCTTCACAAAAGTGATTAATTGTAATGAGTTTCAAAATGGACCATTGAAGAATGAGTTGGCTGAGAACCCCAGCAGGCCACACTACTGTGAACAGGCCTTGTTATTAGGGGGTCTGGCAGGAGAGTGAAGGGGATTAATCAAGGCTCAGTTGGACTGAGGACTTTGCCGAGATGGCCCGTGTCCACAGTGAGGTTAAGTGAAGAAGGTAAGGAAGTTGGGCCGGGTGAAGTGGATCAGCTTCGTAGCTTTAATTTCTCACCAGGCCCGTCAGAGCTCGTTAGAAGGAAAATGAAACGAGCTGGATGTTCCTGAATTATTGCTTCCCTCTTATTTGCACAGGTTTATACCAGGCCTTCAATGTATCTCCAAGGCTCACTGCCGGAATGCAGATTGGACACGCGCGCGCAGTTTTAATATACATTTGTGTGTGTCTGTGTAACCTCCCGTGAAAGGTCTAGCACTTGCATGGTATTAGTTATATACATTGTGACATTTTTTCATAATAGGATGTTGTACAGGGCTATGTCGGAGCATTTGAGGAAATAATGAAACATGTCCCAGGAAGGATCAGACATCTTTTGCATTACAATGTCTTGGAGCTAGAGAGCAGGCAAACATCAAGTCTTTCGGAAATAACCATTTCAAAGGTCAAGTGGTGAAATTACTTTTTTTGATTGTACTTTCTTTCTTGTACAGTAATGGCACACAACTCATATCCACCTCAGAACATTTGCATGTCAATAAACATGAATTGAATGGTTATTGTGGGATTCTTTGGTGGCTGGCTTTGTAGGGTGTAAATTAAAATGTATACAGAGGAGATGTGGAGTAGGAGAGCTTTTTGGAAACAGAATAATGTTGTTTATTCACTCAGCCATCACTGAACATGGCTGTCCATGGAGGGGGAGGGTCATCATTTCCATTTAAAAGCATTAGAGAAATCTGCTTTAATTTTCCAAACCTCCTTCCCATGTCCTGAAGTTTCCATGTCAGAAGCTCCTCTTCACATTGAAAATGTGCAGGTCTTAAAAAAAGGTAAGGCTCACCTGGCAGATGTGACTCCCATGGCAGAGAAAAAGCACCAGATAACGTGTGGGAGGCCTGTTTGTACACTGATCTCCTTCTCAAATTGTATTTTCAATTTGTTGTTTGTTTGTTTGTTTTTCAAAGTCTTCTAGTAGCAATTCAAACTGGCATAACGGGGAGATTCAGGTGGGTGTTTTACTTTTTCCTGCAACTCGACAGCCCACCAGAGGCTAGGATGCTGTTGACCAACTGTAAAGCAAGACACACATTCTACAGCAAAAGTGCTCTGAGGAAACTGTCCTCTCTGAGCGATTACCTGGTCTTTTCATCTGTAGCTGATGGTGAGTGCAGTTTGTCATTATTGGTGGTGGGTGTAAAAGTGTGAAGACACTAAAAATGAGTCTGCTGGCCATATACAGTGTCCTGTTCAATAGAGACACATACTTCCAAGACACGTACCTGGAACCAAACAGAAGAAACGGCCGCTTTTATATCTATATTTACTAATATCTGAAATTGGTGATCCTTACCAATATCAGTGAAGCATTTCAGTCATAGGAGATGTAGGTAACGCTTTTTTCCCCAGAGTCATGGTTATATGGAGTATAGTCCTCTGTAAATTTCCGTCTGCCCCCCCAAGTCGATAATCCGTCAGCACCCGCAAAGTTTGCCCCTTTGTTGTGTTAAGAAGCCATGTTTAACTCGCCCCCCCTCCGGGCGACGAATCTGATTTGGACTGATTCTGTTCAGTACCTTATTTTCTACCACTACACCACTGTTTATAACCATGCACAACCTTCACACGAAAACTAGGGCAGGTAGATTGTTTTGGGGGATGCAAGTAAAATGTCAAGGCACCTGCAGTTTAAAAATCATGTTAGACCCTGATATGTTATCTGTTCTTTTCATGCTTCTATTTTTCCTTGCATCTAATGGATACAATAGTTATCATCATCATCATCATCATCATAAAATGAGTTTGGTCATCTTCATTCATCTCAAGGAACACAAGACCCCCTCCCCCCAAGCACACACACACACAGTCACACACAATAAGAGAGCAGTGTGAAATTACAGCACGGCCCTGTTTCCAGCTTCAGACACACTCCATTACTGCCAGGGAGAGCGAGTGTGTGACCAGGGAAGGGGGGAATAATGACCAGGAGGGAAGGGAGATAATGTGCGGGCCAGTCATCCTTGGTGCGCAGGAGAGAGGGGGACCTCAGTGGAGCGACTGTGCTTATGAAAATAATTACCACTCCTGAGTGACAAGGGAGCCGATGAAGTGGGTCTGCCGCGAAGACCGCAGTGACCTGGAAGAGATAACAGCTGCACGTCTAACACCGAGGTCTCTGTATGCTTTTATGTAACTGCGTTTCATGTTTTGATCCACCGCACGAGTGAGTATCTGAGCAGCAGCAGAGAAGCAATGACCCGAATGTAGGTTCTAGTTCGCTTCAGGGACCCATGCCACTTGTTTCGCGGGGTGCCTTCCCCCCCACTGAGGAAGCAGTTGTAGTGCATGTCAATTAGGCAGACCCTAATTGACTGAATTTATTTATAGCTGTGTTATGTTCATGGATGGGAGATGCAGTTCTCCGGGCGTTTCGGACTGCAGATTGACTGCATGCTCTGATGGTTGGCTGATTGTATTGACAAACGGCAATGGCTGAGCTTCTCGTTTCTGAGTGTTGTAGAAAATGGTACCCACACTGCTAGAGCAGGGGGACAGACTACAGTGGCGTGGGGATCGTGCGGTGAAAGCCATGCTCCATTTCAGCCAATCGAGTGCAAGTGATGAAGGTGTACTGTGGACGTCTTAAGGACAAACATACATGCAAACGGTAAAGCTGTGACCAATAAAAGCCTTCTTGTCAGTTTGAGTGGAGTGAAAATGGTGCATGTGTTTAATGTCCTGGTGTGACAGACTTTTTTGCTGTGTGGAAAGAAAAGTTACATTGATTAGTAGAAGGCAGCCTCTTACTAAAAATGGAGCCGCAGCTGAGCACAGTTCTGTAGTTTTCTATTAGCGGTTGGGTCAAAGTTTTGATTTAATCCCAGCCTAGGTCAGCGCAGTGTTTGGATTGTCAGTCTTCAGTTAGTACTGGACAGTGCAAACACATACAATACCACTATGCAAGCTTTGGTCACAAGCAATTACCTTCAAACTTAATTAATCTATACATTATTGCGATTAAGATGCTGACTTGTAAATACATACGGGCGGGTCATATTAACTTTTTTCTTTAAAATCAATTCTTAATTTGTGTCCCTGAGCATAATTAAGCCAAAGTAATAACACCTTCATTATTCTTAATTGCTTCACTGCACACCCATGTGCAATCAATCCTGTCATTAAACTGTCCGACTCCTGGAATCCGTTGCAGAGAGAGACGACATCCTGCGCGCCGCACTGCCACTCGGCATTTCCTGACGTATGCAAAGCACTTCGGCTCGCAAAGAATGGACTCGTTTCTCTCCTTTTACTAACACTTCTGTCATTTCTTTGGCCCTTTTTGGAGACTCAAAGAGTCATCAAAAGCCTCCACTGAATAGCTGACCGTACGGAGAAAGAACTCAAGCATATTAACTTTCAGGTGCACACCCTATAGATATGACTATAAACCAAACAATCTCCAACCACCGTATATTAGTTTATAAAGTGATGCATCAAAGCTCCTTACACAGCTCCTTGTACTGCAGAATCTACACAATCTACAACAGTTTGGGGAATTGAAATGCTGAATACAAGCTAAGGCCATTCATGAGTTCCCATCATTCACATTTCTGAGACAACGTGTTACACAAACTTAATATTACCCCATCTAATCCATGCCAGCGCAGTATTTGGCCACCACCAACTGTTTTCTCCTGCTCTTCATCATTCAATTACCTAATGCATTGGGAAGTCTGCTATTTAATTACCCCTGCATTTTACACTCCCCATAAAATTCCTGGTATATGCCACAGGAGCTCATAACATTCATATTTTTAGCCCCAGGATGTCTTCGCAGCTACATCTGTGCAGTTTCCAGGCTGACAGCTGCAGTCCATGCATGTCCCTCACCCCTCCGACACATCTCTCACCCATCCTTTCTTCCATCGCCTCACCGGGTTGAGCAGTATACATCGTTTTCTTCTCTCAAGCTGAAACTCCACGTCTCTCCAGCTTCAGTTTGAAGTGCTTCGGGAGTCGGCGCAACACATCTGTGCCACACTAATTGCTGCAGCTATCTCGTCCTGGATCATGCTGCATTCTATTCTTTGTTACACGTTACAATAGTTTATGAATGGATCAGGAAGGCCTACACACCAAAGCCACTCGTAGCAACAGATAAAGGGCACTACTCTGCTAGTCCTCTCCACTTCAGCATGTTGGAGCGCAGCCAAGGAGAACGGCAGCCCATACGCTGGAGCAGGTCCGCTCTTTCACATGGAATGTTCTACTTTTATCTGCTTTTATTCCTTTACAAACCATTAAGTGCTGCCTCTTCTCTCCCCGTCTGCCTGTACACGCGTTTCTCAGTGCGAACTCCCACAGACGGCGCGGTGAGGTCAACAGCATTTACAAAACACCGGACTTACCCTGCACTGTGACTCGCACTTGTTGGACGACGACTCCTTGTGTCAGGTCTGTCGATTTGAAGAAGGAGACCAATACATTGATGTCGCTTTCTCCACGTGGGTGTTTTGGGGATTTTTACATGTTTTTTAAAGACACGTACAAGAATAGGGCTCCTGTTTGTGTCTCTCCTCTCTGATTTAGACTACAAACATTATTTGACAGAGCAAAGAACCTGGCTTTGGTTTTCATGCCACAGCTTGCAGTAGCTGCAATGAATTGAAGTGCAATAAGGGTCTGATTTCCATCAAAATAGAGATGTACAACATGGCACAACACGTCTTTGATCTCAAAGCTCGTCTATAAATACCAATCCATTGCCTTCACCGTCACCATTTAGTGAGAGCTCTGCTGTTTTTCTACTTTACCATTCACTCATCTCCAGAAGAGAAGAAGGCAATTACAGTTTCAATTTACGGAAAAGAGTGCGCTTACATCACTGCTTGTTTCCTCCCCTGCATCGATTTATCTTTGACTTTGGCTTCAAAACATAACTTTTGATTGTCAAAAACAACTGTCAATCACATCAGATATACAAGATCTTTTCCCATGCATTCAACCACCTGTCCTCCTCAGAATTATTCAAAAGACATCATTAGTCAGACACCATGCCAGTTCAAAGACATTTTAATTTCAGTAGATTGGCACACTGAGAAAACTTTGATATCTAGTCTTGATCCCCCCCGAGCTTCATAGTCCTCACCTACACTCTCTCGAACTCTCTGTAGTTGCTCCCAATTACACTCTGATAACCTTGCCTGCCTCTTCCTTTAAGGAAACGTAGCACTTAAGGTTCTCAGGGAAAGAGAGAAACTTTTCATTTCAACTCGGGGGAACACTGCTTCATTATAAGTTTGAGGTGTTATTGACACCTCTGCAGTAGAACCAGATTGAACTACGAGTCAAATAGACATTTCATATGATGTACAGTGAATTAAGGAATAGTTGTATCTTCTGCATTCTCCCATTACATTACTCATTCACTGGATCTCTTTTTACACACACTATGTGCCAGGGTCTGACATCATTTTTTAATTCAGGGCAGAGGCCTTGACATTTTACTTGTCCCCCAAAAGAAACACCTGCCCGACTTTTCGTGTGATGGTTATGCATGGTTATATGACATCTATTGGGATATACACTGGCATTGCATCTGGGATCCGCCCTTTGTTAGCACCGGCCACTTAAACTCGTCTTTCTGTGCTCCTTAGAATGGCCTGTTCCTCCTTTTCTCATATTCAAGCTTCTGTCTCTTTCGAGTCAAGTCCTTCTCATCATTCACAGCTTTGATCTTTTTCTCTTTATCTTTGACAAGCCAAATGCAAACAACGTGTTCATCATGTGTGTGTCGATATCTCCATTCACCCTCACATCAGCATAGATCTCATGCTTGACGTCTTTTGATTAGCCACTGGCGAGTGCCAAATATGTTAATCGGAAATTAATACTTTTTAGATTCAGGTTCTGATGTAAACAAATCAGCCGTGATGACATATATCGGTTGGAATATGATGTTTTGTTGATGTTTAATATTTAATGGAAAATATTGGTCAAAATAGCTGGTTTTTAAGACATGGGCGTAGGTTTGGTTTCAGGGTTGGGGGGACATAGATTTTGGGGAGGGGTGGGGCATGGCTTTGGGGGTGTGGTTCGAGTGTGGTTGCCGAACGGGATCGGATTCTACATCATTCATATCGAGCAGACAGGATGCTATCAATATTGGGGGGCTGATTTCAAATCCCAAACAGGCAAACATGTCAGCCCTTGTGCCAAATCACTTTGGACATCAGAAATAAACATGGTGAAAACAGAACATTAATTTCACCTCGTATATTGAACTGAGCCCACGGTAACGTTTTCATTTTATACTGTATGTCAGGTAGTCAGTTCTAACATCGAGTGCGGTAGCAGATTCGCAACCCTTGCCCCTGATTTGACCCTTTTTTTTGAAGCACTGTATTGCAACATGCATTATGTAGCCTATTGTGCATATTAGGATGTAAGACCTTATATATTGGATGTAAGATCTTATATATTGCTTAATGTATCTCCTATCTTTGACTTTGGCTTCAAAACATAACTTTTGATTGTCAAAAACAACTGTCAATCACATCAGATATACAAGATCTTTTCCTGCTTTTTTGAAGCACTGTATTGCAACATGCATTATGTAGCCTACTGTGCTTATTAGGATGTAAGACCTTATATATTGGATGTAAGATCTTATATATTGCTTACTGTATCTCCTATACACTTGTGTAAATTCTAAATTTGTAAAATGTATTATGCCTTGAACTGCACTGTATTATTGCACTTTGTATTGCTCTGATATTTTGTAATATGGACAAGGGTGTTCATTAATAATAATAATAATAATAATAATAATAATAATAATAATAATATGGATACAAAACATTAATAGAGCTTTACTCATGATAGACATCAATCATTTTATTTTGACTATTTTGCACTTTGCAAATTATACAAATGTAGAAAGTTACTCACCAGATGACTTAATCCGATCGTGTTTTTTGAACTGAACAAAAAATGTCTCTTCTGTACTGAACAAAAGACAAAGCAGCACAGCTAACGGCGACCTGTAAGCCAAAGAAACCTTCATCATTTGAACTGTAAAAGTGTGAATCGACCCCTTCCCTTGCCATGTCAGCCCGGGGATCTGCAGTGTATATCTCCCGTTTAAAAACAAAAAATATATACTTTTAAAAATTGAAGAAAGGATTTGTAAACAAATCAACAATAATGTCTACATATTTTTATTTTTTATGTAAAATAAAATTTAAAATAACTATATTGTGAAGGTATTTGTATTTTTAATATCAAGTAAAATGGTTAATGTTGGTGGCTGCGCAGTTGCTCCCTAATGATTGGACAGCAGTCAGAGCTGTGACTCCCATTGGTCGGCAGAGAATCCCCTGACCTGATTGGTCACATGTCCAAAGAAAGGTAGATTCTTCAACTTGCCTTTTGGTTAAACTCACTGAAGACCTTCAATGGAAAGAGAATACCCTGAAGATATAAACAGTCAGCTCAAAACACGACGGTTTATGAAGTCACCCAAGGTTTTTCAATCAAACTAGTCCTGCCTAGAGCTAACTTCTTCATTGTAATTCCACGAACCCATCAAATTATATTATTATATATATTATTAAGTTATAAACCCTGTGTGATTGTAAATAGAACATGCTACTTTATAAGCAGTTACATCTCCCGATTAACGACCTCAAAACTACTCGCTATCCATTGACTTACATCAGCACCAACTCTTCGATATTAACGCACCGACACATTTGCTCCCTCGTCTTCTTTTTTTTCTCCCGCCCTACTTTTATAAAAGAGCAAGGTGATTGACTACATATAAAATGACTGACAGGTTCCTTCTGCAGGTGATTGGCTACATACATATGATTGACAATTAATCAATGACCAATGCGAGCTTTTCTAATCCTGTGGGCATTGCTTGCCTGGAGGAGGATTGGGTTTCAAAATAACGTGATGCCACCACTACGCCTATGGGGCCGAGCACACACTATTGGGGGGAACAATGTCACGTTCTCTCGATGCTTCCCCCCCGTCCCCCTAAACCTACGCCTATGCAGAGATCATAGTTGCTAGTTGCAACGGTAGCCTCTAAATTTCTAACGGTAAACAGCACCGTGTGCGTGTGATTTCCAGCAGCTACCTCAAAGCAAAGCAAAGATTTGAATTATGCAATTGCTTACCGTCCTGCCTCCGCACCGTTCTGAAGCACAGAGTTTGAGCTTCTCTTATAATAGAGTTCTGTTGATTAAAAGTGGGGGGGACAAAATGCCATTTTCAAAAATGGGGGGGGACATGTCCCACTCATTTATAATTAAACGTATTCCATTGATTTAAGGTATAATTATCACTTGCCCCGTCACACTGTGCTTTTGTTTCTGCTCGGACTTTCCATGACTCTCCTAAACTCAGAATTCTAAAAAGACCTGAAAATGGCGGTCTTTAAGCATTAAGTCATTGCTTACTTCTTCTCTCTGTTTGGAATCATCATTTGTATTTCTCCCCCAAATGATTGTTGATCAACTCAACCCATGTCCCAGCCTGAGATGCAGATTTCACATAAGCTTCCTCTGGATTGTACACACAGTCGTGGAGATGCGTAAACAAAGTTGACACATAGGATGCCCTGTTTCAGAGTCCCCTGCTTTCATACTAAAATACTGCCAGACAACTGATTTTGTATTCTTTGGGGGGACCACTTTGAAAAAGACAGTTTAACTGCTAAACGCAATAATATAAAATCAACTATCATGTGTACCGCAGAACATTTTTATCGCAATATAAAAAATGATCGATAATCATCCCTTCCTTAGTCCTAAATTGTCAAGTCATTCTGAAGCCCCTAATCCAATCCTGTGACCCTCAGTTAAAGGCTGATAGTGCAACACTGCCATACTCCGCAGTCACTTCATATTCTTTACCTATGGATAAACCATTTAAGCTCTTAAATAAATGCTTTGTATTTCTAAGTGATACAAGTGTTTCTCTCTTGAACCCCCATGTTTTTGGTGGCTTCACATACCTCAGAGAAATTGCCAAGTGTTTCCCGCATTTGTTTGTTTCATAAATGCACTTTGTTGTGGAGTTCCTGACAGCACAGTTTCTCAACGCAAACAAGGGGAATTTGCGGTTATGTACACAGCACCATAGGACAGTGCATAGCATACACGACAGACACAAGGAGAGGACAATGCAGGATGTAATAACTAAGAGGAAGCCACTGCCTTTCACAAAACAAGCTTAAGACAAGAAGCTACAAATCTACCCCGATATAAAGCGATCCGCTATAATACAAATCCCAATATAATGCAGTAAAGCAAACATGGTTTTGAAAGTTGAAAAGCAGAGCCAAGCAGACTTACAGCATCTTTAAACTTCCCTCTTGTCTTGTCTGCAAGTCTTACATTTATAGCATTGAAAAAGAAAGAAAGGAGAAACAATTTAACCATTGCAGAACAGATGTATTTACTGTATACAGCTTGTTAGTTCTAATAGAAATTATTTGCTGACTATTAAAAAGGGAAATGCTTGAGGCCAAAGCAGTCCAATATAATGCGGTTTCACCTGTAACACGGTAAGATTTTCTGGCTCCCGAGGACCGTGTTATATTGGGGTAGAGGTGTATGTTAATAGCTTGAGAGAACTGATGTGAAGCACTTTCTGTAACAATATGGGGAATATAATAAATACACACTCCACTGGGTTCGCAGTCATTTCCTATTCCACTCTTTCAGTTTTTCAGTGCTTTCTCAAAAGCAGTGTTATTGTTGCAATCTCCTCTACTGTCAATTTGCGCACACAATAAAAGGCCAGTTCTCTAACTTTCCGTGGTGACCTTAATTGCAATCTACACAAAAGATGTACCTGCTCCACTTAGGGAAGGAATAAAATCCTCCTACTGCATGCTTTTTTGCGGCTAACCTTGTCACTTCAGGAAACACAGGCCTGCGCTTCCTCCCCCAGCTGATGCACCGTGGAGTGACAGCTCAGCGGGGGTAGGAGACGCGAGGCTCGACGTCTCAGCCAACTGCGGGTTGGAGGAACAGGTGGGAGTGGGAGAGGAGTGCGCCGAGATTTCAACCTCGGAGGTGTTTCTCCCTCTGCAGCCTCACCTCAGCTCAACTCACTTTCCCCTCTCAAGTGACAACGACTCCGTTCTCTGTGTTCGGAGGTGCTTTTCAAAGTACATCTGCTTCATCCGGCTTTTGAGCGGAGTTTGTTTCCAGTCTGACAGTGAGCTCTCAGCAGCCTGTACTGTCAGAAGCAGTTAACACAATTTGGCAGCTCCGGCCACAGGAGCCAAGCCGACCTTCCTACGGCCTTGACAGCCCCCCTGCACCCCCACTCAACAGCGTGTGAGCCCCCCACTCCTATCAGCTGATTTCCCTACTGTATTGTCCTAAACTACACAGGTTTTTTCATTATGGTTATTTTCTAAGATGTGCAATGCGAAACGCTGTGATAGATGACTGTCTAAGTCATTGTGGATATGTCTGTTTCTCAGAAGACTTGTGCGTATTGCTCTTTCTTTATACAACATGAGAGGACTATAGATGGGGGGGAGGCCATTGGGTCCTTTTGATTTAATCCACCTCACAAATTCCAAGGCAAGACTGGCATCTCAGCGTGATGCATCTAAACTGGATAAACAAAACAAAACAAGGCTGGGAAAAAAAACACTAAGCCGACAAATCGTAAAAAAAAAATGAAAATGGTAATTATTTGACCGACTGAAAACACCTTGTTCCTGGAAGCTTTTAGAAACTTCCCTGAGCTGCTGTGCTCAGCACTGGGGGAGCCAGGGGAGAGCAGGGGTGAGGGCCTGTCACTTCACCGTGCGCAGCCTGCTGAAGTGGCTGAGTGCCGAGAGGCGCCATCACAGTGTCGCTCCATTTGCACTCCAGAGGGAACCTGTTTACGCTTGTGGGTGTGCGTGGGTGTGTGTGTTTGTGTGTGTGTGAGTATGTGTGGGTGTGTGTGTGTGTGCGTGGGTGTGTGTGTGTGAGTGTTTGTACGGGTGTGTGTTTGTGTGTGTGTGCGTGCGTGGGTGTGTGTGTGTGAGCGTTTGTGTGTGTGTGTGTGTAAGTGTTTGAGTGTGTGTGTTTGTGTGTGTGTGTGTGTGTGCGTGCGTGGGTGTGTGTGTGTGTGTGCGTGGGTGTGTGAGTGTGTGTGTTTGTGTGTACACACACCTTCTCTGGCAGACACCTATCCTTTGCTCCTGCCTGGCAACAAGTTTTAACCTATGACTATAGCTGTGTCCACATCGCGCACTCTCAGAGATCAATGGTTTATTTCCACAATGCACAATGGGTGACGTCTGTCTGGTCTAAGCCACAAGGATTTGAGGGGGACGGGAGGGTACCCAATTCTTTCCTACTGTAGTTGAGGCGAAGACTGTGCCAGCCTGGCACTCAACACATATCTGGAACCCACACCAGAAGAGCTGAGCAACCTTGGCTCTGGCCCACGGCGCTCTCCACACACACACGCCCCTCTCTCCTCGCACAAAGATACTTTTCCCAGGTGTCACCCAAGGGACACCATTAGAGTACCTTCAGATGAACATGGGCGCCTCGGCTCCTCGGGTTGCCGTGCTGTCAGCTGCCATGGCCTAATTGAAGCCCAGCTGGAGCCAAGTTTGTCGCCGCGTCGAGCTCCTTCCTTTCATCCTCCCCCGGCTCCGTCACCCTTGTTTTGTAAATTCTGATTTTAATCACAGAGCATGTTTTATAATCACTTGTGTTTCTTTACTTTGATCCTGCTCAGGGGCCCCTCTGACTGTGATCTTTTTCATGTCGTAAAATAAATAAATATATAAAGAAAATAAAAATAATGAGAAAGCAATCACAATGTTTGTGTTTCATTAGCACTGGCCTCTTTAATTACTGCTCCTTCTCTCCCTCTCTCTCTCTCTCTCCCTCGTGTGCACACATTTTATTTATTTATTTTTTACTCTTCCCCCGCTGGAAATTAGTTCAGTGGCGTGCTTTCAGGTTAATTTGATTTCACGAGATATTAAGGGAGGGGGAAAAAGTTGTTCAAACCCCTATCTGTCACTCATTAGGCTCAAACAGAAGCCGTGTCCCAGTCATTTCTCATCCCTCTCTCTGACTGTGGATCTACAAAACCGTACAGTGAAAAAACTAAAACAAGCCAGTGCAAAAATAGAAATCAAGTTGTTCCCAAATATATAATGTACATACCACCATCTTATCAAAGGGAATCATTTTCTCACTACACCCCACTTGAAAGCTATTTGAAGACAAGGGGTGGGAGGGGGAACCCTAACCAAAATGCTCGAGAACTGCTTTGAAACCCTTCTTAAAAATGTGTCTCCTTTAAAAAGTTTTCATCCAGAAGACATACCGGATAACTTGCAATTCTCTGTGAGAATTTGAGGGTACTTTAGAGCTGTATTTTTATTGCTGTGAAATGAATGTGTTCCAAACAAGTTTAAAGCTCAAGCGAAATACTAAGCCAACTGTAACCCATTTTGCTTTCAGCTCAGTCTCAATAATAGCAGTGAAACCAACCCTGTATCTACAATTCATCCAAGCATGGCAGCCGCTCTTTATCAATACGCCTCTTTGATTCCTTCACTCACAATGCAACGCTCATCAGGGAGAAAGAGTTTAAGAAAAATATGAATTTACACGAGGAGTTAACCTGCTGCTGACTGTTAATGTGACCTGAGGTTATGTATTGCTGCCGGTAGAAGCCACTCGTTCTTTTAAGTCATGTGCGTTAACCGCAGAGTCCTGCGTGCTGCAGAGGTTTGTACATAACATAGCAGCTCAGAAGTTAATTAAACGAGGGCCCGTGCAGCAACTGTGAATGCGAAATCGAATTGACATAAACAAAGCAGACCGAACCAAGAACAGTAACATCCTTCTATGACCTTTGTAGGCCGTGTGCAGCTGTGTGCGTGTGAGAATATTTGGTGCACAATACAATTTGGCCCCTCAAAGGAACGACATTGCTTCCACACACAGTCATGGAACGGCAGAATTAACTGTCCCTGACCATGTCGACACACTGTGTGGAAAATAATCCCTCAAGGGGCCACTGCCTGACAGACATGAGGTACTTCTGTCCCCCCATAAGCTCTGCCTTTCTACTAACGTGCCACTCTGTGTTGAAGGCAATGGGATTTGTAACAGAAATGGGCTCCCCCTGAAGATCAATTAAAAACATTTGTTTAATTCCCACTCCCCAATCTCTCTCTCCCTCCCTCACACATATATATCTCCCTCTGTCCCAAAAAATGCCCAGTTTGAGCCACCACTGCGTGCATCCATACCTACACCAGAAAATGAATTAGCCGTGACGGTATCGGCCTGGGAATTCGCGCAACATAAGCTGCGAAAGCCTTGGAAATCCTGCCTGGGCAACGCTCTCAATCTGGTTGGAGTGAAGAGCACCTTCTGGACGACCTGCCCTGCTGAGCCGGGCTCCCCGTGCCTGGCCGCTGCCCAACATGTCACCTTATCTCTCATCAGAGCTCCGCCACCATATGTGCATCTTGCAGAAGCATCTCCGTAATTGTCGCCGTTCCAGCAAAGCAGAGGTAATTAAATGTTCATATTGTGCTGTGTTTTTGGCCGCTGTGTGTTGGGGGGGGACATTGTATAAGCCTCACGTCACATCAAGGAAATCATTAAAATACAACTAGAGCCCCCCCCACTCACACACACAATCACACTCAGACAACACTTGCGATTGATGAGTGACTAACTGTCTGAGAGCCTTGTTCTAGTTCAGACACTCAGTCTGTCCCTACAGGACCTGCCGTGCAGCCTGGTGTTCACTGTGTGCCATCAAACCTCTCCTCGCCTGCTCCAGCAACTTCAAATACAGCAGCGGAGAAACAAATACAGAAACGTAAAAAAACTAGAATAATGGCTGCTCTCAGACAATTGGTCTCCTGTGAGTTGAGCCGTCTCTCTGGATGTACTGCTATGACTTCCTTCTGCTCGTTGAATTCATTATTGGACAATTGTTTCCTATTATTTGCTTATATGGCAGATTAGGACTTCAAGGTATAAAAGCGTGCGCCTTCTACAAAAAAATTAAGTTCTATTTACAGCCTAACGCAGACTTCCACGTATAAACTATGTACAAGAATGGTACACGCACTCCGATTCAATTCCCATTAAGCTGCGGGGTTTCTGTATATTATTTGGAATTTCACGCTGTTTTCTCGTATTCTTCGCGGCGTCTGTTCGCTGGCTCCCCACAGTATCTGTGCACATCCGGACTTGTTGCAGTTTCGAGAGAGCCTTCCTTCGAACCGCCCCCAGAAGCCACAGTGTTAATGTGCTCTGCCAGGGGCCACTAATGGACAACTCTGTGTGAGTTAGCCGACAGAAAACCGTACAGGTGAATGCGGCTGCACAGCGTGTGCATCGGTACACAACACGGCCGTGTCTCCTATCGGTGAAGCCTGATTGTCCCTAAATGATTGAGCATGGAAATCAAAAGCACTCTGCTCAGGGGTAATTAAGTCATTTACATAAAGGTTAGCATGTTCTCGGGGGGGTGTTATACATGTATTCATGATATATTAGTTCACTTTAGATCAGTCTACTTTAACATAATGAAATTGCAAAACTACATATTCAAATGTGTTTTCCTCTCTATCCTTCTTTGCTACAGATTAATAGAAAGCAAAATGTTGCCAACAGAGTGAAACAGCAACAGTGGAAATACTTGTATAATCACTAATTAGTTCAAAAGAACAGAAAGAGGTATTTGACATTTTGTGTATTATAAAAAAATATATAGTGCAGGGGACCCTAATATACTCTTGATAAAAACCTTTAATCAATGAGTCCTTTGATTTGAAAACATGATAGTTCTTTCCCTCTTAGTTGTGGTAATCAGTGATGAACGGCAATACACAATCCAAAAGGAAAAACCTTTACTGTACTGACATAACATCAGATGTCCCAAATTGTGGGGGTGGACATACAGTTATGTCCATAAATATTTGGACACTGATTTTGGCTCTGTACACCACCACAATGGATTTGAAAGGAAAATTACTTTTGAGCCCCTAAAATGGGGGGGACCACATATAAAATGGGTGTAATTCCTACACCGTTTTTGTGATGTAACTACCCTCAAATTAACGATGAAAGTCTACACTTAAAGTTTTCTGAAACACAAACTGATTTTTGCCCTGTCCTATAAAATATAAATTCAAATAAGCCTCTAGTGATTCGGGAGCAATGAATGGAGACACAAAATCTGGCCTACAATTTTACCTTTGCTGACATTTTCCATTTCTTTCCTGGAGGTTTCAGAAGAATGTGAAATTAACTCTTCATTTGCCACAACAAAAGCACTTAAAACAGAAAATGAATCAAGATTACATGAATCTAATTTAAAATAATAGGAAGAGAAAAACTCAAAATGATACTTTACTGCTGGAAACTTGATGAAACAAACCACTTAAAATGTCAGTTTTGTTTTTTTCCCATGATAATGCTGACTCAATTAACGAAGACAGAAAAGCAACTAAATCGGCTCTATTCCTTTCCATAAAGGGGCTTAACAACCCTTTATGAATTTGTAATGTAAAGATGGTATGCTGGCATGTCAGGGACCCCTAAAAGCATGTTATTGTCCCTTGCAAATAATTAATAACCAACTGTGTGCAACTGGTGGCACGGGCCTTGGCAACGGCAGCCCTAACAGAACCCTTTCCAAAGAGACCTTGCTAATTTTTTTTTAAACCCAAAGGCTGTTTTCTGTAACTTGAACAGAAATATGAATTGGTTCTGGAAAAGATGACATGTGAAGTAGCTATGGCATTGCATCTCATAAAAGTAAAAAGTGCTTCTTGGAGTGTATATAAAAATATAAAAAGCATACATTAATCCCCTCCTGTGACATATGCCGGGGTTGTTTTAGATACTGCAAAGCATAAATTGTGACTGCGGTAAACTGTCAGAGGACAGTCTTCCAGTGACTGAATGATTACACGACTGTGCCATTTGGTGATTGGCTGAATAGGGTGTTTCTTTCTTTGGTTTTGTTTTGCTTACAAAGGAAGGACAGAGATCTTCAACAGCTCTTCTGAAAGCACGTCATACTTTGAGAGATTTCCCTGTCAATGCATCTATCATAACCCAATCTCTGGACCAATTACTGGAGAATGAAGGCCCATAGAAGCCTACTAGATACCTTCTAGAAGCATCTCATTATAAACATCTCATCTCACTATAATCTTGGTGAATATCATAACTGTCCCCCACACTAGCTCATGGTGACAGGCTATACCAGGGATGGTGAACCTTTTTTGAATGGAGTGCCCGAAGTCTGGTTTGTATACTTTGCTAAGTGCCAAAGGGTGCCAATGATAAATTAGGGATATTAAAGTTCATACTGGGGCTAAACGTCAATTTTTTAAACCAATATTTATATTTATTTTGTTGTTGTAAGTTATTAAGCAAATGTGCCAACAAAACAAAACATAATACAGAATAATCTTAAAACTATGGACAGATAGTAACCCTTGTTTTGTTTTGTTTGCACTTGCGCTCAATCATTACCAGTGCCTTTGTCTTTTTCAACGTATATTTACTTAATATCTACTGCTTTTACATTTTGTAAAATAAATAAAACTGATACATTGTGTGGCACTTGTGTTCCCCCCACATGTTCAACAAACACATCCATTGCTGATCACAATTAATCACAACAGGACACACTTATAGTTCTTGTCCTCTTCCTCCTGCTCCCAGAGCACCGCACCACAGCATAAAGTCATCATAACACTAACATCTCATCCGTGAAGTGCAGATTTTCGCAGTTCTGCGTGGATCTGCGCAGCTCCACCAATGGGAGCGGAGGATTCTCCAGTTCTGCACATAACTGCCAAAATCTGCGCACAAAAACCCAACCTAAAACATGAATATTCAGACAATAACATGACGCTGCTCAATTACTTGTGGGCGGTGCCATCATATACTGACTGGTTTTCTAAAGTGCCAATCAGTTTAGACAATTGAGGGGTGGGCTGGCAAGAAAAAACAAAAAATGCACATAGTCGCTCACTTGTGCCAACCTGTACGGCTCTGCGTGCCACTCTGGGCACGTGTGCTACAGGTTCGCCATCCCTGAGCTATACTCTCAGTCCTGGTTGGGTGTAGGTTCTCGGGTGATTGTGAAGTCCAAATTGTTTCAGGAGACGTTACCCTGAATGTAGGGCAAACTAGCCTGGCCTAGAGGTTTCTTCCTGCAGTTCCTCTGAGGCTGCCCGTTCCACAGCCAGCTGGATATGAACGTTTCATACTGTGCTCTAACCATTATAAATCAGCCTTCAACGTTTCTCTCTCTCACGATCATGTCTCCCATGTGTCAACAGAAATAGCACACATTCGGAGATCTCGCCAACCCGAAGAAGCGGAAGGGAACGTTTTACTTTTCCAGTTTCCATCAGTTTTAGACACGGAAACTTTCATTAGTCTGGTATCAGGATCCTATCCAGCTCAGATTGAGGATATGACCTGGCTGTCTGTTACATAGACACGCTATGGTGTGCAGAACAGAAACTCTAGTTCCCAGTGCTGAATATTTTCATCTATTTCCTCCAATCCCTGCCAGGTCTGAAGCAGAGAAAAGGGTTGACTTTGTCTGCATGATCTTGTCTATGTTCACAGCCAAATGACGTTCTCAGACAGTTCTCCTCACCTGTCTTTATATGATTTACATTTCACTCCTGAGATCATTCTCAAAGCCACACTGTCAGAGTTGAAAGGTTTGAAGGAGGGCTATTTATGATCATCCTTCCATGATTCACCGTTTAATAAAGCTTTCATCTCTATTCATTTCCCACATTTTAAACCATGATTTAGGGTACATACTATAATGATTAATCATTGTAATGGACTATGAAATAATTGTTTTTTTATAAGGCGAGGGGGTGGGAGGGGGGGAAACTACTACTGGACCGCACAGAGCAACCAATAAGACAGAGTGTATTGTTCTAGATCTGAGAGACATTTCTGAAGAAATCTGACAATTGATATTTTGTTTATTTGTTTCTGATAGTGTTATTGGAATATGAATCCCAACGGCAATGTTTATAAAGGCTCAGCATGTACTGTGTTTAGTGCTAAATAAAACTGGGCTGTCGGTGTGTTTTCACAGCATGCTCCAACCTACCTGCCTCAGATACATTCAGGAATCTTTCCCACATGTGAATAAATAAGAGCTGCAATGGAGAACAGTCTCCCTTTAGCTTTAATCTGCACTCCAATGTCATTGCAAAGCATTTTCCTTTCTGCAGTGTAGATAATAGGGTGTATTAAACCCAGATTTCTAAACAGACAGCTGGATATATATGCAGCTCTGTATTCAGTCTTCTGGTAGTTACACGGACCCATATTGGCCTCAGTTTATAACGCACAAGTTATGAATTGATTAGGGCTTCTCAGCACTGCCTAAGTATATTATTCCAAGTGGCTTTGACGGTGTATAAATATATTTTTTGGCCTTACATGAATATATGATTCTGGAAGAATGATGTTTGTCATTCAGGTCTGTTTCTCAGCATTGCAGGATTGCACAAGCCTCCACTTATCTTAATTCCACTGGATATTGTGTTACAGAATGGCTGCATTACCAACATAACCCATAACTAGAGATTACTACAGTAGAATTAGTAATAATACTACTATTAACAAGTTGCACGTTTTTCTACAAGCAGTTCAGAAACTAGGAAGATGATAACATTTTGCTTAATTACTTACATTGTTACATGTTAGTTAGTTACATAGAAAAAAAACAATTGTCAGTATTGTTAGGCTTTCTATGCTTTCCCTATCCCTCATATATGTTTGATGTTCCTTTTTCGTGCACCAGCATATCAGTGTTTAATATCTTTACAGTATATGCATGAGAACAATAAACACTACAGATAGAGAGGGATTGGTGGTGTTAGGTGTTATGGTGAATACATATTGCACATTAAATACCTCTATTTATAAAAAATAAATAAACAAATACCTGTGTTTGGACGTTCTCTGATCGTGTTTCCAATCCGGTGGAAGTGACATCATTTTGGCTCTGGTGTGCTGGGTAGGAGGGGTTAGGATTCAGATTAAACACGATTGGCCACCATGTTTCGGAATGGTATTTTCTAAAAAGTAACCGGTGTGAGGTTGATATACCAGAATGTTGATAAAGTAGCAGGAGAGTCATTGTGACTCACTGCATGAAATGCTGTCCTGAGATGAAGTGGGACCTGGGCTCAAATCCAGGTATGGTTTCATTCTTCCATAGATCTGTTTGTGCTGTGTTTTGGTACCAGAGGAGAGCACTGTACGGTGTATATGGCAGATCTTCTGGCAACTCTAAGTGTAGTTGTTTGTGGCACACCATGCAGTGTGCTTATCTTAGAGCTGATAAGTCCTGCATTCAAATCCTGGTGGAACCCCTGTCTTCTGAAAGTGTGTTGTTTGGGCATGGTTTTATAGCTACAGAGGGCAGTGTGAGGTTACTATATCAGAACTGTGATTAATTAGAAGGAGAGCCCTTGTGGCTCACTGTATTGAGTGATGGCCTAGAACCTCACAAGGCTTTAGTTCAAATCCTGATACAGCATCTTTCTTCTGAAAATGTGTTTGTAGTGTTTTAGTGTGAGGAGGGGCAGTGTAAGGTTGATATACTAGATCTTTGATCATACAAACTTGAGTCACTCCTGTGGCTCCCTGCATAAGGTGTGGGTATAGAAGCTGCCAGGACCTGGGTTCAAATGCTCCTAGAGCCCCTGTTTTCTGAAAATCTCTTGATCATGAACTAGTACTTTGTTTTAGGGTCAGAGGGGGCAGTGTGAGGTTGATATATCAGATATTTGATCACATAACAGGTCTAGCTTGTGGCTTGTTTGTGGAGTGCTGGTCTTAAAGCCAAGTGGACCCTGGTTCAAATCCCAGATTGTTGGTGAGTGATGTAAGTACATTAAGGGATGTAATACTAACCAATGTTAGGGGAGACAGGAGTTGTAGAAGTATAGGAGGAAGGGCAGGCTAGTGTAGTGTACTGTATTGGGTGGGGAAGATGAAGGTTAGCCAGAATGGGGGAGTCTAAGATAGATGAAGAGTGTTGTTGGGGGGCAAGATAATGAGATAGAAGATCAGCAGGGCAAGGGTTGGGATTGTGTGTTAGTAAAATACTGTTTTATTGTTTGTAGTATTTTACATTTTTCAAATAAAAAACAATTCAAATTTTTAATACTTATGATTAAAAACTTTTAAAATACAATTCTTAAGATCACTTAAAATTTTTAAAATCTTTGTGATTTAACAAAACCAAGAAAAAACTTAACTTTAAATAAACATGTGCACAAAACAACAAAACAAACGTGATTAAAGCAAAACTGCTCACCAACATAAAAGTCAAATACATTGAAAATAACTGAAAATGCATTGGACAAAATAAAGAAACAATTAAAAAGGTAAAAATAAAAAACAAACAAAAAAGGTCCAATGCATTTAAAATTAAATCCAAAACGAACAATGTATTTGACAAAAAAATATAACAAAACTAAACCAAAAACCCCCTAAACAATTTGTGTTTAACACCAACTAAATCTTTAAAAACAGTTAAAAAATCAATCTTTAAAGTCATTTTAAAAACAATCATTCATAAAATGGTTAAAAGATCTTGGACTCGGGCTCCAGCAGGGGGAACTGACCGTCCCCGGAGGTGGGTCCCATCATGGGATCCTGAGCTCCCCCAGATCTTGTATATGCCAGTTCTTGAAGGCTTCCTCCTTGCCCCTCTGATGGACCTCCAGATTGACGTAGTCCCTCACGAGCACCATGCCCCTCCGCGCGATGACAATCGGGTCCAGCTCCTGCTTATTGAATAGACAGATATTCCGTCCCTCCCACAGGGCCTGCTTCACTGCGCAGACGACACGCCACCAGCACCTCAGGGTGGAAGATTTTAATCCCCTGGCAGGACCGTACAAGATCTGCTGGGCGGTCACCCGCGCAGGAACGGCAAACCTGTGGAGGAAAGGAGAAAACAGGAGCCAGACCCTGTAGGCGGAGGGGCACTCTCTAAAGATGTGAGCCTCCGTCTCCTTCCCCAGGCAACCCTTATAGGGGCAGGTGTCATAAGGAGCTATGCCCCTTCTGTGCATGAACACTCGGGTGGGGAGACACCGACTCACAGCCATCCAGGAGACATCTTTCTGCGTATTCGTGAGGCAAACGTGCGTAGCGTTAGCCCAGATAAACCGGCAGGTTTCGGGAGGGAAATCTTCTATCCGGCTGGTCTCCTGGGTAGATCTCATCTGGCTACAGATGGTCTTATAATCCCAGGAGGCCAGCACGACTTTATGGAGGCCTACTTCGAGCGCAAAGGCTCGGAGCGCCCTGTAGAACGGCGGGGGATCCCACGAGTGCGGCCTGGTGTTGTCCATGGCGCAGAGGCCGAATGGTCTCATGCTGCTGGCAAAATAAAAGCGGTTTATGAAATTCACTTTCTTGCCAGCAGCCTGGATGTTCTTGACCACATAGGCCAGCCCCTGCGCCTTTATCAGCCGCACAACGTCCGGGACCCCCCTGCCTCCATCCAGGGTACCCTTCACCATCTGCACTCTTTTCAGCCTCTCCATTTTGCTGGAGTGTGTGTTAGGGGAGGAAAGAGGGAGTTGTATTGCAGGTAGGTAGTGGCTAAAGCAGTGAGTCAAGTATTTGTTTTCTTGCCAGCCCTCATATACTCCTCCCCTGTGTTAACCTTTCCACCCCTATCTCATTACCCTACCCCAACCTTCATATTCCCACACACTATCACACCCTCTCCTGCTCCACCCCTTAGCCTCTGCTACACTAGTGTGGTCCACCACCTAGCAATCTCCATAACCCCTCTCTTACCCATCATTAGTATGTATGACATCCCTTCATATACTTACCTCATCCTGGATTTGATCCAGGGTCCTCTTGGCTTTAAGACCATGATTACACCAATGAGACACCTCCAGGAAACAGGGGCTGCAGCAGGATTTGAACCCAGGTCCTGGTATCTCCTAGACCCACATGCTAAGTGCTGAGCCACACTTACATGCTCACATACCTGGTATATCAGCCTTACACTGCCCCGCCTGGCACTAAAACACACCAAATCCAAATTTCAGAAGACAGGTGCTCCACGAGGATTTTAACCTAAGCCCTAACACATTGTAGAGCAGAACTGTATGCAGTGTGCCACAAAGGCCTACCTAGTGTTCCGCTTGAATATCTTGTATATCAACCTCACACTGCCCTCTCCAGTCCTAAAACAGCAGGAACAATGAGAAACAGATACCAGTACTTCAACCCAGCCCTCAAGGCTCTAGCACAGCATTCAGTACAGAATTTGAAGTCAGGACTTGCCAGTTCTGAGACTAGCACTATGCATGGTGAGCCACATTGGTCTTCACTGACAGTTTTTTGAAGATCTGGTATATCCACCCCAGAAAGCCCCCTCTGGCACCAAAACACAGCACAAACAGACTTACAAAAGAAAGGTACTACACAGGATTTGAACCCAGGTCTTGCAAGGTTTGAGGTCTGAACTTCATGCAGCGAGCCACAAAGGACTACATGCTGACTTGCTTGTTTGTTTGCTTAAATATCTTGTATTTCAACCTCACGCTGCCCTCCTGACAATAAACCAAAGTACTACTAAGACATGATCAAGAGAAGTTTAGAAGACAGATCCAATCATATTGAGCTGACCAGTAAATACTTGTATTAAAACTAGTTTGCTTTGCCACTACTAGCGTAACACAATGATAAGAACATAAGAAAGTGTCTGGTCGAGAGGAGGCCATTTGACCCATCGTGCTCGTTTGTTGTCCATTAATAACTAAGTGATCAAGGATCCTATCCAGTCTGTTTTTGAATGTTCCCAAATTGTCTCTTCAGCCACATCGCTGGGGAGTTTGTTCAGATTGTGACGTCTCTCTGTGTGAAGAAGTGTCTCCTGTTTTCTGTCTTGAATGCCTTGAAGCCCAATTTCCATCTGTGTCCCCGGGTGCGTGTGTCCCTGCTGATCTGGAAAAGCTCCTCTGGTTTGATGTGGTCGATGCCTTTCATGATTTTGAAGACTTGGATCAAGTCCCCACGTAGTCTCCTCTGTTCCTGGGTGAAAAGGTTCAGGTCCCTCAGTCTCTCAGTAGGACTTTCCCTTCAGACCTGGAATAAGTCTGGCTGCTCTCCTCTGAACTGCCTCTAGAGCAGCGATATCTTTCTTGAAGTGTGGAGCCCAGAACTGTCCACAGTATCCAGATGAGCTCTAACTAGTGCATTGTACAGTCTGAACATCACTGCCCTTGTTCTCAATTCTACACTTTTGACAATATACCCTAGCATTGTGTTTGCCTTTTTTATTGCTTCCCCACACTGTTTGGATTGTAGCGTTATGTTGGGTGTATTTTGATAAGAGCATTTTAGCTCTGAGCTGAAGCACTGATCTAAAGAAGACCTCTCCCCCCAAAGTTATCAGATTTCCTTAAAGTGTGGAACTGGTTTACATCAAAGTGACAGTTTTGGGGAGGATGGCACCGAGAATGGACCAAATAGTTTGGAATCCTGCTGTGAAATGTCTGGGGAAGGGGGCCTGTAGGTAATAAAAACTCTTTGAAATGGACGAGAGCCGAAATCCAGACACAGAGCTACAAACCCGGGCCAACCGGCATTTCCAAAAGATGGCATGGATTGACATCAGTCATAAATCAAGCCCCCCTCCAATAGGACACTAGGGGCTGAAACCGAAATCCAATCTCTCTCTCTCTCTCTCTCTGCCAGAAACCGACTAAGTCTAAACGTAAATGTGACTGATATATATATCTATAACGAGAAGTTGATATATATATATAACGAGAAGTTACCTGACATAAATACTAACCTGCGTAGTTATTTAATGTCTGACTAACAATACTAACGAGAGACTCACCTTCGTCTTACTAACCGGTATTGTAGTCAATGTGTTTATAACTTTTTTTGTTTAACGATTTGTGTGATATCATATGCGATCCCATGGTCTTTGATTTGGTCACGGAAGTGATTTGTCTTTGATTTGTTGATCTTGAGTTGAATTTTAATTAGTTTTTCCCTTTTGTATAATTAGTGTAGTGCTACATTTAGTCTTTGTTTTTGAATAAATTTGACAATTTATATCTTTGGAATTGGTGTCTGCGTCCAATTATTCTACAAGATTCCAGGATTCGTGATAAGGTGATACTATAAATTCACTTCCTTAATTGAAATGTATAAGTGTACCTTACGCTACAGGATGGAGACAGTGAGGAGTCCACATAGACTCCTAGGTCTTTCTCATGCGTTACTTCATCCAGTTCTATTCCTCCCATAGTGTAATTATAGTGGACATTTTTGATGTTTGAGTTCCTTGTGTGTCGTTCCAGTGTGATATGTCTATTGATTTAAAATGTGAGATATCAGTCTGCGCCAGAATGCAGAATCCATTAAAATACTGGGATCTTTAACATTATTTGCTTACTTTATTCATATTTAAAGGACTGAATCAAAGTTTAGCTTTTTTACCATTACCCTTAATAAACACTTGAGATTTTTCAAAATTGCATTAAAAAAGCAAATATTGTTGGTTTGGTTGTAAATTTGAATCTATAGAGGCACGGTTGTGAGATTTGTTGATATAACTTTTGTCTTTGCGTTTAAATATTTAATATATTGGCAACCTCCCCCTGAAACCTGCCCTGCAAATTTAGAAACCCCTGCCCTGGTTTCTGTTGGTTTTCATGCCAACCGAGTTGTCAGTTGAACATTTATCTGAACAAATTCCAAGTGCAAAGCAACTGAAACGTTCAATTTAGGGCTCGATTGAGTAATTGCACTGAGAGAGCTCAGCTGCACTGAAAAGCAGCAGCAAACACAGTAGTGCTCAAGGACCAGCATTCAGAGTCATTGGTCTCGTAGATAAGGTGGATAAATCCCATTATTGTTGATGTACTAGAGGATAATGTGAGCATTTGGTCAAATTAAAATAACTTAATCATGACATTGAATACAATTTCTTACTCTTTCACTACTCAATCAAAAACTGAACAAATTATTAAATTGAATAAATGATGAGGCAGCACTGTGTTGGGAAAATACCCCAGATCATAGAATGCTTATTAAAAGATTCATTAGCACCATTTAAAGTTCAATTCTACGAGATGGACTTATCGCATTTGCAATGGTTACAGAACTTTTCTAGTGCTGTACGGCGCACAGCCAATCAGCAGTGAATGATGCCTTCGAGAGCCCGTAAAGATCACATACACAGCGATCACACACACAACGTCTCCAGAATCACGCTAAGAAACATTGTCCATTCCTTATGTATCCTTATCCTATATTCTGGGAACAACTTTAGGTCATGGTCCTAATCTTACAACTAGGCTACTGCAATTACTACTACTACTAATAAATGGTAAGCTTATTATTATTATTATTATTATTATTATTATTATTATTATTATTATTATTATGCTTCTAAGTTCAGCTTCCATTATTGTCTATCATCTGAAACAATAACAGTAAAAAAAACTACAACCAAATCAATGACAGATATAGGCTAGTCTGATTATGCATTGCAACATCAGTGATCAGTGAAAGGATCTCTCCCATCTATATACAAACTTTCATAACCATTGTGCTACTTTATTCAGTGCTTTATGTAGTCGGTAACCTTGGGACAAGGACGTCTACAGGGATCTGAGCCCCAAAAGGTTGTGTGGAAATCGTTGACTGTCAATTAAAGCTGGTAATTGAAATGGCATTCCCCTCAGGTGGAGAGTGTGTGTGCGGTGCGTGTGTTTGTAATGACATGAGCTTGGTGGCACTCCACTGCACATTTTAATTGGAAAATATAGTGGGAGTCATGCAGCAAATGTGCATGTTAGCAATTAGTGCTCTTACAGCAGTTGCCAGGCACTGAAGCACTGGAGCTGAGAAGTGACACTGACCCTCACCTGTAGCTCCAGGAGGTGCGCACACTTGACCCAACAGTTAGAGGTGACCGGAGTTGCTTAGTTTTTGACGGTATTGATGCGATTTCCAAGGAAAATGTATTTCACATCGGCCCTTAAACCACCATTTCCTATCAGAGCAGAACACTTGTCCTTAACGATTAGAAAGCACAGAAGATCAAATGCTCATGCCCAGCTTGTGGGTCCTCATAAGAAATTCATTCAGAAGCTTGAAGGTCCTGAAATGAGTACAGTGACACTACACATGCGTAAAGAAAGCACTTCTCAATTTACCAACTAAGGATTTTAAAGGAGCTATTTCCATCCTGTAGCAGGATAAATTATCTTACAAGTGTTTTAGTCAGACATCATGGAAGTTTTTTGTTACCACTGAGAGTTAAGAAGCTCCGATGGCATCAGCTGTATCATTTTTGCGAGTCTCAATTGGTTTCTCAGTGTTCCTGATAAGCAGTTAACATACAAGCCAAAAGCAAAAGACATTATAAAAAAATAGTGCCTCTGAAATGATCCTCAGTAACCGCAGAGATAATCTTTATCAAGGTAAAAGATGATTAACTCTTTAAAAAAACATAATTTATTATCATTTTATCTCCTTGCTGCCGATTTTGTTGGGGGAGGTGGTGGTTGGTGGGGGGGGGGGGGAGGGGGTGGATGGATTTGATCACTACATACTTATTAGACTGTTTCAAATTGGCTTTTAAAGCACCATGTTTACTTTATTGGTTTAAATTGCTCCCTTTTGTGCTGCTAAACACCCTCCCCTTAATTAAAATGAGTTAGCGGACCGTAAGCACCGCTAACCTTCAGTGTGGGGTTGGGTTAATTACATTTCTTTTTGGTCAGACCCTTATCAGATCAACTCCACATTAATTGGCCCAAGGAAGGATCTGCACTCCCTCGTTCGGGAAGAGAAACAGTCGGCAAACGGCCAGAGAGAGAGGTGGAAGGCCTTGTCTTTAATTTTTATATCCCACGCACGTATGAATATATATTATACACTTTCTGTATATCGGGATTAGTTCATGTAAGGGATTAACTCTGAATTAAAACAAAGGAGAAACCACAATGTCCACCCATTGTGAAAGCCCGGTTTCGGATACCTCCCACTGCTGTCCGTGCATACGTTTGAAATATACAGGCAGGGCCAATCAAGACCCCAGAAAATATAACTGCAGACCGTGTAATGTGAATTATATTGATTATCCTTTCCCAACGGGTTTCATACTCTCAGGAGAAACAACTTACTGGCCGCAGGTCGAGGCTCCGGCACAACAGCCTGTTTTGTGTCCCTGTGCAGCGATGGCGACAACACGCGCACAGCACCCAAAACCACAAGGATATTCCACGATTCCACCACCACCGCCTGCCAGACACTGCGGTGCGTAATTCAGTTTGCAAGGCTGTAATGCTCTTTCACTGAGCGAATGCATCCATCACCTCATCCGCACCCCTCCCCCAAAGAAGAATACTCTCCGCGATGACCTTTTTGTAAATGTATATTTAATAAAGTTATAACTTTATAACTTGAACAGCATGAATTGTCTCTACTAAAACCACAGCTGTCAGCTCTGGCAACATGTTAAATAGAATGAATATAGAGAAGGTAACTGCAGTTGGCACTAACGGTACAACATACAAAACTTCTGTTTTTTTTTTTTTTTTACTGTATTTACAAGTTTGGAATATTTTTCTTTTTTTTGTTTTTAAATACATGAACAAGCATTTTCCAAGTGCAGAAACCAAGACTATTTTATTTTTTGTGTGAGTGCTATTGGTCGCCTTTGTGGGTGTTTATTGAACTAGTACAAAAATAAAAAGGAGGAAACAAACCAGGATGTAAGGATATATATATATATATATATATATATATATATATATATATACAGAGCCTTGCTGTATTACACTAGCACACCCCCCCACACACACACACACCTCCCCACAGTAATGGACGACTCCTATTTTCCCATCATTCCTCTGTGCTCAGGGTACAAATATAAAGCACCTTTTGTCAGACCTTGTGTTCTGCACAATACCAAGTCACACCGAGGTGTCTGTCTGCTCCACTTTGTGCTTGGTCTTTTGTCAGAGTTGTCACATCTCTTTTAAAGGCTGTACTTCCAGGCAGGTCACTGTCTTTCTCTCATAAAAGATGGAGACACACTACTAACTCCGCATTGACTGTTCAATACTGTTTTCTGTGTAACGACTCCTTAATGATCGAACCGCTGCCAATATTCACTGGTGATGATTTGTGTGTATATCTCAGGTGAGGGGGCTTACCGAAAATTGTAACCCATCCCCTCTCTTCATCTCAATACATTTTTCCATTTGTAATGAAAACATTCTTTCAGTATGTTTATCAGCGCCCTTAAAGAAATCAAAAATAAAGATGTATGTTCATTTCTGGCCTGCTGTACATTGTGGGGGCACAGACTGCTTTTCTGGGACAGCCAGGCAGCAGACCACCCTTCCACTGAGCACCGAAATCCCATTACAGAGAAAATCTGAAATCACAGTCGGGCGGTGCGAAGGAAAGATGTCCGAGCCCGACAAAATAATATACATGGTCAGATAAAACAAAATACAATAGAAAACTGGCATCGTAAAAAAAAAAGGCAATCATGTCAGACATTGCAAGAATATGATCACACAGCTTCACCGTACGTCTTCGTTGACAGGAAATAGGCATCTCACACACAACCTGGCTCTTCCCCCGATTTCCATCAGAGCCGTACTCCGCGAGAGCCGAGGGCGGCGACAGCATCAGCCGAGCAGACGCCCGCAGGTTCTTCAGATAAAAGGCGGTGGGGAGAAAAGGTTTGAGGCAGCAGCGAGACTTTGATCTGCGTTCAATTTCCAACAGCTTTAAGGGGCGTATTTAGATCTGTCGGAAAAGCTGCTTCCTTTTCTTGTTTATTGTTTCTTATACTCCTCGAACAGTGAGTTCGGCGGGAAGTCCTATCGAGATTAAAGGGGGGAACCTGAACACAGGCCAAAGCTTTTAAAAGATGTTCTAAGCTGAGTGAACACCAAAGCTTTTTATTTCCCTATGCTGCTTTTCTTTTTTATATATATATATATATATATATATATATATATATTATTTTTAATAGTGCAAGCTGTGTGAAAACCCATCAGCTTCAATAGCACTCACCATAATGGGCTTGTGTGTACAGGACGGTGACAGAGTTACCCTTGTTGCATCGCGGTGCTTTTCTCCCGCTTTGCCGTACTGCATGAATGTTCCTCAGCTGTCAGACAGCCAGCAGTTTGTAGTCAGCTTGCAGGAGGTTTTGCAGGGGCGGGGGAGTGTGGTCAATATACCAGACAGCAGTGCTTGACAGTATTATCGTAATGTGTTGTATGGAGCATTAGTGTGTTTTGTGATTCATCGAGTACTAAAACATAGCCAATACCGAGACGTCTAACACAGCTGCCAGATGCGCGGCCATATGTTACAGTTGTGGCTTTGCGGCTGCCTTGGGGAGGGGTTCGCTGTGACCTCATAGCCAAGGAAAGATGATCATCAGCACAGCACAGTACATATAACATCACCCATGCTATAGCATGTACACAGAAATTGCGCGGTGACTTTGTATTCTACCTTGCACGACAATCACCGCAGTGTAGAAGTGCGACTGGCTATATTCTCTCAGGGAATCCCATCGGACCCATACTGGAAGACAAGTGAGACCCATGTTTGTGCTGATCTTTAGCCTATCGGGCAGGTTGTGTTATCGTATGTGCACTTGAGAAAGATTGGTAATTAATGCAACCTAAAATCAGAGGGGGAAACAAAGCAAAACAAAGACATCCATTGTTTTTCTCCACACTGTCTGCAGTCGAGACACCATTCCTCACGTCAAATCAGTGTCCCTAGCCTCCCCCCCGCATCCACCCCCACATGAGCCGCACACAGGAGTACAAAGATGTGTCGATATGAGTGTCTGTGATGGTGAGTGACTTTTGTGCGGAGAAAGATGGGTTTACATACTCAGCAGGACGATTCAGAAGTCCCCTCCCCCCATGCCATGAGTTTCACAAGCTCTTTAAGCACACACACACACACACACACACACACACACACACATACACTCTCTCTCTGGCGATACTCCGCTTTGTGTTGCAGGAACCCAAAGTAAAATGAAATTGCAGTGAAAAGAAGAGGAAAAGAGGGAAGGACAGCCTCGGGGAGGTTTGGGAGGGATGCCGCCAGATCTGTCTTTGTGGCAGTTCGGTTCCAGCACTGTTTCTTGTTGTTCATGTACAGCTGAATCCTTATGGTTAATTACAGTTGTTCCAGCATTTGAGTCCCCCCTCATGACACAAAACACAGCCCCTGCCAGTCCCTCGTCCTCTCTAGAGGATCCACACGTCCTGGGCCCCCCACTCCACAGCGGCACGTGACAATCAATGCAGGGAGGAGGAGGTCAGGCTCAACGTTTGTGTTCAGTTTTTTGGGGGGAGATGTGTTTTTATAGTGTGTGTGAACCTGTTCTCCTCAGAAGTGCATGCCCCTGTGGCCTCCAGATTGTGTTTTTGTCTTTCTTTTTGTAAAAAACTAAAAATACATATACATATATATATATATATATATATATATATATGTGTGTGTGTATGTATGTATGTATATATATATATATATATATATATATATATATATATATATATATATGTAAAGCTCCAGATTGAGAACAGATGGTCGTCTCACTCAAAATAACCATATGTAAAAAAAGGAAAGATAAACATAGAAGGAAACCCATGTTTTCCCCAGCTGTATCATCTCTCGTTCTGGAACAGGAGGAGGGGGAGAGAGTGACACAGTGAGAAAGAGAGAGTGAGAGAGAGAGAGGGAGAGAGAGGGACAGAGAAAGGGCTTGAGTCCAGACTGGTGGCTGAAGCTGGTCCAGACTCGGACATCGTGTGGGGCGGATGGTTTTCTGGCTGTCCGTCTGTCTGGAGGGCTGGCTGGCTCGTGGGCTTGGGGAGAGCGGTGTGTTGGCCTGCTGGGAGGTGAGGGTGGTGGGGGGGGCAGGGGGTGGTCCGTCTCTGGCTGGGTGTGGAGTAGGTGGAACTGGGGGGACAGTCAACAGATGGTGAGCTCCACAGAGAGGTGGGCATCAGAAGAGGTACGGTTGAGTGGAGACACGATGCTGCCTGGTAATGATATCTCTCCTATTTCCCAAGACTGTCAGGAAACCTGCAGAGAGAGAGAGAGAGAGAGAGAGAGAGAATAATTATCACAGTGAATTAGAGGTTGTTGAGACCAGGCTTTAGAGATTAGTAATCAAGGTATCCCATATAATAAAAAAAAAAAAAAAAAAATAATAATAATAATAATAATAATAATAATCAAGCAGCTATCAGATCTTTCATTTATTTAATGATGTATATCTGCACATGAATCCATGACTTGAAACGTGTTTTGTTTACTTTAGGGAGCAGTCCCACATCGGTGAACACACAGAGTAAACACGGTGTCGACTTTAGGCATAAACAGAGAACTGCTCCTAATTTGCACTGCGCCGGGTAAATGTTGCCTTCAGCTATTATGCCTTATGGCATTTCTCTATCCCCCTGCGATCGTTAAAGCTATATAATAAGTACAAGTATATTTAAAATCCGTTTAGTGTTTTCCTGGAAAATGTATTTTTAATTAGTAGACGTCGGTTCCTGAGTAAGCACAATACTGGCCAAAGCTTGTTCATTCTGGCATATTTCAGCTTTTTCAGCTTCTGAGATACGGTTCAAAATGCAGGTCTGAATGTGGGCAGAAGAAGAGCCAGTTAAAACCTCATCACTAATAAATACTACTCATCGTCAAGACAATATCATGCCTTCGCAGTTGCCTGCAGAGAAAAAGGGATTTAATTGGCGCTGCGGTCCTTGAGTAACCTGTAACAGTCAGGCATGAATTAACTTTTTTGCTCTGAAACGTTTCCACCGGTCCCTTGATCTGTGATATCAAGCTTTACCATTAAGACAAACACCCGCAAAACACAGTACAGTTTCCCTGACAACATTTCTGTGCCCTTGGTGAAAAAATCAACCTTTTGCACCAGATGCCCAAGCTTGCAAATGCTGCTGTGTTTGTATCTCCACACATTTTTGCTTGGTACTGTGCAGGTATTATTTCTGTGCCACAGCTGATCTTACTGATATGGCAGGACTGTGTGATGCAATGAGGAACAGGAATCTGTAATTGTACTGGTGACACTTAAAAAGGCGACCTATCTGCTTTTGTCTGTCTGGGTTATAGAAAAAAAAACTGGTCTAGGTAGGATGTCCCAGAAACCACTGCTTCTCTCACACTGTGCAGAAGAGGCTGCGCGCCGTGGAGGAGAGCGAAACATCCAGCCGTGCGCATGGCGAGGCATCTGGGGTTTGTGAGGATAGTTGTAGGCGGTTAAAGATTTGACAGGCAACAACTGGGGAAGCGTTTCCCTTGCCTCCTGACGACCAAGCAGCTGTATCTGGGAATGTTCCCACTGCGGATGAGTGACAGTCCGTGTCATGTTTACACCGAGCTTCAGAAACCTCCAAATTGGTCCCGGCCTGAGGGGACTCAAGGAAATGTCTGTTTTCCAACTGCACAGACTTATTAAAAACCACCGTACGGGTATTTTATTTTCACGTCACCGGAAGACAATTCTCCTACCGTCATTCCATGCAATGCATGTTTTACATCAGTCTTCTTTATAAATCACCATATTGAACATTCAGCTAACCTGCAAACATATTTAATCACGACTAATGAATGGCGTTACCTTGTGTTTGTGCGTAGGCCTTGTCAAGTGTTTCATTTGATTGATTGATTCTCTCTCTACTACAATCATCCATCAGCCCAGGCAAAGATAACAGGAACTTCAAAGTGATCAAAGTGATGTGCTGTACATAACTGTGCTTCACTCCTGAACTGTGCAATAACCTTCAGAGTGGGAAAGGCTCAGAGGAGGAGGTTTTGAGGGAAAGATCAAGGCTTTTGGGGAGATTTTTAGAGTGGGTTGATGATCTAGGGGGGAGTGGAATAGGAAGTAGTATGGGTGGCATCGTGTTAATGGCCTCTAATTGCCCGTGATGGCTGCAGAAAGGGGGCACGACTTCCATAAAGATGGCCCAGCTGGAGAACGCTGCTCTCGGTCACTCTGCAGGAGGGAGAGACAGAGGAGCTGCCTCTCATTTGCATCGAGATCCACTCCTCCCCCGTCCCCTGTCTCCACGATGATGCACGACGCAGCTCGGGGCAAGCGTGGGTCTGCATAACAAGCCACACAACACAGCCGGACGCCCTGACCCCTCTCCAGTCCCCGCCGCACGCTGCTCAATAAACAGGTGTAACGCACTCTCGCTCGCACTCGGCGATGGCCTGGAGGACAGGGTGGCACCACTGGGACGTGGGGGGAGGCCGCAGCGCTGCTCAGAGAGTGGCGACGGGTAGCTCTGATCCGAGAGGGCCGCGGGGCTTGCTGGTGTGTGGTTCCACCTGAGTTCCCGATTATTTTTAAGTAAAGCAATTATTCACTTAATTGAACAAAGGATGCATTTCTTTACCCTGCTTTTCAGGCAGGCTGTGACTGAAAGGTTATTACAAAATGTATTCCGTTTCCAGGGCTGCCCAATGCTGGTAACGGCAAAGCATTGAGTAAAATAATGTGTCAGCAGTGTAAAGCTTTTTATTTGACTGTGGGGACTATGTTTCAATCATCAGTGTGGTGGAAATGTCATGTTAAGAAATGCACACGCTGGTTTGTAGTCGGCTCCTTCTATTGAAATGGTATCGAACATTTCTGAACATATACGCCTAAATTATTTTTAGGCTTCTGTTGATTTCGTGACTGAATGTCTGAAGTTATGAGCCGGACTCCCAGAGTGGCTTACCGAGGTTCCATAAACAGAAAAGTAAAACGAGTGGTCAAGAGGATTGACAGTGGCATTTTTACAGATAAAGATACATGTAAAGATGTATTTAATTTACAAATTCATTTTCTTCCTGTTAATTGTGTTCATGAGAACCTACAATGTATCCCAAAAGTACAGTGCTACCGAATCCTCCACCTGAGGTAGAGATTGGAAATCGAAGGCGAGAGCAAGATTTTAGTTTGCCTGAGGACGTGCGGCGCAACGTGTGCTGTGCCTGCAAACGGAGACGTATTGCGGCATTTTGTCTAATTTAATTTTGCACTACACTGCTCTGGGGAGACAGGTAGAGTGGAGCTCCAGTAGAGAGAGAGAGAAAGACATGGATACACTGATGAACTTCACAGCCCCCCCCCCCCCCACACACACACACACACTTAAATCCTGTCTGGGCTACAGACCCACGCTTAGGTTGCTACAGGCGGTTGACTGGACCTCCGCGTCTTTACCCGGTGCGAGCAGCAAGGTACATTGGGCCTCTGAGAGATTGCCAGGCTGCAGGATTTGATGGCTCGGATATTAAATGGCTTGCAGTCGCTGATGGCAACAGACCTCTGCCAAGGGCTGAGCTTTGACAGCGCTCGTTCGTCAGCACACAGATAAAATTGAGCGATCTGAGGGGTGCCCCGCGCACCATTTGCGCACGTATAAATATGTGTCTGGATGAGGTACGATCCCTATTACAGGGACAGATTATTTCGGAATCACAGATGCTAAAATAATATGCAATTACATATCTTTTTTAAATATTTTTTTCATTGGAAATTCTCTTCTTCTTCTACATTTTTTTAAATGGATCAGAGAGGGTTACGGGTAATCTGGAAGAGCGCGGACGACAGGTTATTAACCAAATCCAGTCAAAAGGTCACTTCCTTCTTTGGTTTCCTATCAACGCTGCACAAGATACAGTGGTGTGACTAACTGCTCCTATCTGACACACACAGCACGGGTACATGGCCGATAATGGGGTGTCGTGACAGGCTGGTGCAGAGACACCGGCTACTGCTCTTTATTGGAGGGAGTTCAATTACCAGTGTTGCCCTGCCTGCCGCAGTGGGCGATAATATGTTTTGTTCAACAAGATTATAGCTTGTGACATTAAAGCACATTCCTGGGATTCAAGCGCAACCCTCTTCTGACTGAAATGTAACCCTAGTTTACGAATCATATCATATTATGCTGCAAAGTTTTTGCTAAGTTCATCACAGAGTTCCTCAAAGTGAAACTGTCAAACTATTCCTGCCTTCCCCCATGTCCCTGTGTGAACCTGCTCTCAGAGAAGTCCTGTCTTGTTTGCCATTCAGGATAACTTAGATGACACCACCAACCAGACAACTTTGTGAGACACATCTTTTACTTTAGTACGGAGCTACAGTGAAACTGGAAGGGATAAAATATCTCAGATTTGGCCTTATTTGCAGAAGAGGCACCACAGAAGAGTTCTCCAGGGACCACAGTAAGTTACGGTACGGTTCCAGATTGCTCCAAACATCCTTTCTTGTTTCCTCTTCGCTGCAAGAAAAAGGAATTCACCTCTCTCTCTCTCTCTCTCTCTCTCTCTCTCTCTCTCTCTCGGGAGACTGAAAAGGAAAACGAAGCAGCGGAAGAATATCAATGAACCCGCTGCTTCTGCAAGCACCTCTTCCCAAGCTGCCATGAACTACCCTCCTCAGCGTTGCGTTGCTGAGGAGAGAGAGAGAGAGGGAAAGTGATAGCAATAATAATTAAATAAAAAGCAAACACAAATCCCCCAATCTAGGCCTTGAAGGATCAGAAGGAGAGAGGGAGCGGCTTTTGAAATATAAACAGCACCTGTCAGTGGCATATATGAAATGCTGGGGCACAGATCAGATGCATTACGGCGATGACATCAGGGAGGCAGCCACATGAAAAGAAGGAGTGAGGAACAACCAGGAGGACAGGAAACTTCAGATGGCCGCGTGACAGGCAGCCGATCACATCAGATCTGCATGTCCGCATGTGGTGATGGATCTGCGGAGCCACCGAACACGACAGCGTGCGTCTCCTCGCTGCACGTCACCATCTCGCCGCTCGTCCTGCGCGGCATACGCTCCGTGTCACCTTTCTACTCTCCCTCGGCGTCCCAGGCCCGTCTCTCCGGTTTTGCAAAGGCCAGCGAGAGCCCATCTTGTGCCCGCTCTGCTCCGTCAGCTGTCGAGCACGGCCGCAGGGCGTGAGAGAACAACACGCATATGCCATCTCATTTAGCATTACTCCGCAAGATTTGTTTTATTTGTATTGTTCCTTCCATGTGCCTCGGCCGCCTGCTGGCTTTTCCCAGCGTAGCAGAAGTGATGTTGCTGTGATTCTGGAGAGGGCTCTGAGGAAATGATGCTGTTAAACGTCCATCTGGTTTAATGCGGGTAACAGAGACTTTCCAACCTCAAGGAACTGAACATCCTGAATACTGAGACTTACTGAACCTTTAGTTTATCTTCGTAACAAGGCCTGTGCAGTTGTAACGGTATTTTACATTTCCTTAAAGAGGCACCATCCTTTAGGAGCAATGTTATATTATGTTATCTCTTAAATCATCACTTGGTCTTACACAGATACAAGCTATACACTGAACAGTATATCACATCAATGTTAACCTCTATTTCCTAAGATATATTAGGATAACCTGTTGTGTGCTTGTTTTTAATCACAAAAATGATGGAAAAGTAAACATCTGCCTATACTAATGACAAAACGGTGTAGTTAGTGTTAATATAGATTTCCTTAGTGAAACACTGCTCAGTAGAGTTCTGTTACCCAGCACAGGGTAAAAATTACTCACCCCATCCATCTATGTAACAAGAAATGGTGAAGTCATGCAAAGAGTTCAACATAAGGTTCAATAAGCTGATAATCCATTTGGAAGAAACAGAGGGGTCTTCCAACACAAGGTCTGAAAGCCCTCGCTCGAACACGCTGACGGCAGGATGCTCTGCACCACAGCACTGACAGATCTCAGGACTACGTTTCCTCATCTTAAAGTGAAGTCTCCGCTCCCGAGCCGACAGGAGCGCCGGGCCAATGCACTCCATTTTGCGAAGCTGTTGTGCACCTTTTGTGGCTCCTCTCGCGACTGACATTTTCTGAAAGAGCAGCTAGAAAGGAAAGTACTCTGCAATTTTATCAGCAGG
This sequence comes from Amia ocellicauda, assembly GCF_036373705.1. Lineage (NCBI taxonomy): Eukaryota > Metazoa > Chordata > Actinopteri > Amiiformes > Amiidae > Amia > Amia ocellicauda. The sequence continues at coordinate 4,998,907 of NC_089854.1, forward strand.
AAGCCAGGAGACGGCGCCGATGAAGGCTCTGCGCTCTCCTCCCCTGTGTTTTGTACGTATTTAATTTTGTCAGTGCTCGGGGTTACGACACACCTGCTGTGTGTTTTTCTGCCACAGCTTTTGTCCTCGCTTGTCAGGAGAGGTAGACTTTCACACAGAGCAGTCACTGCAAAAGACTGCCACTGAAAAGCTTAAGGTAAATAAATGTATACATATGTAAATTATATATAACACACATTTTTGTGCATTCCCCCCCATGTGCTTTATAATTTCAGAGCAGCGGGTCAAGGGGTTACAGGAAACTCCAGCAGAGAAATGACATCAGCACTAAGCCAAGTCTGTTTTTTCTAAAGAAATTCATATTTAAGGCGCTGTTATAAAACATAGTGTGTAAAAGTTACTTTACCTTCCAAATGTCCAGGAAAATCAGAAAACCTAACACTGTTCCTGAAAGTACATTGACAATGTAATATTATTATTATTATAACATTACATGAATAAGCAAGATGTAGAGATGGTTTTATATTAATACTCATGAGCTACCAAGTCAAGACTGTGCCCTAGAAAGCTTCTGGTTATATCATAGTTGTCTTGGTTGTCTGGAGCTAGTGTCACGGTATTCTCGTATTTAATGCAATATAATAAAATATTAAATTATCAAATGTATTACAGTTTTTAAATTGTTTCATATAGAACGCGGCCAGATTTTAAATGATAGCTGACTTGTAATAGGTGTTAAAGTTTAATGGCCATGTCGGATTGACTTTAATTACACTTTTATATCTTGATTTCTTAAAATCTTCTATTTCTAAATATATATGTTTCAACCAAATCTGTTTCAACAAAATGAATAAATGAATGATGCCCACATTTTCCCTCATTGTACTGTGCTAGCATACCCTGAAGTAGCACCATTATACTTCCATGGATTAATTTACCAGAAGCGGGGAGTAGAATCGGACAAAACGCTTTGGAAATCAACCTGTTTCTGAACGCTGTCTCTCCTGCTCTCCCACGTTGCTAAGCAGTCTCTTAAAAGGCTCGTTGGGCACGTGGACAAGCAGAAGGTGTGAAAGGATGATTGATATTTAACAACGCACTCGGCACATATGGCTCTGCACAAAGAGCCGCCGCGAATGCACAGCGAGAACTTGTGCTCAAGTGGGGAGGAGAGGAGAAAAAAGGGAAAGCGAAAGAAAAGAAAAGATGACAAATTTAAAAGGCACATTGACACAGCGGGCCCAGTGCGAATGATTGATTTCGCCGATGATCGAAAGAATGAATCATTTCCTCCTCCGGAGACGCCGGAGATGGGGATCTTTAGCGGATCGTCCTGCGAACAGATGCCCACGGCTCCTGTCTGTTACACCGCCTGTCTAATCGCTCTACAATGCGAGAGCGTCTCAGCTCATTTAGCCCATGTGCGCCTAACGGTCTGCTGTGAAATTATTACTGTTTTGAAGCCCACCTTAAGAGCGGCAGGGAGATAGAGAGGATGTCAGACAGCATTACACAGGGAGCATCACCAGAAAGCGTCACGGAAACACCCTCAGGCAACTTTAACATAGTAAATTAGAAAAGTCATTTTGCAGCTTACTGCGCACGCCTCCGCCAGCGCTGCGCTACACTGGAGACGCCTGGCTTCCCCTACACTCGACCACATTTCTCCTTGACTCGTGTCAGTTATCTATCTATCTACGCATGCTTTTTCGACTCATCTAATGTCTGTCTCGGGTGTTTCAGTTCTTCTTTTCCTTCCCGCGTAAGAAAACGTGATGGGGAGGAAATGTTCTCAACCAGAAGAAGAGCACTTGGCACCGCGCTCTCGTCCGACCGTTGGCAGCTCATTAATTTAACAGTCTAATCAACGAGTCTCTCCGCAGATCGCAGTGAATCAACGCCGGCCACCACCACGTCCACCCACCTCGGCTCTCTGTGTGATCAACAGGCTATTATCCGCGGCCCTGAATGTACCCTCTCTTCATCTCTTTTCTTTGTGCTCATGATACAGACCTCATACGTGGCTACGGCACAAGAGCAGAGAGACTGTTTATCTCATTGACCTGAAAGAGGAAGTGCACTCAGCTGAAAAAGGAAGACTATTTTGGTAAAACATTATAAAAAAAGAGAGAACATCAGTTACTACAAACAACAAGTGCTCAGACCATGACCTATCCCATAATGCAGCAGAAAAAGCTACAGATGATGTTACTGAGGTTCTGGGACTATGCTACGATACAAGACAATATAATACTATACTATACTATACTATACTACACTATACATATATATATATATATATATATATATATATATATATATATATATATATATACTGTACGATACTTAAAGTTGAGCAGGTTATAGTGTATGAAAGTGAGACCAATCCAAATAAAAATGTAGCTCAAAATAGCACTTTGGTTTCTTTGCACTTTCTCCTGCCTTCCTGTGAATATGGCTGAGCAAATGACTATTAAATATGCACAAAGCAATTGCACAGATTTAGCAGAAGCGCAATTGCCAGGAATTGATAATGTTCCAGAAAGAAAAGAAAAAAAAAATGAATTGAGCATTTGGCCTGAGATGCATATTTAATAAAATGGAGAACTATTACAGAGACTGCTGGAGACATATAAGTCCCTTTAAAATGTATTACTGCTCTCGTACACGTGAGACCACTTGGAAATGAAAGAGATATAGGCATTATTCTCAGACGCTATTATACAGATCTGTAGGGGGGTATCGGGAGAAAAAAAAAGAAAAATAAAATAAGGATGTGCGCGGTCTTCATGATGAAACTAAAGAATATTTATGTTTTAAATGTATAGGTTTGGCAGAAGTATGTATCTTCTCCGTTTTTACATAAATGATTCATGAGAGAGATTTGTAAATTTGACATTCTAAACTGCTTGTATGAATCTTTAATAGACTTAAATATGATTTTCCAAATCAGAACAGAATTTCATAAATTTGAAGCTCCGCAAATAAATATTTATGAGCTTTTTTTTTCTTTTTTCAGCTTCCCCTATCCCTGGTAATTGCCGGTGATTTATTTGGTTTTCTCTTTGTATACGGGGGAGATCAATCTTAGGATTTCCCTATGAATAGCCACAGCCCACATTAAAAAAACGGAGAGAAAGTCCTTTCTTGAGAAAACCACGGAACGCTGCGTGAAACGTCTTAATTTGGCCGTCATAACGAAGATCCCATCCTCCATCCACATCTTAATAAATCTCATCTAAAAGCTTAACTCACACTATGAATACAATTCAATATTCTCCATTTACATTCCCACCGGGCATTTATACGCATTGGAAGAGGTGCCATCGCTTCCTTGGTGTTTCTGCATTGGCTGGTTTAGACCCACTTATCTCTGAGAGGAGGATGTTCTTTAAACTGACTTGTCATATATTATTGCTGGTAAGCACCTGTGTGCATGCGTGTCATACATGTTCTGTCAAGTGTCATTGTATTTGCCGTGAATAATGTAACCTGCCGTGTTGTGGAAGAACTGGTCTGGATACTCTTTATGCAGGCTTGCACTGAAGGGAATGGTGCCTCCCCGTCTCTCTCTCTCTCTCTCTCTCTCTCTCTCTCTCTCTCTCTCTGTCCGGCCCACATGTCTTGTGCCGGGGCTGCTTAACGACTGCTTAAGAGACCCAGGGTTGACAGATGGCCCGGTCTTGAAAGGCTATGGCGGCAGTCCCTCGCAGTTCCAGATATATATCATAAAAATACAATTACACAATCATTAGTAATGCAGTAGCCTTTCCGATTGAAAGAGCCCGGCACTCGGGACAAAGCAGAGACATTAAAATGACACATTGTAGCCACCAGGAGAGATCTGAATCAGTCATAGGTTGGGAACGGTGGAGCGAGGCAGTTGATCTCCTCTTTCTCTCTCTCTCAAACCCTCTATCTCTCGCTTTCTCTCTCTCTCTCTCTCTCTCTCTCTCTTTCTCTCTCTCGCGTGTGCATGCGAAATCTCATTGTTTCAGCCGTCGTGAGGGGGCTGTCTAAGTGGCAGTGACAAATGAAAGGGAAATGTATATTTGTCTTACAATCCTGTCCTTCCCCCCCCTACCCCCACCAGCGCCACACAATCTCAGCAAAGTGTGGAGAGCTGTCTGAGCTGCCATTACAGCGTGCATCTGTGAGAGAGCACAGAGGAGTCCAATGGTGTTTTGAACGCTTAACCCCAAATATTCACACATGGAAAACACACAGACTGGACTGGTGTCAGACCCCCACAGTTCAGGACACCTGTGGAAACCTAAATGCCTAGCTATTATTATTACGTTTAGGATGAGTTATATAATTATTGTTATTCTTGTTATTCTTGTACTGTTACATTTAGATCATTAAGGCTTACATTTATACATTTGTTACAAGCATTAATGTCAGTGAAATCAAGCTGAAATGTTGAGTGCAATCTTTGAAAGGAACAAGTTGCACTGAAATGTGATCTTACTGTGTTAATATGGTACTTGATTTGTCACAGAATGACTCACTTATGCAAACAAGCCAGCACAATGTACACACGTGTCGTTCTGTTTTTAATTCAGTGTGTCTATTCCTTTTTCCCCACTGTCAGCATATCAGTCAGTCTGTCAAGGATTCAAGCAGAGTAACGGGTCTCTCAGCCAACAGCAAACATAGCAAACAAACTAAGAAGAGATAGAAAATGAGAAAAAGACTCTCACCTCCCCTTGCATATCTGAACACTTTAAGACGGTTCCTTGGGTAAAGGCTAGGGGCAAAACAAGAAAGGATTAGACATAGAAAACTCCATGGAAAACAAAAACAACAACACAGTTTCGACAGGGTTAATCAAATAGTCTAATGAACCCGAACACTGCAGAGAATAATCTTAAACAGATGATGTACATTCCTTTAAATCAAAGCAAAGCAAATCATCATTATCATAATATAAGCCATATCTGTGTTCATGGACAGATACAATTTACAGATTTCATACACTGTGTCATCGTTTTCTACATTATTATTTATATACTTTGTTAAAATGATTAAAAAAGATGATAGAATCTTTCTCAGAGTTTGTCCTGCGATGGGTAGATGCCTCTGGCCAAGACCATTATATTATGTTTTGAAGAGGAATAGTTTAAATGCTTGAAGTTTGTAAAGGTGGTAGATTGGTCATGATGATTTTAAAAGTAGGTCCATGGATTTGCTGTTGTAAGAAACAACTCATAGTAACACTGTGTTGCCATATGTAAAATATAAGTTGGCAGCAATAACATTGATTAATAAAATAAATCGTTGTGACAAGAGGTTGCGATGGTACAGTATGTGGTATGTTGTGCCTACACACACACACACACACACACACACACACACACACTATTCATCAGATTGTTCAATCTGCATTCAATGATTATTACTGAATGAAGGAATGCAGATACGGCTATAGAGACAGTGTTAATGAAAGTGATATTTATAGAGTTGTGTAAAACATAGTAAGGAATCAGAGGCAGCCCAGATGATTGTTGAGCTTCAAGAGTAGGTGTAATTTGATATTCTGTATAATAAAGTAGTTAAAGTTCGAGTGAGTGTGTCAGTGTCAAAAAGTTGTTTGGTGATAACAGCAGGTTGCGATGGTTTGTAGGTATTTTAAGTGTTAAAAAGCCAATATTATTATATACACATTAACTGTATAAAGGCTCTTCAGTACAGTGGTGTGTACAGAGTGAAGGGGTGCAGAGACAGCCATGGCAGCTGTATAAAAGATGTGAATGAATTTGTTTTCATTCACGTAAAAAATACATTTTTGAAAATATGTGCTGATCAAATAGAGAATTTGATATATATATATACACTCACCTAAAGGATTATTAGGAACACCATAGTAATACTGTGTTTGACCCCCTTTCGCCTTCAGAACTGCCTTAATTCTACGTGGCATTGATTCAACAAGGTGCTGAAAGCATTCTTTAGAAATGTTGGCCCATATTGATAGGATAGCATCTTGCAGTTGATGGAGATTTGTGGGATGCACATCCAGGGCACGAAGCTCCCGTTCCACCACATCCCAAAGATGCTCTATTGGGTTGAGATCTGGTGACTGTGGGGGCCAGTTTAGTACAGTGAACTCATTGTCATGTTCAAGAAACCAATTTGAAATGACTCGACCTTTGTGACATGGTGCATTATCCTGCTGGAAGTAGCCATCAGAGGATGGGTACATGGTGGTCATAAAGGGATGGACATGGTCAGAAACAATGCTCAGGTAGGCCGTGGCATTTAAACGATGCCCAATTGGCACTAAGGGGCCTAAAGTGTGCCAAGAAAACATCCCCCACACCATTACACCACCACCACCAGCCTGCACAGTGCTAACAAGGCATGATGGATCCATGTTCTCATTCTGTTTACGCCAAATTCTGACTCTACCATCTGAATGTCTCAACAGAAATCGAGACTCATCAGACCAGGCAACATTTTTCCAGTCTTCAACTGTCCAATTTTGGTGAGCTTGTGCAAATTGTAGCCTCTTTTTCCTATTTGTAGTGGAGATGAGTGGTACCCGTTGGGGTCTTCTGCTGTTATAGCCCATCCGCCTCAAGGTTGTACGTGTTGTGGCTTCACAAAAGCTTTGCTGCATACCTCGGTTGTAACGAGTGGTTATTTCAGTCAAAGTTGCTCTTCTATCAGCTTGAATCAGTCGGCCCATTCTCCTCTGACCTCTAGCATCAACAAGGCATTTTCACCCACAGGACTGCCGCATACTGGATGTTTTTCCCTTTTCACACCATTCTTTGTAAACCCTAGAAATGGTTGTGCGTGAAAATCCCAGTAACTGAGCAGATTGTGAAATACTCAGACCGGCCCGTCTGGCACCAACAACCATGCCACGCTCAAAATTGCTTAAATCACCTTTCTTTCCCATTCAGACATTCAGTTTGGAGTTCAGGAGATTGTCTTGACCAGGACCACACCCCTAAATGCATTGAAGCAACTGCCATGTGATTGGTTGGTTAGATAATTGCATTAATTAGAAATTGAACAGGTGTTCCTAATAATCCTTTAGGTGAGTGTATATATATATATATATATATATATATATATATATATATATATACATAACATTAAAACAATGACCCAAATAATGCTGAAAATAAACAGATTAAAAAACAATGAAATGATTAAAACAAGTTATTATCAAACATTGAAATCACTGCAGTTACTTTGTAATTTTAGTTCAGAAAGTGCAAGTGTATCGAAATATGTTAAATAGTACACCTCAGTTTAAAGAACGCGGACAGCTTGAGGCTTACTGGCCTCGCTACATAGTGTAACATTGTGACCTGATATGTGACACGTCCGTTACGCGTCAGATTCCCATTGTCTTATTACGGGGAAGAAAAAACAGATTTGTTCAGCGGATACGTTCAAAAAAGCACAAGAAACATAAGAAAGTTTACAAACAAGAGGCCATTCGCCCCATCATGCTTGGTTGTTGTCCATTAATAATAACTAAGTGATCAAGGATCCTATCCAGTCTGTTTTTGAATGTTCCCAAATTGTCTCTTCAGCCACATCGCTGGGGAGTTTGTTCAGATTGTGACGCCTCTCTGTGTGAAGACGTGTCTCCTGTTTTCTGTCTTGAATGCCTTGAAGCCCAATTTCCATTTGTGTCCCCGGGTGTGTGTGTCTCTGCTGATCTGGAAAAGCTCCTCTGGTTTGATGTGGTCGATGCCTTTCATGATGTTGAAGACTTGAATCAAGTCCCCACGTAGTCTCCTCTATTCCAGGGGCGCCCCGCTCCCCTCTCTCTGTGCGATCTGTCATCCGACTGTAACCGATAAAGTATTTTTAAGGAAGGGCTGCATACTCCATTAGCTAAGAAACTGTTTTGGCCCAGATGACATAGACTGATAAATGGGGAAACAGCGCTGGTACCAGATAGCAACAAAGGCATATTGCGTTTGCATGTACTCCGCAGAGGGCGAGTGATCCATTAGCGCACGGCTCGGTGCAGACACTGAGCGCCATTAGTACCCCGTTAGAGAGAGAGCGATTCTTTTGACTTTGACTTGGAAGCATTCAAATACCCACTATTACTGTAATTGATACTGGCTTCCCCAGGACCAGGCGCTCCGAGGTCACTTCCCAGGATTACATGCTCCATTCTGCCTCATTCATTCCTGCAAATGTTATAATATGGGCAGTTCTGGAAACTAATAATGATAAAACTGTTGGCCATGACTGCTTTAAAGCCTTCTTTTAGACCTGACAGTGAGAGGAATGGCGTCTGACTGGGAATTAACCTGAGAGAGTCCAGCCCTGGTCAGAGTTAGTGGCCTTTGTAGACGGTTTGAGATTAAACTAAACGTGGGGAGATAAATAAATAAATCACTCCGCCAAGTAGTCAATCAGCAGACGGATAATGTGTGTAAGCACGAGGAACATTGGGGCTGGGAATTGAGATGCATCGCCAACACTCTGAGCTCGGGATCACAGGAAGTGTTTGTGTTGTGATGCAGCTGGCCGCCGACTCGCACCCTGCACTGAAACTATCTGGGAAATGTTTTACAAAACACTCACAATGTGCGGATCTGCTGCCCATTTGCTCTTTTCTGTGTCATCTAAATGCTAAGTACTTGCACTGCATTGTTAAATAGGAAACCAAATGTCATATTGCATACATCTGTATCTATCTATGTATCTATCTGTCTGTATGTATGTATGTATGTATGTATGTATGTATGTATGTATGTATGTATGTATGTATGTATGTAAAATTGGCAGCATCTCTTGTTGGCTTGCTGGGTTATATGGTTTGGTGTATAAGTTTATAATGTGTTAATTGTTTTTTGGAAGATCATTTTAAAACCTATCTATATGTATGTATATATCTATCTATCTATATGTATCTATGTATGTATGTATCTGTCTATCTGTATATGTATGTATATCTCTATCTATCTGTATATATGTATGTATGTTTCTATCTGTCTGTATGTATGTATGTATGTATGTATGTATCTATACAGTGAGGGAAAAAAGTATTTGATCCCCTGCTGATTTTGTACATTTGCACACTGACAAAGAAATGATCAGTCTATAATTTTAATGGTAGGTGTATTTTAACAGTGAGAGACAGAATAACAACAAAAAAATCCAGAAAAACGCATTTCAAAAAAGTTATAAATTGATTTGCATGTTAAGGAGGGAAATAAGTATTTGACCCCTTCGACTTAGTACTTGGTGGCAAAGCCCTTGTTGGCAATCACAGAGGTCAGACGTTTCTTGTAGTTGGCCACCAGGTTTGCACACATCTCAGGAGGGATTTTGTCCCACTCCTCTTTGCAGATCCTCTCCAAGTCATTAAGGTTTCGAGGCTGATGTTTGGCAACTCGAACCTTCAGCTCCCTCCACAGATTTTCTATGGGATTAAGGTCTGGAGACTGGCTAGGCCACTCCAGGACCTTAATGTGCTTCTTCTTGAGCCACTCCTTTGTTGCCTTGGCTGTGTGTTTTGGGTCATTGTCATGCTGGAATACCCATCCACGACCCATTTTCAATGCCCTGGCCGAGGGAAGGAGGTTCTCACCCAAGATTTGACGGTACATGGCCCTGTCCATCGTCCCTTTGATGCGGTGCAGTTGTCCTGTCCCCTTAGCAGAAAAACACCCCCAAAGCATAATGTTTCCACCTCCATGTTTGACGGTGGGGATGGTGTTCTTGGGGTCATTCCTCCTCCTCCAAACACAGCGAGTTGAGTTGATGCCAAGAGCTCGATTTTGGTCTCATCTGACCACAACACTTTCACCCAGTTCTCCTCTGAATCATTCAGATGTTCATTGGCAAACTTCAGACGGGCCTGTACATGTGCTTTCTTGAGCAGGGGGACCTTGCGGGCGCTGCAGGATTTCAGTCCTTCACGGCGTAGTGTGTTACCAATTGTTTTCTTGGTGTCTATCGTCCCAGCTGCCTTGAGATCATTAACAAGATCCTCCCGCGTAGTTCTGGGCTGATTCCTCACCGTTCTCATGATCACTGAAACTCAACTAGGTGAGATCTTGCATGGAGCCCCAGACAGAGGGAAACTGATAGTATTTTGTGTTTCTTCCTTTTGCGAATAAACGCACCAACTGTTGTCACCTTCTCACCAAGCTGCTTGGCGATGGTCTTGTAGCCCATTCCAGCCTTGTGTAGGTCTACAATCTTGTCCCTGACATCCTTGGACAGCTCTTTGGTCTCGGCCATGGTGGAGAGTTTGGAATTTGATTGATTGATTGCGTCTGTGGACAGGTGTCTTTTATACAGGTAACGAGCTGAGATTAGGAGCACTTCCTTTAAGAGAGTGCTCCTAATCTCAGCTCGTTACCTGTATAAAAGACACCTGGAAGCCAGAAATCTTGCTGATTGATAGGCGATCAAATACTTATTTCCCTCATTAACATGCAAATCAATTTATAACTTATTTGAAATGCGTTTTTCTGGATTTTTTTTTGTTATTCTGTCTCTCACTGTTAAAATACACCTACCATTAAAATTATAGACTGATCATTTCTTTGTCAGTGGGCAAACGTACAAATTCAACAGGGGATCAAATACTTTTTTCCCTCACTGTATGTATGTATGTATCTGTATATGTTGGTACCCTTACAGCTCATTGAAATTGAAATTCCTCCTGAAAAGTGATGAAATTAAAAGCTATTGCATCATGTATACTTGCATGCCTTTGTACGGTGGCCCTGATACGGTGGCCCTGAAGTGGGAAAAAAGGAGAACGCAATTGCAAAAAGAAAAACACAATTGCAAAAAGAAAAACTCAAATGCAAAAAGGCGGGACACATTTTCTATTGGTAGGACTGTAGATGACGCAAATCCATAATTAAAAAAAAATCTTTGTTTTTGTGTTTCTTGTTTTGTTTTTGTGTTTCTTGTTTTGTTTTTGTGTTTTTCTTGTTGCAATTGCGTTTTTTTTTTTTGCAATTGCGTTTTTCTTTTTGCATTTGTGTTTTGCACTTCAGGGCCACCGTACCTTTGGTATGTCATAGAATAAAGCAAAGAAGCTGTGAAAAGAGATGAATTATTGCTCATTCTACAAAGATATTCTAAAATGGCCTGGACACATTTGTTGGTACCCCTTAGAAAAGATAATAAATAATTGGATTATAGTGACATTCCAAACTAATTTGTTTCTTTAATTAGTATTGCACGTCTCCAATCTTGTACTCAGTCATTCAGCCTATTTAAATGGAGGACAGTAGTCACTGTGCTGTTTGGTATCATTGTGTGCACCACACTGAACATGGACCAGAGAAAGCAAAGGAGAGAGTTCTCTGAGGAGATCAGAAAGAAAATAACAGCAGCTTGATGTTCCTGTGACAACAGTTGCAAATATTATTAAGAAGTTCAAGGTCCATGGAGCTGTAGCCAACCTCCCTGGGTGCGGCCACAAGAGGAAAATCAACCCCAGATTGAACAGAAGGATTCTATGAGTCCTGATCTGAATCCTATTGAACATCTATGGAAAGAGCTGAAACGTGCAGTCTGGAGAAGACACCCATCAGACAGCTGGAGCAGTTTGCTCAGGAAGAGTGGGCCAGACTACCTGTTAACAGGTGCAGAAGTCTCACTGAGAGCTACAGAAAACATTTGATTGCAGTGATCGCCTCTAAAGGTTGTGCAACAAAATATTAGGTTGAGGGTCCCATCATGTTGTCCATGCCATTTTCATTTGTTTTATTATTTACAATATTATGTTGAAAAACAAAATCAAAAGCACAGTCTGATTTCTGTTAAATATTGAATAAACAATGGTGATTGATGCCAATTAATTTTGTCAGCTTCAAGTTATTTCACAGGAAATTGTATGCATGTTTCTATCTATCTGTATGTATGTATGTTTCTATCTATCTATCTCTATGTATGTATGCATCTATCTACACTCACCTAAAGGATTATTAGGAACACCTGTTCAATTTCTCATTAATGCAATTATCTAATCAACCAATCACATGGCAGTTGCTTCAATGCATTTAGGGGTGTGGTCCTGGTCAAGACAATCTCCTGAACTGCAAACTGAATGTCTGAATGGGAAAGAAAGGTGATTTAAGCAATTTTGAGCGTGGCATGGTTGTTGGTGCCAGACGGGCCGGTCTGAGTATTTCACAATCTGCTCAGTTACTGGGATTTTCACACACAACCATTTCTAGGGTTTACAAAGAATGGTGTGAAAAGGGAAAAACATCCAGTATGCGGCAGTCCTGTGGGCGAAAATGCCTTGTTGATGCTAGAGGTCAGAGGAGAATGGGCCGACTGATTCAAGCTGATAGAAGAGCAACTTTGACTGAAATAACCACTCGTTACAACCGAGGTATGCAGCAAAGCTTTTGTGAAGCCACAACACGTACAACCTTGAGGCGGATGGGCTACAACAGCAGAAGACCCCACCGGGTACCACTCATCTCCACTACAAATAGGAAAAAGAGGCTACAATTTGCACAAGCTCACCAAAATTGGACAGTTGAAGACTGGAAAAATGTTGCCTGGTCTGATGAGTCTCGATTTCTGTTGAGACATTCAGATGGTAGAGTCAGAATTTGGCGTAAACAGAATGAGAACATGGATCCATCATGCCTTGTTAGCACTGTGCAGGCTGGTGGTGGTGGTGTAATGGTGTGGGGGATGTTTTCTTGGCACACTTTAGGCCCCTTAGTGCCAATTGGGCATCGTTTAAATGCCACGGCCTACCTGAGCATTGTTTCTGACCATGTCCATCCCTTTATGACCACCATGTACCCATCCTCTGATGGCTACTTCCAGCAGGATAATGCACCATGTCACAAAGGTCGAATCATTTCAAATTGGTTTCTTGAACATGACAATGAGTTCACTGTACTAAACTGGCCCCCACAGTCACCAGCTCTCAACCCAATAGAGCATCTTTGGGATGTGGTGGAACGGGAGCTTCGTGCCCTGGATGTGCATCCCACAAATCTCCATCAACTGCAAGATGCTATCCTATCAATATGGGCCAACATTTCTAAAGAATGCTTTCAGCACCTTGTTGAATCAATGCCACGTAGAATTAAGGCAGTTCTGAAGGCGAAAGGGGGTCAAACACAGTATTAGTATGGTGTTCCTAATAATCCTTTAGGCGAGTGTATATATAAATAAGAAACATTCATAAACAATAGAACAGGCTGATTTGATTTCTGTCAATGCTGTGTGAGGAAAATTCTAACTTCTATCTTTCTAGAGAAAAAAGAAAGAAAAAACACAGAAAGATGACTTCAATTCTCTCGTTCTTTTTCAAAGAGCTAGTGGAAAATGCACGGTTGTGCGGGCACTCCCGAACTAATTCAGCGCTACTCATGCTGTAAATCCTTCATAAATATGTATTTATATCTATTAAGTGCTATTAGTATGGCAGTAGTGACTTATGACACAGAAGCTACTACAACTGCGACTATGAATATTACAACCTGCAGAAAGAGTCAATTAGAACAATAAATCTATTCCCCCAAGTAATTATTGTAGTTTATTCTTTGGTTATGATACAGACTTTACCAAGTTCTGTGTTGGTCTGGAAAATAACCAAGCCATCAACATTCACCAGATGCCAAATTAAAATATAGTTTCAGACACAGATTCTGTTCAAAGTAATGAACCAAAATATATATTTTTCCACTGCTTTTGTTGTTTTTGCAGAACACCCAGAAACACACACAATGAACAATTGCCTCTGGATGTCTCTGTACACTTATACTTCGTTATAAAAACTATTCAGACAACAGCCAGCTCCCCAAAACATCTGCTCATGATATATTTAATTAATTGTGGGATCACTGTTGTCTAAGTGGCTTCTACAGTCCTTCTGATCCACAGAACAGCTTCAAATGCAGCCAAAACAGTTGGTCTTAATAGAAGCATGGGAATGAGCAGAGCCAGTTCCTCCCAGATGCACTCTGTGTGATTGAAGTCAAGCATGGAATGACCACTGTGTGACAAAGACAGCTTTGTACTGTGATGCGTCACCATGTTGGTTAAAAGCAGACCCCAACTGACTACGCCGCACCTCTCCCCTGTTTGTACACCGTGTAGGACGTCTGTATCTCTAATGAACTGCACGACTCCTGGGCCGGGCTCTTCCAGAGGTGGAAAGCGCTGCTGTAACCCGTCCACAGTGAGAATGTGTCCGCAGAGGGGAGGAACGAGGTGCCGAGCCTTGACTCAATTGTTGCCATTTTAAAAGTGATCTATTTCCAAAGGTAATCTCTGCTATCAAAATATTCATGCAAATGCGCAGATTAAATCAAATACTATGCATTATTCAGCGGCCTGTAAAGGGTGGGACATTTAAGGTGTATTAAAATGGGCTGTAGAGCAATTTTCACCACTGTTTAAGATTGTGTATCGGCAGTAATTAGGATCAGGACGAAGACATATCAAATCACCACCTCTTTGGCTTAAGGGGAAAAGAAAATGGTGCAAAGATGATCCCCTCATCTCTCTCTCTCTCTCTCTCTCTCTCTCTCTCTCTGTGTGTTTGACAGCTGGTGGTTCAGGGACCCCTTTCAAATAATTTTTTCTTAAAAAAAAAAAAATGCAACTAGCAGGGAGAGACGGGAAATAAGCTAACAGAGAAATAGTAAGGATTTTTTTTTTTCTAAAAAGGAATGAATATACGAGACAAGAATATATAAAATAACTGAAATAAAAATATAGACCATTCTTAATAAACCAGGGAACGGGCTGATCAATGCTGGGCGCCGATAAACATTTTTCTGGTGAGTTATCTTTGAAAGTTTAAAGAAATATGATAGAAACTAAATAAGTTTGTAATATGTTTACCGTTTTAAAAAAGCCAACCAGAATTAATTTGAAATTTTGAATAATTATAATAGCAGCAAGAAAAAATTACGAAATCTCTTTGCGTGTCTTTTAAACACGATGTAAATAATCCTCCATTTGGCAGTAATGCAATGTGTATTAAAAAAAAAATGCACCAATACTATGTAATATAGAAGTGTTGATAAATGAGTCTAATGCAAAAATGTAAAATACATATTTTGAATTAATTGGTTGGTGGTTATGATCTGAAAGAGGCAGACGATGTGTACAGGGGAGGATAGGAAAGGAAAGGAAAAAGTAACATTAATCTGTAAATTATGTATTAAGCTCAGAGAAATTTAAATTGAAAATTGAAAATAGGGAAAAAGCAAATGTTTAATTGTAATTAAAGTAAGAAGTTTATTTAAACTGCATAGTAATGATTGTTCCTTTATGCAGGCTGGTTAAAGAAAAAAGGAAATAACAAATCTAAGTAAAATACCACTGAAAGGAACATAATAATAGTGATATGTCTCGTTCAGTTTTTAGTATTGCACTATTCCACAACTTGCAAAACCAGTCTCCTATTGAACCACAGATAACCTGGAAATATTACACACTGATATAGGGTTACACATACGCATCTAAAAAAGTTTGTTTCTAAACCAATAAAACCAACAAGAAGGGGAACACCCTCTAAAACTAGCACGGATGACGCTGCACAACATTCAAACGGCAATACTATCAATATTTCCCAATTAATTTAGTATCTGCAATTTAAAAAAAACAACAACATATGAATCTACAGGGTGCTATTAATCAAACTAACAAAGGACATGTCAGCAGGAAATACAGTCGAAATAACATGATGAGGCTCACTAATCTCTTCCATTTTCCCAGCCATGATTTTGCTCTGTAGATACAAGCCAATCAGACGGCATCGTTTCTGAAATAGGCGGAACCGTGATGTCACCACTTCCATGGGGGTTTATCATTTAAAGATTCATTATCCTTGTCATGGCTAAAAATAGCTCCTTCATCACACTGGGGTTCCTATATAGATTCCCTGCACGGAGGCTTTTTATAGAGCCAGACGCATAAAAACATACAGACCCAAGAAATGACGGCTGCTTTCATGTATAGGAAATTAGATTGGTTAGACATTATGATGAATGAGAGGGGATATATTTTAGGCTGTTTCTTTCTTCTCCTTCTTCATAATAATCATAATAAATACATACATACATAACAACAACAATAATATAATAGTTAAAATATATCACAGGAGGTAGATAACTGCACTCAATGTCTAATGAACAATGCCAGCAGCTCATAAAGACCGGAGTGGATTGAAACGCTTTGTAATGGCAGATCCTCTACAGTGTTGTCATTCATTCAGGGGGTCGTGCCCCGCTCTGAATGGGGGCTCGATGAATCTTCTCTGGGTCTGGAGTCACACACAGAGAGGGAAGCCAGCCAAGACCGGCTGTCAGCGACTCCAACACACACGCTCTCTCCCTTCGCTTCGGCTGACAGGCAGCGAGTCTCGCCGCTCTGTGCTTGGTTTACACGGGAGAGGGTGAGGGGGCGCACTGTACTCCTGTGATTGTGCGTCTCTCCGTTTCATTTTTATATTCTTTACCGGACAAAGAGCATGCTGGGAGCGTGCCACGCGGATGTGCAAAAATCAACCCCCGTGCATTTGTTTTACGCCATGTTTCCCATATAAATCATTCGATCAATAGATCAATACAAACATTAAGAAAAAGAAAATCAAAATCGGAAGCCAGGCGTGCCCTGCCTGCTGCAGTATGGATGATACAGCTATTGAGAACACAAGGCTGCCATAAATATCTCCCACGCAACCTATAGGTTTATAATCAACCACATCTGATCTAATCAATCTCATTCTGCTAGATTTGTTCCAAAAGGACTATACAGGGCAATGTCGAAATGCTGTTCTGTGAACTCGCCTGGGCACTTAAGGCTCTGTGAGTAGAATAACCCCTCCCCCCCTCCACGGCACACACCAAGCTGTGTTAATAACCCCCCTCTGATCTTCTTGAGCACAGAGCACGAGCTCTGGCTGCTTAGAGGAACTTGAAATGCACATCAAAAAAGTGGCAGTTCAAAGAAAGAGCGCAGCGCCACATCAAGCGCCAGCACGGCTAAATGCTGCCTAAATGACAAGCAAGGGCTGCTTTGATGAGACCAACTTGACAAGGAGAAGAAAGAAAAGTGGTCCAAAAGAAAATGAAAGAAAGGGAAGGAACAAGAGAGGTGAGAACAAGCAAGTTTTTGAGCATGGAGCACTGTGATGGGACTTCTCTGTCTAAAATAATTATAATTATAATAATAATAAACAAACATACAAATCTGGATCCTGACATGAAGGAAAGACAGGACTTCAGTCGAAAACCGTGTCATTATGTTATGTGGAATTAAACGGCCCCTGCGGTGTGTTCCACCTTCAATAGAAATGACGGATTTCAAACACACCAGGCTTGTGCGAAAGAAAGGAGGAGAAACAGAAGATCTCAACAGGATCTTTCTTTCCTCTTTACTTTCTTTCCTCTTCAGGTTTTTCTTTGTTTCTGTGCAGTGATATTAACATGCAGACTACCACAAAAAATAATGCAAACAAAGTATCTTCAGCTACTTTATTATTATTTATTTCCAATAAACTCCCCCTACAATCTGTGCACTACGATTCACCCTGATACCAGCTTGTGCTTTTTGAATGGATATGAACAATACTAATTGCTTTATAATCCATCAAAAACACCAACTATCCCATTGGAAACAATGGTGGAAACGTAAAAATTCACAGCGCATGCTATTATGTTCGATGGCCAATCAGAAGTGAATCATATGTTCGATGGCCAATCAGAAGTGAATCAGAAGTGAGTCATACGTTCGATGGCCAATCAGCAGTAAGGATTCCCATCTTCTGGAAACAAGTCTAACAGACGGAGCACAGCCAGTGGTTTGATGCTGAGATTATACTGCAATGAAGAGAAGAGAGTTTTCCAATCTCTTTCCAACAATATCCAGAATATTTTACTCAGTATATTACTATATTACTGCCCACTGTACACCAGCTGTTTCTGTGGAATCAATCTATGGAGGTTTTATAAAAGGAATATCGAGTCCCGGAGAACCACTTGATGAGAATGAAAGTGAACACAAATTGGCTAACGAGCTTTCATTTTCATGTCTCGGAAACCTATTTAGCAGCAGCTTCGTGTCGGATGAAACACAGAAATGAAAAATCAAGATCTCTATACTTCAAAGCGAGATAAGCACAAATTAAATACCCACCCGATTCCCCCATACTTTTACTGACCCTGCATAAGGAAGGGATCAATGAAAGAGTGTGAAACTCAAGTTGTTAGCAATGTAGGCATCAAGGACAGACAGCACTTGAGACCCAAAAAAGGTTATTGATTGTTTTATTTATTTTTATTTGTAGGTGGTGGTAACATAATAGCGGCTTTTAAAATGTATAATTCCATTACGCTCCTTGTTGTTTTATTGCAAGTGATCAGATATCGACCTCGGCTTATTCATGGTCCCTACAAAGGGACACTAATGACCCGGGCCCGTCGAGGATTTTATTGCCACACGCCATAAAGCGCCACAAATGCACACGGGCCGTTCTGTGGCGGACACGGCAGCTGATCGATGTGTTTAGCTATTGTATCTGTAAGTGCCTGCTTTGAAATTAGAATAATAACAATTCCCTCGCCCATCGAGCCGGCGGATCAATACCGTGTCTGCGTGGATGAGTGAGATGCGAGTGGAGGCACGCCTCTCCAGATATGCCGGGGCTGGTTCTGTTTCGCGTTCCATAAAAGGGCACAAATCACAGTGACTAAAACTGCCGAAATTGGCCTGATGAAGAAATCCAATACAGGACAAAGAATCTCAATGTCTATTCAATTGCTTTTCTCCTCAGATATTTCAGGCTTGGCTAACACCTTTGGAAAACAACTTTTAATGCCAATAGTTCATAAGACATTTTATTTATACTATAATTTAGGTCTCTATTTACCCTGTTCATCCCTGTTTACAATCCTTTAGCAAAATGAAGAAAACATCCTTCTTTCAGTGCTTGTTTGCTCGTTTGTTATTTTTATTTCTAAAGTGTGCCCAAGAGAGAAGTTTCACAGGTTTTGTTACAACACCCACAACAAAATATTGTAAAAGAAAAGAGTATTGTTTTTCTTTTTAGTATCCATTCTTAAGCGGAGGACAGTGTCGAATATCTAATGCAACCGTAATTGCACTACTGCCCCTTCGCCTGGTGTCTACAGCAAGGACCCCCACATATCGACGACACTTGCAGGATCTGCAGCAAAGGATGCTGGGAGTACCAGTTTGGTGTATAAAAATCCTGCAGGTCTCTCTATTCATCATAGACAGGCACACGACACTGTGGGTTTACCACTTAATGGCCAAGGATTGGGAAAAGGGACACAAATTAGACTGATTCACTCAATCACTGATCAGATTAAGTCAGAATGAATAAATATCAAAGACCCTGTGATTCCCAGGACCAGCAGTGAGTGTTTTGGCCCCGGCTTCAGTTTCAGTTTCAGCATAAATATTGACTGCATTAAATATTTGGATAACAGGAAAATAAACAATGAAAGTAGTCCAACTAACAAACCCAGCTCCTGTTCAGAATGTCTAATTTTACAGGCTATAACCCAATTACTGACAGGACTGGGTTATGTTGACATAACCGGCCTATTAACAGTAATTGTTTCCATTAGCTCCCCCACACCCCCCCTGCATTTCATTCTCAGTATATTCAACAACAAGCCATGTTGGATATTCAGACAGAAAGCTAACAAGCCGAGAGAGAATAGGGACTCAGCATTATCAAACAGTTATAAGTAGAATGTATGAAGTTTTATTTTGGGGCAGGACCTCCCATATCTTCTCTCCAAGGCCCACAATGCAGCGCTAGTTTCGGAGCGGGTGGGATTTTCTAAGGTCACTTAACAAAGACGGTGCTCTTCCGGGGCCACTGTTTCTGAGTGCAAATTAGGTGAATGAGGCATTTTAGAAATGGCAGGTCTCACAGTTTCTCTCTCAGACTGTCAACCTTCAGCCCCTGTCACCTCTTTAACAGAGAAGAAGAAGATAAAGAGGGGAAGGAGGCGGATAAGAGAAAGCGCGTGGGTGGGCCCCGTGATATTGTGCCCGATTATCTTCCGTTCCTATGCGCAAGGGGCCAAACAATGTTTTTCATTACTTAATATTATATCCCATTACCTCTGCTCTTGTCTTTAGTTACATCTACTTCATATTAGCTGCCAGAGCATCAACTCTGGAGAATACAATCTTTGAACCTCTCAGCCATGCGCTAGTGAAGACAAATTGCCGCCGTGTCTCGGCTCCTGTGAATGATCTATATTAATAGCTGGCGCGAGTTCAATACACGGTGCATATGTAAACTCTATTAACGAGGTCAGCTCCCCGCGTCAGCACCGCGCTCTTCAGAGATCGGAGAAGGCTTTATTTAGAAGGGTTGCAGGTGTGAGAAAGAGCATCTTGAATTGTCACCGTAGTGCAACAAAAACACTCTCACTTACCTATACACACACTCACACACACATTCACTCTCTCTTACACACACACACTCATTCTCTCTCACACACAAACACGCACTCACTCCCTCACAACACACACACACACACACACACACGCACACGCACACACACACTCACAATCCTAGGCCCTGGGCTTGGAATATTTTGCTCACTCATGTTGTAAATTTATGCAACACAGTGGACAGAAGTGAAGTAATTATGGGCCGAGTGAGGATGCGCAGAAGATGCCCTAGTTACAACGCAGCTGGAATATTATGCACACAGACCTGCTGTAAAGGTATATCCCTGCCTTACCCCAGTTCCCCCTCCTGTCTTTGGTAAGTCAACCTGGCTGAAAGTGTCGGCTAAATGACTGATTAATAAAACAAAGCCTGCCACAGGTTTCTGACTACAGAACCCATGGGAGATGTAGGCAGCCTCCCCCCTCCTCTCACACAGCCAATATGAAAGCCTCGTTTTACGAACCGTGTCGTCTGGAAGATAAAAAAACAGAACTACAAGAAATCTAATGAGAGAGAAAAAAGACAGCAAGTGTCAGCCATTAGTCTCAATCATAAGGGAATGCTTTTTTTTTGCCTCTTCTTTCGAGAGAATGAAGCGGAGCACCAGAGAAAAAACTGCCCGCGTATTCCCCGCTGTTCCTCTTATTGACATACGGCCAAAAACAGAGGCGCTGAAATATTGTCAGACGGCAGATATATGACGGGCAGGGTCAATGGGATACATAATGCGATCCTTCAACGGGGAGAAAGCAGATTTACGAGAGGAGTGACTGGAATAACAGGCCGCCGCGATCCTGACCTCTTCTGAGCCTGGGTGCCGGCCGCCCTGACAGGAGACTCAATCTCCAGACGCTCGTTACAGCCCGTGGTTTGTTCTCACCACCACCGTGGATTTCTTTTCGGAGCGTTTATAGCGGAAGATGACAGATAAGGGGGGGTGAAATCGGCACTCTGAGCCTGGGTCGCTGTCGGCAGACTGTGGGCGCTGCTGCATCGATTGGGAAACGCACTAAAAAGTGTCCGTTCCCAGTTCGGCTTCCAAGGAGGGTTGTCTGTTGTTTGCTGTGTGATCAATCTGTTGCTTTCTCCTCTTTCCCTTCATCTTATAGTCTTTATTGCTGATTCCCCCTCCACACTTTTCCCTACTGGTACTTTGCCTTGAATGTCAGTTGTGGGGGTTTTATGTGCCTGTTTAACACAGGACAGGTGTGTGTAATTTCACTGGCTTGACAGGTGCGTGACGTCGCATTCTCACCGTGTCAAAACAAGTGAATTGTGAAACTGTGCGGGTACCTCCCCTCATACACCACTCCTCGCATGCTGTCACAATATATACATACTCACACACATACACACACACATACATGTCAAATTTAAGTCTCAATAAAAAATATTAAATCTTAAATATCAAAATACAATTATTAGCCTCATTACACGGCAATGTCACCTTGATAAGCAGATTCATTACAAAGGGCTGGCAAAGGGCAGGAGGTCTGTCCACAGTGGATCAGAAAGTTAATCAATAATCCCTTTTGTGGATTTTCTTAAAGGAAATGTGCGTGGATAAGAGAAGAGACATTCAGTACTGCGCAATGTGCTACCAACACAGCCAGACAGCCAATGCTTCTGCAAGGCAAAGAGACATCTTCTGCACCCAATCACTGGTTACAGGATGGAAGAGACATCTTCTGCACCCAATCACTGGCTCCTCTTAGTGTGCCAAGGAACAGAAACCACTGGAGCACGGCCAGCTGTTCCCCTGATAGCTGGGGTGAGTGGCTCTTGGGAAAGCCGGCCCATTGATCGGACTCCATGGCCGCACCTCGCTGGCTGCTCTCTCCCTCGGGACACCGTTCTTTATAAACTCGGTGTCTGACAGTGCCCTACAAAGGCATGTCTTCTGTGTATTGATCCAGTGGCTTCCATCTCCAGAGCCATCAATCCTGCACTACAGTATACTACACGGCGGGAATGCTTAAACGCCACACACACGCTCAGAGCATCTGTAACACTGGGAATATTTCGCCATGTCTGCCACAGGCCCTTCAAACACACACTCTCACCCGTAAAACACACTAGAAGATGTAATACAATGAAAGACAATGTGATATATAAGCTCAGCTCTGTGGGAGGAGTAGTTCCTTAAATCCACCAAAGGCTACATCTGTCCCCTGGCCAGTCCAAGTCCTTCCTGAAAATCGACAGTATAAAAGTATAATATTTCTACTTTATAGGTACTGTACATCTAAGGCCTCCATTCCATATGTTTACAGCATGTAAGTTTTATTTTCCCTAAAGTACTAAGCAAGGTTGTAAAGCTCTTCTATGCTTCTTTAGTATTATTACTTTCTATCTGCGGTCTAAACCCATGTTCTGCAGGTCTGTAGGCCAAATTGCATTTCATTTCCAACGACAGAAGAAAGAAGAAGGAGAAGGAGAAAGTGTATTAAAAAAATATTAAAATCTGGGGTGGTACGGATTCTTACAAGACGAGTCATTTGCTTTAACCAGTGGTGCCTCGGGAAGGAAAAGCAGAGGAGGCAGAGTTCAGTGAGAGTTTAAATAATGTGAAATACGGCAAAGTCACTAGGAGACTGGGAAAGAACTAATACTGTCCTGCGCCTGTAAGGGTTGAGTGTATATCTACATAACTCTGCCAGTAACACAGTAACGCACTCATCCAAAACTAAATCCTGCATGACAGCAAGAAGTGCAAGTCCTTAATTCCATTACATACGAGCAGAGGTACTCAGACACAAGCGCACGTCTAGTTATTTTGTAGCAGGTGACAAATGTAATGAGAATTTCCAAAACTACCAGGATTTGATTAATCCAGAAGCAGACTTTGACCAATATGGGATGATAATACTCTCATTTCTTGGTTTAGAACAGGACTACAACCATATTGCAGAAAACACCACTTAGAGTTAACATCTGCTCTCTGGAATGCCCTCGGGAGCAAAAGCATACATTGAAGTTGGAAATGATCACAAAACTCATTGAGAATGCTAATTGGATAGTCCGAGCAGGCACTGAGTCTTGTGTTGTCTTATGTGGAAGCAGCACGAACCGAACTCTGGGGGAAAAGGATCCTGTTTGTGGATCATACGGGATTTTATTGGTATTTCTTACATGTCTTTCTTAAAGTTGACTCCAGACCATTCTCTGATGTTAAATCAATAGTGGGATTGTCTAATTTTCCCCAAACTACTCAGTATCCCCTTAGCGTGAAACTCATGAGCTGGACCGAATCGGGGCCTGCACAATACACAAGACTGATGACACAGTTATTAAACCATCCCATGAGTAAGCCATGAGTAAGCCTGCACTTCCTCTTAATTTGAAGAAGAGACTCACTTAACTGATCAGAAACTACCACGTGCATCTGCTCTTTAGAAACTGGATGATTGGTGAGAATGGGGATGGACACAACTGATTGGAACCATGCTTGGAGACCCTGGCTGGAAGTGATGAGATGATCATCTTACCGTGACGGTCTTTATCCTGCCACCCCCCTTGGTGCACGTCCAGCCCGAGCGGTTCATGAGCAGCCCGCAGATCTCTCCCTCCGAGCATGGCGCCATCTCACACCACTGCTTGTTCTTCACTATGCGTGCTGCGGACAGGGAGAGAGGGAGAGTCAGGGTGTAGGTTAGAAGTCTCTCTCAACATGGATGCTGCTCCAAAGTTTATCTTCTACGAGGTCTACCACCCGCCTTCAAACTGGCCACACATTGTCCTCAGCAGCCAGCTCTGTGGATTGTGAATGTCATGACACACCTATCACCAACATCAGAAAAAAAATGAGTGTGAAATATGACTGTACTGCAGGCAGTCATCTACCCTTGAAAAACCACAACAAACAAACAAGCAATCCCCTCCAAAACAGACAGAGCCCCACATTGCAGGTGTCTGGCCGATCCGCCCCTTTATTCTTGGTACAGTAGTCTGTTTTTTGTGCATCTATTTTTTGTCTGTATGCCTTTGTTGCATCTGCATACGACAGTATAATCATAAGATATAAATATATATAGGTATATAAATATATAAATATAATCTGCTCTTTTGTGTTCTAATGACCATTTCAAATAGCACTTATTTTTTAATTAACCATCATCATACTGTACAGGGGCATTCAAGCAGAGTTTGCTTTTAGCACAAAATGTCCTCGCCGCTCACATAAACAAATGAGTTCAAAGGTTATCATTATGTTCCACGGGGGATTTCCACTCCTCAGATGAGCTCCTACATGCAGCATCAGCAACACACAGAGAGATACATTGTTATGAACCATCTGGATTAATTGTCTTCTCATCTGAGCAGAATTGAAGAGACCAGCCATGCAAGGTTCGGCATTTTAGGGATACTTCTTTAATGACAAAATCCATCTACCTGTTTTTCTCGGGAACAACAAGTGGTCAAATGTTTGTTTTGGACTTCATAAAACTGATTAAATTGCACCTGTGCACAGCTGCATTGTGGGTAGCGGCTCGGTCTTAATCTAGTGTCAGGACGACGTAACCTTTGTGCCTTTCTGCTTGGAAAATAGACTCCGTTATATAAGGAGGTTCTCCGTAGCTGTTAATTATGTATTCACCATTTCCAATTCAACAAAAATACCACAAACATTTGTGGTACATTTCCTTTTCTGACTCAATGACTAACCATGCTCTACATCAATGAAAATCGGATTCACAGAAGCCATGACCATCACACTACCATCAATTCTAATTCTACTACTAATAATAATAATAAATGCATAAGAAAGCTCGTAACTGCCTGGGTTTATGTAAGAAGACCAAACGCTGGGTTCTTCCCAGGTAAATCATTTTATTTCCCCTTAACATCTCCATTTTCAGTTCTGCTCTGGTCTGGCTCCTGAATATAAGTCATCAGGGCCAGTGACAGCAGCACAGAACTCATCAGCTGCTGGGCAATTATGGCCGGCTACAGTAATAAGTTCACGTCGATAAACTCGAGCCTTCTATCCCACAACTTGTGCGCTCGGTGCTGTCTGAATTAATGACGCAGAGCCACGGCTGCAACAGACGGCCCTCGGAGTCAGACTGGGGGGCAGGGGAGATACGTGGAAATGGAGCAGACGAGGGAGAAAGGAGGAAGACTGTCCAATGAAAACCATATGGGAAAAGAAAAGGACATGAAGTTAGTGAGATAGTGTTTAAGGGTGGAGGAGGTCAGATAAGTGGACACATGACACGTTTCTTGTACACAAATGCAAGGCGATACTCTGAGAGTGATTGTGTTGGAATTATATCTTACATAAGTTGAACAAAAACAGGTCAGGAAGTGATGAATAAACCAGAAACAATATGGCCACGCTATTGCAATGCTCTTTGTTTTGCATGGTCTAGATCCCTGAAGAACACATTGGCAAAGTAATGATTTTACTATTTCTTTTAAAAGATTCTCTTTGGGGACACAGGAGATCCAGCAGAGGAGAAGTTAAAAGAAACGCTGGGCATCGAGAAAGGGCTCTTCCGCTGCTCCTGATTTATGAAAGGCCTGACTGAGAGCAAACTTAGCCTGGGACTAAATTACAACCATCCCAGAGATACCCCAGGTGCATTTGTATATGGTGGGAGGGAGGGACTCAGCCTAATGGTCCAGCCCTTTCATCTCCATCAAATTTACTTGCGCCTTGTCGTCAGGCTTTGATCTCGCACCTGATTAATTCTTCAAAGTCAACTGAAAATGTGAATTTAATTTGGCTTCCCTTTTATTTCTCTACACAAAGACAATTCTGCTGAGATTTAAAGATCTCATTTGTAATGGCCTACCAGCAAGCTGAAAGCAACAACTAGATACACAGAAAGGTAATAGAGATCTAAAGAGAACTGAAGAGCAGCAAATCTTTATGAAGGCTCAGTCTTGGTAAGTCACAAAGTTACAAGAAAGTTACAAGTGCTGACAGAAGGTACAGAAAGAGGGATGCTATTATTTTACTATATATTTTTTCACTTCAGACGTCTCTTCAAACATTACTTTGGTAACCTTTGTTTGCACAAAAAACAAACAACAAAAACACAACATGAGCTATTTATGTGTTCCTGTATTTTACTCCAGGGCAATGTTGTTCTGCGAGAAGCACTAGTTTCATAAGTAATATTTATATATTTTTTAGATAACCGAATGTTGGATTTATAAACACTGGAAAGGGGGATGGGGGGGGGCACGCTACTTCCCAAAGGAGAAAATTACATTTCAGTTTGATTTTCATTTAAATAAACTTTTCCCAAGTGTACAATTAACAGTGGTTCAGAAAACCACATTTATTAAAAAGAAGAAACCAACAAGAGAAAACATAAAGCTTTCTGTGTTTAATACAACAGATGCCACCATTGTACAAGACCGCGTTGGAAAGCAAGGCGACAAAAAACACGTTCCCCGGTTGGGTTCTGCTTTTACAGGAGGAGGCGAAAAAGCGTCTGAAGTGACTACCTCCCTCGGAACGGCTGCGATCGAGGGTGCGAACACAACTTCTGATCTCGGCTCAATCTCCCAAACGCTTTCAAAACCAAAGCTCTCTCTTTCTGTGTGTTTCATCGGCATGAAACAGTCGCCATTTCTCACCATCTCCAATTTTAACCAAGTTGTGCCCGTGTCTCGGTGTGCAACACTCAAAACTGCATCAGGGAGTCTTTAGACTTTAATGTAAAGAACTCTAGAATGAGGAGAAAGACCAGACAACACCGAGCACAAAACACAGCAGACACCTATAACAAATATAGTAGTTTGGACACAAATACACCATGCAGCAAGGCTGATAGTTCTACCAGGGGATATAGAGGAATTGTGGGAAAACCAGATAATTTCACTAGTTCTGTGGCTGCAACTTATCATAAGCATGCATTCTGTACATGGTATATATATTTACGTTCTTATTTCAAATACTTATCTCCCCTACTTCACCTCTAAAATTGCTGCCAAGTAGTCTCAACCCCCCTCCCCTTATCTTTCTCTGACTCCGCAGATCAGAGACTAACAATTCTTCAGTTGAATCTGTCAGACACCCTTTGACAGCATCGGCCACAGGTGTGATAATACTGGGGTACCGGCTGCAGGATCCTGTGAAAGAGCAGCGCTGGGACACATTGTCATGCAGTCTAATAGCAGTCACTGAAGTTCTCACATCTGCTCCTCCATCAACCTGTCTCCCTGTCTCCCTGCTCTCAGAAGTATCCACCTGGGACAAGCCATGAAACGAAAATGCCTCCCTCTCTTCCCTACTCTTGTCCTTTGGAAACAATACCAAGTTATCATTGAGCCATTGATTTACAGCACAAAACATCAGCGCTGTTCAGCTTTCAAGCTGACATTGCTGGGATGTCTTCCAGAGTCGCCCAAGCTTTTTGTAAGTAGGGGACTCTGTACATCTCTCCCCAACGGCCATCGTTCATTCAAGTAAGAGTTCCCACCCAACGATGAATGTGTCTCAGTTGCAGAGTCGCACAAAACAGACTCCCTCCTTTGCTCACCTGAAAAGAATGACCCAAAACAGTTCCATCCTATTTAAATCATTGTTCGTCTTTGAACCACAGGTGCAATGATGAAGGAACACATGCATCAAGTGCAATTTCCCGTTGTATTTCATTGCTATTACGAGGAATTTCACAGGCCAGGAGAGTGGCGGTTGCTGAACGCTCAGACACCCCTCGGTGATGGATTATTTCTTGCGCTCTTTCCAGGATTCTATTTTTGCTGGAGGACAGAGTTAGCACGCTTTGTAGCAAATACCCAACGCAGCATGAATAACAATAGGGACTCGGGTAGGACGTATGCAGGAGGATATTTAAAAAGTAGCTCGAGTCGAGTTTATGGGGGAACACAGATGGTTTGCATTATGCCTATATGGCAAATGTCAGCCCGGTGACACAAATTGTTTGATTTACGCCACAGATTTATACGCAGCCTGGCAAGTTTCACTTCCCCGTGCCTCCCAGACTTCACCCAGGCAGGATCTAAGAGCTCTGTCCCTTCTCCAGCCTGTCAGGCTACATCACAGGGCGATCATTAGCACTGACAGGATGAGTGACACGTTTCGAAAGACGTGCTGATGTCTGGGAGCATAACCAGCAAGTTTCTTCATTGCATGTCTTGGCTAATCCGCTGTCTCTGCAAGTACCTCTCAGTATGTGCTGATGATTTTTAATGGCTCAGCAGTGTGCAAGGAAAGGCCAGTGTGACTCTGATCCACAAGTTAGCATCTGACTTTTAAGCTGAGGTTGACAGTTTTTTGGTTTAGTTTCTTGCAGGAGATGAATTATTATTAAGAAAATTCTGCAGGTAGTCAGATGCCCCACCCAGCCACTTGACTTCAAGTTTACCCAACCCAGACACTTTGTGGACATCTGAAGGCCACCCTAGAGGGATTCCAGGTCGCAGTCAAAGACGCACAAAGAGCTGAACAAGAAGATAGTGAAGGACCACATCTTTGCTCTGAGCAAAGGTCTGACCTGGTTTCATCAGTCTAAAGGGGCATGTTGCAGACTTTGAAAACTATGTTAGTCAGCTGCTGTCAACAAACTGATTCACATATTGGGAAATAAAAAACACATTATATACATTTATATATACTTTAATGAAATAGGAGGTCCCCGTGTGAAACAACAGGGTTTTGGAAGGGACAGGTTTTTTATTCACCATTAAAACAGACCCCTGTTTCTCTGCCTCTGAACAGTGAAGCTCAGCTTTAATGAACTCCCACTATTAATGGACCGAAAGCAGCAGGGGAAAGCCAATAAAATTATTCCCCACTGCTGTAATTACCGGCTCTCTTGTTAATTAGCGCAGTGTAAAGTGTCCATGCCTGGTGCCAAGCGGGCTTTAAAATGCATCGTAAATCCCTTCGAGCCGGGGTCATGACCTCCGATGTTGGCCAATTAGAGTCTTTTTCTGTTGCCTGGTTTAGTCTGTACAGGTTCATGAACCGTTACTGCTGGCCACAGTGAGAAACACAGTCAACAGCCTCTTCACGCTGGGTGTAAGCCAATCGCACAGATAAAATAATAATAACCTTTTCTTCTTGTAATTGCAACTAAAATTAATTCCTCATCAGCAGCAGCAGTTTCCAGTGTAACCGAGCACACACAATCCCATACATCATTGTCTTTAACCGACCATTCTCATTCGTTTGAACAACAGAGACTGGTTCATTGTGTTTCCCTGAATAAAAATGCTGGCATTTCACATACACCCCAAAACAGTAGATACAGGAGTGAAACCTTTTCAAAATGAAAGTTAAAACGGAGCTGCATTACACACTGTGTTTCTGCATCAGAGGAACATGTCAACCTTCTGTGCAATCGTCTGTATCAGGCCCTGCGCAAAGCACTAGAGCTGGTTTCCAGGAGTATATGAGCCGATGGGAAGCTGCTTGATCTCTCTGGCTCACTGTAGTAAGGCAGGGCTCAGTGTCTGTAAGCATCTGCAAAGAAGAAGGTGTTTTGATCCCTATTGTTAAAAAACAACCAAAAAATAGGAGGATAGATACCGTCTACACAGGCAGGCCTGGCCCGTGTGGTTCCCGCGATCTGCCCCCTCCGACAGGCGCAGCGGGCGGTCTGCCGGGCGATGGTCCTGCGGGGCTGGCTGCTGTCCCGATTCAGCATGACGATCTCGCAGGTCCCCACTGCCAGCTGGCCTGGGGAGGACAGAGAGCGGACAGGGGTAAGTCAGAGTGCCCAGAGTAACAGATGATACCCCAACAATCGGGATCTCCCTCTGGGGTTGAGTCTATATACTTGTGGAAACCCTTCAGTATCATAACACATGTACGACACAATTCATTTCATCAGACGCCTCTAGTTAACAGTGAAACAGATCAGCACAGAAATGCACTAATGTAATTGTTTCATGTTTTTAAAACAGGCAGTTATTTATTAAGAGAATCGTTCTAATTGAAAATGTTGCCGTTATTTGCAGTTCATTGACCCACAGAATCAAAAGAATAGCTGAATTGCAATTAGTATGGCACGTACAAATCATTTTCGTACATTTGGAAAAATCTACTTCATTGGAACAATAATGAAACATTATGAGGGGAAAAGTTCAGAGAGGGCGGCAGATTAGAAACTGCTGAATCTAGTATGGGGGAGGTTTTGGTACACAGAAACCCACATTGTCTCAAATAATACTGACTCCTCTGTTGAGCTGTAGATTTCCTGAAAGTCGTTTGATCACGATCTTGATCAGCTGTCTGGGTACCTGTTTCAGGGGCAAATCCCTCTCCGATGCCCTCTTTTTTATTATCTTTCCAGACTGAAGATATGAAAGCAGTGAGTTGACATTGTCTAGGTGTTCTTGTGAGGGGGTGGTACTCATTCGTAGCTGAATTGTGTGTGAAAACCCACTCACTGCTCTGTTAGGTACCTGTATAATTTTTCATACTGAATTACTGGCATTAACTTAGTGGCGAGCACATAAGCTTCTTAAAAAAACTAAAAACTTCAGCAAAAGTATTTTTTTAGTGTATTTTTTGGCCGACAGTGTATGACACAACGACAACAGTAAACAGCAGGAAGAATTAGCGTAATGGCTCCATTGCAATGCATTCCTGGAGCTGCCGTTGTGCTGCTGACAGTTTTGCAATGAGAACTGAGCCCATTGTACTGTGAGCATTGTGACGTTAATGTGGTGTAACTTTCCAAAGTGCATTTTTACAGAAAATACCTCGGCGGTGAAAGCAGGGTTTCGATAGGCTGGTACAGAGTTTCATTTCCCCATGGATCGGTACACAGAAACCACGTTCCCGCCTGGTAACTGAGCGCAGCGAGGCACGAGCAGGCATTTCCTCTCTCAGGCTTTAGGTGGCCTAGTTCTCCAGCGCCCTTGTGTTATTTGAGTCTCATTACCCTGACGAGCTACACAGATTTCTGTACAGGTTTCCCCTGCCCTGAAAGTACAGCCACTACGTAAAACCCCTTCTTCCTTTAAAAATACACTTGTCAGATCTCGGAAAGCACAACGTCTTTTTTTCTAAAGATATATGAAAAATGCATTATCCGCGGTGGCAAAGGCCGAATCCCTGGTGCCTGAGTGAACCTGCACTGCCAACACATTTCTTTCAACCTGATCAAACACATGATTACAGAGGGGGCCTAGAGGCTGGGGGGCTGGGAATATTACAGGGCTTATTGACCTGAACAGGGCCTGTGTGTGTGACACCTGGTGGTCGAAGCACCTGCACGCAGTTGGATTGTTTTAACAACGGCAACAATAAAAGCCTCCCCTCCACCTTACAATTCACTCCCGTTCATCCATCCATAGATTTCTGTCGGCCGGGAAGAAATATCCATGAGGCTAATGATGCAGAGGGTCTGCACCAACGCATTTATTAATAACATCCAGAAGGCTCTGTGAACGCATCGTTGGCTGGCAGCGATCGTTAGTCATGTATGTTTTCTAATTAATTAATGACATTTAATTGCAATTTAATTTAATGTAACGTAATTAACCGTGCACGCTAAAGGTCACGGGACAGCCAGCCTCCGGGAAAAAAAGTATTGTCGTCCTTATCTTCTAAAATCGGGGGGCACACCGCCGGCGGAGTGATATTGATATTGACTGGTGGAAGACATTGTGCGACAACACTGCCAGACGGAGTTGCGGCTTCGAGATGGATCTCCGAGAACACAGCCCAGTTAGAACAGCAGGATCGCACATAAGAGCTGTAATTGAATTGCTCCCCACGCCGCACTGTCACTGTGTATACAAAACAGCCGCTAAGCCCTTCTATAGGAGCACAGCATGAGCAGGCTCAGGGAAAGTGAACATTTCAGCGAGGTATTTAAGTACCAAGCTGATGTGGAGGGTGCTTTTTCTATCTCTGTTCCTCACTGTTCAAAAAAAAGAGAAAAGAAAAAGAAACATGAGAAAAACCCTGCCTCCTTCCTTCTGTTCCCTTTGTGCAAGATATCCGTGAGGAGCCGCGACTGGGGCTGTGGGGTTTGAAATAGAGTCTCAGGTCTGGAGTGGAGAATTCCCCACTGGCTGAGCTTTGTGGGCTCATATCAAGATCCGTGTGGACAGGCCACCCGCGGCCACGAGAACACGAGGGCCAAACGTCCCCAGCTACCATCCCCCCGCGGGCATAGGGCGCTACGGTACGAAGCTGGATGTGATGTCCATAACTCCCTCTCAGCTTACACTGTGCTGCCTGTATGGGAAAGATGTTTATATATGCACAAAATTGAAGAGCCAGTCAAATGCAAATCCAGTTAGTTAAAATCAACAACTTTCAATGGATACAATTAGAAAGATTGAAGGGGTACATAGGTAACACAGACCACATATTTTTTCTCCATCTTGTACATGGCAACCCTATGTCCAGAAGGCTGCCCACATACAGACAGAAACACTGAGGTGAACAAACAGACTGCCAGCAGATCCATTTGTGGGCATAATAATAATAACAATAACAACAACAATTAGTCATGGAGCAGATGCTTTTATCAACAGCAAATTGCTGCCAAGCCGCTGACAACAGGACCTTTGTGTCACATCATATGTGGAGGACAGTACAATACACACATATTCCACATTGTGGAGCCGATAATAACATGAGCAATACGGGGTGCCATTCCACAGTTCTATATATAACCTCCACACTCATAATGATGCTGCTAATAATGAAAATACAGAGCAGGCAAGCATTTGTCCAGAGCAGTTGCAACAACTTGAGTATCATTTCTGCCTGCCTGCCTGCCTGTCTCGGCCTTCCTTCAATGCGCCGCACACAGGAGTGACTCACGAACATTTAGTGTACAGAGGCTTTCAATCATGTGCAGTCACATCTGACGCACTGCCGGCTGAACACGATGTTCCCCTGCACTGTGCCCGCACGCCCACAGCCACACTGTAACTACTGGCAGAAAAACACATCTAATACATAACCCTGCACTGGACAAAATCATCAGCCTCTGACAGAGAGACAATATGTTTGTGACACAACACTAAGCACAAAACCGAGCCAATACAAACACACTCGTTCGGGGCGTTGTGCAGGAGTGTGATATTTATGGTAATGGATTTGTAAGTGTTTTGGGGAAACCTGGACAATTGTAATATGGCAGAGCATTGTATTATGTCTGCCCTGAACGGAAATACAGAGGAATTACAGTTATAACACTTTACAGTAGGTCTCCCAAATTAGTTTATTAACAAAGTAGGTACTCAGTAACTACATGTTAGTTACTCATAAGAATAGTGTAATTAAACATTTGTTAACATGTACTTAATATGTAAAAAGTGGGCCAGGACAGACAGGGTTGTATGTTTTGTTCTTGTCATTTGTAATTTGGGAGACCTATTGTAAAGTGTTACCATTATGTTTGTCATTCTGGAAGGTGGCATAGTTACAATGTTATTACTGTGTCATTACTGTGGTATTACTCTCCCTATTTAACCACATCACAAATGACTCACACATTCCTGGCAATCGGTTTCTGGAGAAGAGAAACCAATAGAGAAAATTGATACAGAACAGATCAGTTATGCAGACTAAACTGGATGTCAAACATCTACTGTAATTATTCTTAAAATCTGAATACATTGTTCTCTGATTATTATAAAATCTAATATCTGATTGCCAAATTGGCCTTCTGTCATCTCAAAAGTACAAAAAAAAGTTTAATAAAGTGGAGAAAAACAGCCTGTCAATAATCCAGAGGCACTGACTCCATTGCCTTGGAAATAATTAGCAAATCAACCAGCAAACCGACAGTTTGAGCGAGAAGTCAGCAGCTATTTGAATTACTAACCCAGGCTACTGCAGGGCCAGCTGTGCAGTCACATCTGTCACTCTGAGTGAAATTACATTTGGTTCTGTATAGTTCTTTAGATATTTACTTGTACTAATTGTTAAATATGTATTATCATTCGTTCTTAACTCTCTGTATGTATGTATGTATGTATGTATTTGTGCATGTATGTATTTTGTTTTTATGTTTGTTTGACAAGTCCCTTAGCCAGTTTACCTATGAGAACACTTCCACCCAGCACTTAACTTCAGTTTTTCTTTTTTTTCAACACTAAATTAGTTCAACTCAGTAAAAATGAAAGCTACTTTATACAAATGTCAAGCAGCCTATTTGTGACTTCATGGCACAGTCGTTCCCAAATTGGCCCTCCTTGTCAAAATATGTGGACTCCTCCAGACTCACCGGCTTTTCATATGCAAGCACTTCTTTTCTACGACTGACACGGTTTGATGGGCACTGCGGGGCCGACTTTCATTAAGTGCAACTTTTAAAACACTGATGATTATTAAGCAAGAGGTCATTTCTATTTAATTAGCCGCCCCAACCAGTCCTGCTTCGGCTGAACTAATTACGGTAATGAACGTTCCTTGACAAGCTTTGGACAGAATCTGCTAACACAGCAATTAATCAACCGCTGCTGTTCCAGATAAATTACCGCTTTTCTCACCCTCTCCCCCCCACTCATTTGGCACCACCAAAAAACAAAAACTAAATTAGATTCAATACAGCACTTTGCAGCACGACTAAATATCAAAGAGTTTTAACAGGGGTTCCTTCCTATGAACCATAAAACCTGGCAGAAAGCCCACAGAAAACAAGGGGCATGGGGGTTGTTTTAATATGGCAGGAGAGTTTATAAAACCAGCCAGTAGTTTGGAGGCTGTGGACTCTGCGTTTGTACCAGTTAGGAGCTATCGAGCAAAAGACAAGAATGCATTTACGCACAACCTGACTGATTTTTTTCTGTTTTTCATCAGGGGGGTGAGTTCTCCAGACTTCTTTCTCCCAGTCATTTTCAGAACTCGTACAATCCAATGGGGGGCGTTCAGCCACGCGATCTGTCTTCTCATCGGGGGTCCCTGTGACAGCTCCCACAGAAATGGCTTCCCTGCATTTCCTAATTGCGGAGAGGCGTAGCGAGCTGTCCCCCGGGTGACATCTCAATAATCAGCCCAGACAATCTGAGACGCGAAAAGCCTTCCCAGCGCTACAATATTGTTGCCATCGAGGCATCGACACTCCAGCTCTGTCACCGCACTGCCAGCAAGCCACCCGGGCTCTCCTTCAATCAAAAGCATCGCACCACTCCTGACAAACCCCTCCTGCATCACTCACGACAGCAAAGCAATATTTATTACTCAGTGTTTGTTTCCTCAGCTGTGCAGGCAGCACATGTTTTGGCTCGCTGCTGTCCAGTGAAGCCTGAGCAGGACAAGGGGTCCCCACAAAAGCCTGGACACATTATACCCCAAGGACTGCATCAACCCAAGTGAAGCATCATCAAGACCACACCCCGATGACCCTGTCATGATACACCATCATTTGATCTGATGAAAGTGATGCCTTGAAAAAGATGCCGATCCCGATCAGGAGGATTGTGAACTCTTCTATTCTTAGTCACGCAGCCTGGACTCCAGTGAAGGGTCCACTCTGACACTAGTGCCACAGAGCTGCAGACATGATGCATTGGGGGTGCAGGCAGCACACACAGCCTGGAGGAAGCCAGCAGCTGTTTGTGGGGAAGGGCAGGCCATGGGCTCAGTGGCTCCACAGCAGTGCATTAATTAACCCATTAATGCTTACATTTCCTAGCAGTTTCCCACAGTGCACCTGTGCACTAATGTGAACTTTTGAATAGTTTGGGGTAGGTTTACTAATTAGTCATAGCTAATATGAGAGATAACCAAGATGAGCTCCAACTTACAGACCAACGTATTGAGCTGTACTAGAAACCGAACCAGAGGAGAAAATACACAGAATTTCCCCGTGCATCTATTCCTGGAGCAGTCCTTAGAGTCTGTTCCCTATTAAATAAACCATGAAAAGCTGTCTGATGTACCCAATATATACTGTAGTTTAAGTGCAAAGCTATACATTATATGCTGTCCAAGGGAAACTGCAGATCAGATCTCTTTTCTAAATAATAGCACTCCCTACTTTCAAAGTTGAAAAAACTCAACAAATCGTGTCGCTTATTTTCAACAATAATTATAATAAAAAGAATATGAAAAACACAAACTTTTGCTCATCTCAGACAACATCATCACAAAACACCAACAAACAGCTGTGTGTGGGAATGAGAGTGGCAATCTGTATCAAACTGAGGAAACCGCGGTGCAGAAATCCACATGCCGAGTCTGAAATCTTTTGGAAAAGGTGTTCTGGGACCAAGAAGAAGAAAAATAAAACGCTTTGATGCTCCCCTTGCCCCCGTTCACAGGCATCTTTCCAACATATAGATCTCATCGCAAGAGAGCACAGGCTGTCGGTCACCCCCACACTAACACACCCACCTGCCATTGATCTATAAAATCTAACATCCGCCGAGCCCGAATTATATTTAGGTTTATGCCTGTACATCGCCGCTAATATTCAACAATCGTTAATTCATAATACAAGACCAAATAGTTATAATAATGACGTGTAATTGTAATATAAATAGATTAATTAACAGGGAATGCCTAATGCCTCCTTCAGTACATGCCCCCACTATTTCAATGTTTTCATGGGTGGTTGTGCCCAATTTGATAAAGATCCCGACCGTTTAAATGAGCAATATGGATGGCTGTTTTATCCGATAAGGCCTGGCAAATACAGGGACAGAGAAAGGGAGGGGGGTGTAATAAAGGAAAAAAATAAGACATTTTAATGTGCCCTGAGCTAAGACAGCTATTCCATCACGCGGGGTAGAGTTAATTGATATGACAGCAGTTCTCTGCCACTTTATTGCAACGGGGCAATTGCCCTCATCTCTGTTTCAGATTTGGAAATCAAAATAGGCGCGTGGAGAGCGTCCCTGACAGTGGGTCGGAGACATTTGGTTTCAATCACAGCTGACATCTAAAGGCCACAGTGGTTCTGTGCGCCGAAGCGAGCCGCTTTCAGCAGAACTGGTGTGCCTGGAGTGTGAATGCGGAGCGTGACTGACACATGGGTGCGCAGGCCAGGGCCGCATGCATGTCGCTTAAAGGTACACAATAGGCTGAATGCTGGAAGCGATGTAGCTCAATGCACCAGAGGCCTGGGGTGAGTGAGTTTTCAGTCTGCTTCTCAAGGTTTACACACAAACACATTCTCCCCCTTCAAAATGTGCTGATTGCACTGAGATACAGTCCCCCGTAGCAAATCACATTCCTCCTCCTTCTTCCATGGCCAAATTCTCCACACACACACACACACACACACACAAAACAACAACAACAGCAGCAGTGAAGAACCATGTTTGAAAACATCAGTTGCTATCTGTTCAAAAAACCTTTTTTCATACTTATAAGAGAGATTGCTCCTCTGCAGCAGAAAGAAAAAACACGTTCAGAGTAACAAATCAAAGTGGATGTGTTTGAAAGAGCTCGTGGGTCACGGAAAGGAAAACAAATGTTGTGCGCTGGATGCGGTCC
The DNA here is from genome assembly GCF_036373705.1 of Amia ocellicauda. NCBI lineage: Eukaryota > Metazoa > Chordata > Actinopteri > Amiiformes > Amiidae > Amia > Amia ocellicauda. Next base: position 5,036,733 of record NC_089854.1, read on the forward strand.
GTAGATGGCAACCATCAGGTCACAGCCCAGTCAAGATAAGCTTGCAAATACCACGAGGTCAGCCCCTGGACATGGCGCATTCAGACATCTCTGAGAACCCTGTGGAATGATGTCACCGTAACAGGTTCATTATATAAGGCGAGCCGGGCGACACGCTGGCTGTGGAAGGCTGAGTGTCACAGCACCTTTAAATAAATCCAAACCAGAGCACCGCCACCTGTGACATTGTTCCCGTTCTGCAGCGTGCCATGTAACTGCGGTACATTAGGTCTTAATTATTATCCAAAGGCACAGCCACAACGGAGAATGAGAGATTTATCACACGCTCTGTTAGCTCTGTGACTGCCAGGCTGCAGCTGGTTTGCCGCACCAGCGCCGCGCAGTCACACGGATGGCACGACCGGGCCTCAAATCAATTCGGACATCCGTCTGAAACCGCTGCCTTCTTCGATCAGGTTTCTCCTGCACCCACGCCACCCCACACAGATAAAAATAAATAAATAAATTCAAAATAATGTCCATTTGTGGTAAGTGGCACTGATTAGTGGCGGCTAGGAGTAGGTAATACATTTATTTAATGGCGCACTAACCGTCGTGTTTCAGATACACTTAGCTACTCAGCATTCCACTGCAAAATCACTATGGCCACCCAGCTGTGACTGCTATTTGCATATCCCAATGTAATTGCGCTCAGGGCTCACCTGGAGGACGGAGGAATGTGTTCCGGATTTGTCCTTGTTTTGGGGGTCAGCCAAACAGTGCTGCAGTCTGCAAAAACACTGGATTTGCAAATGAAGTGGGTGCATGCCGCTCAACGCCCCAAGACTTGGAAACCTGGCTGCCTCACACCTACCCCCTTTCCATGGGGTTAGTGCCAGCCTGCGGGAAAATCATTTCCATACTCTTTTTTTATGAAATATTATCTCTCGCACCTCCAGGACAAGAACTACGGCAGGTACCCCCTCCGGCTGGCCCACACATATCCTTCTGTGGTGATTTTAAATTCCAGGGGGATGCTTTGAAAAGGAGAGATGAGACATTTAGCAAGAGACTTAATCTGACCTTTCCTTGTAGAATGTATGATTCTGCAAAGGTTTAAAAAAAAAATGAAAATGCCTCGGCTTTACATTGTACTGTACAAGTTCAGAACAAGGCAGGAAAAACGAACACTGGCATTCAATGAAACAGTCGAATATTGTGTATTTTCCATCACATGTTCATGCCAGTGGTATAATCAGCAACTTTATGCATGGCACAGAAGACCCAGCCACCAGATACTGTCATGTGTGCTCTGCTTTGTGCTTGGTGTTGTGTCAGCGTCCCTCTGCTCATTTAGGCAGGATACAGCTCTGAATATTAGTGAGGGACCACATTCAAATTTTTCAAACATTTACACCAATTAGAAACTTGCTTTTAGTTGACTTGAGTCAGATTTATACAAAAGAGCACATTACAATTAACAAGCTTAAAGCATAGCATTGCTTATGAAATACAATGTCATTTTAATACAACCATCTGAATGATTACTCTTGGCTCTAAGGTCACTGCAGACGCTTAGGGCAGTTCCCATTATGTAGCTGTTGCACGATGCCTATAAAGCATGCCATCAGCTAAAACTACACTCACTGGGTATATTGTTGAAGAATTTCCATTGGTGCAGTCTATATTATCACCAAGGTTACAGCTCTGAAAATGAAAAAAATGAAATGAAAATTCTACAGTATAAAATATCTGATGATTTTGCATTTTCAAGTGTGTTTTGGATCCCATGACAGCAAGTTTCAGTTTAATTGCAAGGGAACTGAAATAATCTTCCACCTTACCTGTTTTCACTTCATATACAGCTCAGGCACAGTATGGTTTATGAAATGCAGTTCATGAAATAATATAAATTTTCTGGGTGGGGGAAAAACCTTTAGTGATTAAAAAAAAAAAAAAAAAAAAAATATATATATATATATATATATATATATATATATATATATATATATATATATTAAAAGGAGAGGTTGAGAATTCAACCCCAGTAATCTGAAAAACAGAATACGACCCAAGGGGGATGAGACATTGCACGTTACCATGGGGAACTCATGAACGATTTTTCTAACCTAGCTACCACTCAGGCACAGACCTCCTACTTATTATTACCAGAGTTAACAGGCTCACATGCTCAGGTCGGTACCTGAGTACACTGCACTGTATGACAATGATATATTAAATAATAATATATACAGATGGGTGAAAAATCAAAGGAGAAACCAACATGCAGTGTCTCAGTAAGGTGTTGGGCACCATGAGCCCCAGAACAGCTTCAATGCTCTTGGCTCAGATTGTACGAGTCTCTGACTCTACTGGAGGGATGAACACCATTCTTCTAAAAGATATTCACTCATTTGGGGTTTTGATGATGGTGGTGGAGAGCGCTGTCTAACAAGTCAGTCCAAAATCTCAATTGGGTTGAGATCTGGTGACTGCAAAGGCCATAGCATATGATTCATATCATTTTCATACTCATCAAACCCCCTCACTGTAGGGGTCCAGCAGTCAGGCCTGTCCCGTTCTTTTGGTGTCCCACACATGCATTCGCCCACTTGTCCAGAACACGGGCCAGTTGAGCGTCTGAGTGACTGAAGCTCCTGCCATTTGTGCCCCAATAATGCCCCCTCTTTCAAAGTCACTTAGATCCTTTCCTCTTGCCATCCTGATCCAAAATCGAGGTCAGCTGGGCCTGCTCAGCATTTGTATAAATGCCACAGAGCATGATAGGATGTTATTGCTTAATTGTATCATACAGTACACCTGCTTGAAGGCGCCTGCATTCGTTATGTTCCTCCACTCATTTATTCTGTTTTTTCCTTTAATGTGTCACCTGTCTGTATTTATAAAAAAAGTACGGAGTCACGGAGTCACATAACAATCCATGCAGTATTAGATATTCATATGTTTTCCATAGTAACGGGCAATGTCCTCTCCCCCTTTGGGTAGTATTCTCCACTTCAAAGATAACTATCTCATCAAACTTGCCTTTCCCTTTTCCCATTCACAGTAGTAGTCTGTTTATCTCATGCTAGCTGCTCATGGGGCACATTCTTACAATTACTTATGTGCTATATTTACTTCTGTTCTATTTGTAATTAGAAAACAATGCTGAGAAGATGGGCAGTGTCCTATAAATCTTTGCGGTGCCTAATTTCAGCATCTCTACAGGCTGCAGTGACACACTTTAGCAAAGCCAAAAATGTTTTATGAAGATGGTCCTAAATGGAAATGGTCCCTCTGTAATTGCGGCGATGACTCTTCACATTAGCATTGCAGTGCAGCACTCCTGCTCTCCTACAGAATGGCCATTTTTATTTTTAGCACACAGGAGTTGAGTCACTTCAGCCAGCGCGTGCCTGGCAGGGTCATAAACTCATTCCATCAAAATCCATCACATAGAAGACCACTATCTCTTCCCACAACCGCGACCGCAAGCCTGGGTTCTGCTCCCTCGCTCCCCAGCGTGCGCAGTGTCAATAAAGAACGCACACGGGGTGGGTGCAGTCACTACCCCTGGCATAACATTTCAGAATCAATCTGTCAATGAATCTGCCCATCTATCCATTCTCTCTATCTATGGACCATAACTATCAATCATTCACAGCCACGATAAGTGTACACCTGGTCCATCCCTAATCCACAAACAACACAATGATGTTGTAAAGTGGTAACATAAATCTGTCAGAATACTAATTCAAGAGCCCCTACAGGCTGCTTACATTTTCCTTTTAGATTTTGCATTGCTGAGAGTTTGTTTTCCTTTCCCAGATAAAAAGATGCTTTAGCATTTGCATGCCAGCAAACTGTGCTATGGATGTGGTCCTATCTATCAATCTTCAATAAGCAGTATTTAGAGATCTCAGACTGCACAACTGCAATTTTAGCCAGTTGTGTTTACAATCATATGTTTCCTTAAGCACAGTGAAGCTGTAAGGCGATCTAGTCATCTTATAGAAATGCCAAACACAATTTAATTTCCTTTCTCTCTCTCTCCTATGTTCAGGAGATTTTTCTTTTTCCAAGAAAAAACACAAAACTGAAAAGGCATTGTAAACTTACAGTGCAATTTTTTTTTTCAAACAGACAAACTGACAATAAATTGCTTCTCCACAGAATGCGATTCATTTATTTTTACAAATAGCAGATAAACAGGGCCACAAAACAGCAGAACATTGCGTTGGCTGATGTTAGATCAAAAAAACTCAAGTAGATTATCAATACCATCACAATTTACTTAAAATAACACCACTACCTTGAGTATAATTGACAATGCTCAAACACACACCACAGTGTGATGGAGCTCCCCAATGCAGTTTTAACAGATCTGTTTAACTCCTGCTAAATTAGATGTTTTTAGCTTAACAGCTTTTCATGCATTTGATTTCGTTAGATTGTTTTGTTTGCTATGTTTTATTTTGCGTTATTTTATTCCCACACCTGGGAACTCACTTTTATTGAGGAGTCTAGGTTAGCAGTCTTAATGATCAGACACGAAACAATACAAAAAAAACAAAAAGCCTTTAAAACAAAAGAATACTGAAAGAAAAAGAAAAAAGCAATGTTTCCAGATAGAGTTTTAAGCCCTGCAGTGAGGCATAGAGTTGGAAGATTTTACTGCTAAAATACATCTTTCCAGGATGAAGGATCACAACTGGCATAGTGGGAAGGGTCATTTGGGATAGTGCATTAACCTTTACTCCCAAGCAATTCCAATCAGAATCAATAACACCCAGTGAGCACCATTCTGTTATTTAATTGTGGTTTTCACTTTTCTTCTAATGGAAGACATGACAGAAGCTTTTGGTTTTGGACTTTGGGATTCAGAGATGGGTCCTGATTAAATCTAGGTATTAAAAGAAACAGTAATAATCCGCACTGTTTCATTGTTAACAGTGTCTTTGAACGCAATCCCGCTCTGACTGCTGCGGGGAGCTGTCCGTGGTGCTGAAAGGATCGCACACTCAGGCAGACGGGCAGCAGAAAGAGCAGCACAGAGAGAGACCCGTCATCCACCATTCAGACAGGCATTCCCCCAACAAACACCCCCATCGATCTTGGCCCGGGCCAGGCCCCTGCTAACTGCTCCACAACACTGAGACAAACTGCACTGCATTATCAACTGGAGGGGGGGAGAAAAAAAATAAGGCTCCCGGTCCACCAGCCGGCAACTAAAATTGATCTGTTTGGGTTTCAAGCTGTGGGGGAAGTACTTCTCGTCGTATTGGGAGCTGTTATTATACCGAACTTCAGGGAGTGGTTTGCTGTGCTCAGAGGAGGGGCACAGTCACATTCGTGGTAAGGGGAAGATCTTTTGAAGAACTCAAGAGAACATGCAATGCAAATGAAACCCACTGATACTAAAATATGCTTTTATACTCAGGACTAGTTGCAACTGGAGACTCCTTGTTCTCCCTGTAGTGCTACGGAAGAACATCAAAGGTACATTTTGTTAATTTTCTACCATTTCTTATTACTGACGATAGATCTGGATTTGGTTTTCCGGAGCTGAACCTATGCAAGTACATATTAATTATGAAAAGCCAGCATGTTGCTCACTGGCTTAACATCAGTGATTGATTTATCCTGCCCAGACAATGCTCTCTGTCTCTCCCGGTTGACAGCCAGGGCAAACCAGTTCCCGTTACTTTTCTACTTATGGAAATGAGACTCATTTACCTGAATAGAAAAGTACACGATATTGACATGCAGTCCGCCTGCACTTTGTCTGGCCAACGCACAGTGTGACAATTGGTTTGACCTCTACGCAGGAGGTCAGGAGGTGCAAGAAGACGCTGAATGGAAAAACCTTTCTTGACACGTCTCCCACTGGTGCAGATGTGACCCCCAGGAACAAAACTCAACATCCAAAGTGCTGACACAGTTTATTAATTCATCTGCCTCTCCTGAAATCAATAGACGTCTTGATGGCTGGCTAAACATATTTATTAAGTGCATCAGTCTGAGGTTTGAATGCTAATGAACGTGTCACACAAAACCCATTACTCTACTTTGTCTTTTCACCCCATCCAAGAACACAATAGACATAGAACTGCTCTTGACTTTTGCTAGGGGACACAAATACATATAAACATGTACAGCTTTTGTCAATATATTGTAAAATAAACTGGTGGTTTTGTGTTGTTGGTTTGTTGTGTGTGTTTCTTTCGGTTAAGAAAGTATGGTTAACAGAATCTGTGAAACGACCCTTCTGAGTTAAACGCCAAAGACTTTTCTAAAGCTTATGAAGACCTCTTATTTCACAGCATTTATTCTGTAAGGAAAATAAATTGCCATGTTGTCGTCTACAGACTTTGAGGAGCTTTGAGGAGCACGCTGTTTTCCGCAGACAATTGCATAAGCATCCTAAACACGCAAAGAGTGAATTTTGCTGGAATGAGTCCTCCAATTTAACTTTCATAAATATAAATCTGTTCTGTTTCAAATGAGGTTATGTTTATTATCTCAAGACTGTAACAATGAAAGGCTTTTGTTGTTAAGAGTCAATTTGGATATTCCCTTTCTTTTCTGCATCCACTCATTTCTCGCTTGTAATTTTTCTTCCCCTCCAGTTCTCAGTCTGGGATGAAAACAGCTGAGACATATCACAAGGTTTGTGCGGTAAAATATAGGAGGCACTGACATGAGGAAATAGCTAAAGAGAAAGTCCTCTTCTGGGAGCTCTGAAATATGGGCTTTCAAATGCAGGGAAATTGATTTTTTTTCAAAAACCTTTTCATTTTTATATAAATGTCCCTTTTGTTTTACAGCTTCATTACCTACAGCGCCAGGGCTGGGGTTTAGTCTCGAATTTATCATAAGGGGGGAAATTGCAAACATCCTGAAAACTCAAGCCTCTGAGGAAGGTCTAGCCCTGGAAGCCCGGGGTCTCGTACACCCTTCACCTGATTTGACCAACTAACATTTTTCATTCTCCGAGCCCAGATGAGGAGGGGGAGGAGAAAGAACAACATCACCAAAAAAGAATGCCTTACTGCAAATACAGCCATTTCAAAATTTATTGTTAAATAAACAAGCGCCGTTCTGGCCTGACAGCCCATCCATCTGCGAGAGCCGGGGCCCAATCGAAGCTGCGGACAGGCGGCTGGGCTTTGATTTTCTGTCGTTAAGATGACAGATTGAACGTTTTGTTAGGGACTTGTCAGAGCGCAATTCACCGCAACTCAAGAGAGGACATTTCCGCTACAGAGTGTGAGACAAAAGCCGGATGGGGAGGGAGATACACAGAGCATGGGCCACATAAGGAAACTAATTAAGAATTAACCACACAGATTGACATACTCTAACTCCAGGTAGCACTAATTAAAAACACCCTGATATGTACTTAGATAAAGGTCACCCTACACCAGCCATTGAAATAGATTTTACATAGATATATCTGTATGTGTTTTAGAGAGAAATGTTCTACTTAGTTTGGAAGCAATCACATTATCAATATTCTTTAGCATGCTCTCCTAATTACTAGAAGACTAATAAAGGTATACACAACCACACTTATAAACCACACTTATAAATAGTTTGGGTATGGACTTAAAAAAAAAACTACAAAAGAACCTTGCATCATTACAATAAAAAGGATTACTTGGTACATAAAACACACCTGTGAAATTGAATCTGTGTCAACCAGTGAGCTGTCATCAATGACTTCAGAGGGGGGGTGAGGGAGGGAGAGGGGAGAGGGGAGAGGGCTGGTATATTACTGTATTAGTAGTAGTAGTAGTAGTAACAACAACAACAACATTATATAATGAAACAAGAACAAAATAAAATGCTTGAAAGATCCAAGTAAATATTGATTGTCAACACACAGGACCGCAATTCACTCATTGTGAAATGTATGGATTTTGTTAATGTTTCCCAATAAGCAGCCCACTTCGGCTAGGCGTGTGGAACTGACAAACTAATTGGAGACCATTGATAAGGCGCCCCATTTGAACAATTTAAGCTTAATTCACACCCTACTGAAGGTTAATTCCAATTTACAGTTCAGACTACCGGGGAGCTTTGTCTTCCAATTAATTCATGACTTGTGCGTACACTGTGGGGAAAGGGAGTTAATAGGTGATGTCACAGCAACAACTGCGTCAAAGCACTTGCACTGCTGCTATGAAAATTAGTCCGATCGAAGAAAAATAACCTCAACGCTGATAAACATGTCATCAACTGTAGCACATTATTTAACCTTTCGTTTGTACATATCATTACTTTAGCTTTATTTGCATGATTATTTTTGGCAGGGGAATCTAATCTAGTCATTTTCTGCTTCCCCTGGCCTTTATTATGATTTATTAAAATCCACATTTCTGCAGCTCTATCTTATCAGAGCTATGTTCACAATAGCAATGATGTTCTAATGACTTTAGCTGAGATTTCCAGCCCTGAAGACATACAGTAATTAAATCAGCACGTCAGGCCTGCGAGACCGGCACACTCTCACCATCCGGCATGCCGGGGTTTGCCATGAAGGGAACCTTTTTTGTGATTAAGAATCAGCCGTGATCATCAACCATCATCATTTTTATCTTGAATCAAGATTTCCTTTCTTATGCAAATGCAAGGGCAAGCATGTGTTAATATTTGCCACTTAATGAAAACAAAAAAGACCTTGGAGTTTCATGCAATTGCCTCCTGAGCAGTCATTATTTCTCAGTGTGCGATACTGGGCTTTGTTAGTGAGCAAATTAACGTGCCTTGCGCATTAATGTGCCTTTGCTTTTTACAACACATTTATCAAGTCAATTCTCAGCTCGTGGAGGGGCACGGCGGCAATGCCAAAAGGTGCAATCACACATGCTTCCTGCAAGTATTATAGGAGCTAATCACCTTTTAATACAAACACACTCTGCCATGCACATATTCCGCCCCTGTGGGCGCGTCTGCATTGTGATGGAAAAACAATGTTTCTCTCGAGGTTGCAGATATATATTTAAGTGCAGTCAGCAGAACTGGGACTGCTGCTAAATAGCCCGTACCCTCCAGATGTACTGAACACTTCACAGGAGAATTCAATTAAAAGGAGCGAGGTGGTCTAGTGGTTAAAATAAATAAATACAAAATAATGGCAGGACATACCCAGTACAAGTACTCTATTACTTAACCTTCCAATGCTCTCTATTTTTGTTGATGCATCACTCACTTTCTGTTTGTCAATTTGTGGGGACAAAAGTGACTAGAAAAATATGTTTATCGTGAAGGAGAGAAAAATAAGCTTGTACTGGTAGTGCTTAAGAGATAAATAGTAGTCCAGCTGAGTCTCTGACTACACACACACACACACACACACAGACGTACTCACTCACTCACTCACAGTGCACAGATGGGTCAGTCAGCTGAGACAAAGTCCGGCCAGCTGTATCATGGCGCCACTGGCACTGTTTCTTTAGCCGAGCGTGTGAGAATTCATTAGTGAGCAACAGTATGGTCCCAATACACATGTAATTACTACTCTTTGAGTCCAATCTTATTTTCACAAATAAACACAATGACAACAACACAAATCCTCCTAATTAAACGAGGAAATTATTTTGTTTACCAGCATCTCAGATGGCCTCGGGGGCCCAGGCACTGGCACACGAAACCCATCACAGTGTCAGGGGCATCCCACCTCAGTATCATGGGTTTCCAGAAAACAATACCGTGATTCGACATCAACAAAAGAACGGCCCTCGTGTTTTCTGTAAGACGTGAGAGGGTGATTACAGAGCACATCCTCATGAAACCATCAAGTGGGAACATAGCACATCATTACCTGAAGCATCCTGCAGGCTGGGAGCAGCGATACCATGACGACAGAGAAGCAAACAGTGCTTCTTAATCAGCTGAAAACATTGCCGTGAGAAAGACCACTTGTATTTTTTAACTACATCCTGAGGGGGTAACTGCCCAGCGATATATCTGACAGCAAAGGAAAAAAATAAACAAATCAATGGATCGAGAAGACCTTTTCTATGGGTGGGGAAGGACAGATAGCTAAAGATGATTACACCACTAAACACGGCATTGAACTCGCACCTGCCCATAAATAACCATGTAAGAGTGACAACTCACATTTCCGAGCTTTTGGCTTCAGTGCAAACATCTCCCCTTCTGTCTCCAACTCCCATAAACTCTACCTGATGTTCTAAACTCAAGTATGAATGAATGCATAAATAGATCTTGGTTCTGCCTTTGCAAACATTCACTCTCTATTGCAAAACTTGCACATGTCAATGTTTGCCGTTTACTCTCAGTTAAAATCTCTGTGTAAAAGCTTTCCACATCATCTTGTGAGTTGGTTAATGTGAGTGAGTTTCCAGTACTTCCCGTAGAGCATCCTTATCTTGGCTGCAGAGCACTCATGGCTCATCAGCTGACTTCAGATCTGGAATTAAATAATTACCCTTCACAGTGTTGTCCATTATAGTTCAAAAAATGGATTTCTGTAGAGAGAGAGAACAGAAATAACCAAGGCAGGCTTTGGTAATATGTGGAGGTTATCAAATGTCTTTGTAGAGGATGCACCCAAACAAGTCCACTCAAAGCACCGTACCCAGCACCCACACCACACACAGAGCGGGGACTCAGCCGTGACACCAAACTACACCATCGGAGACAGCGCTGAGAAAGGAAGGAAGCTAAACTGGAAGACACAATTACAGCTAGCATAGTTTCAATTCCCAAAGGAGCAATTAGAGCTGAAGACAATGTATATCTAATACTCTGACTGACTCTCAAGTCAAAATGAAGAGTGAAAGACATCATCCTGAAAGAGCAAATCATCCTGTCAACACGTATTTGCTTCCATATATTTTTCAAAATGCTCATATTATTATAATGCTTGTTATTTAAATATTTATGTTTTTGATATTGAAATATTATGCCTCATGAATATTATACTAGGTTGTTGGAACATGAATACCCCTTCTCAGAGATGTAATCATCCCTTTAGTATATCTGAGGCGGTAATTTAAATGATCCCAATTTAATCTCGATTTCTAATGACGTACTTTTTGCTTCTCCTTCTTGAGAGGCGCTTCACATCTTCCTTCCATTCTTCGTATACTTCTAACCGCTGTGGTGCATTTTAAGGAGGACATGCCAGTACCGGATTACAGAGGTTAAGACAGATTCTCCACAAAGTGAACCGTATATTTGCACTTCCCAGATTCGTCTCAATCAACTTTTCTATAGTCAAAACACAAGAGATTATGCTTTCTGCTGACCACAATCTGTAGTAAACAACCACACGAGGCATGGCTTATGTTCAAATTGAATCTGATATATTCTGTTCTTCAAAGACCAGAAGGCATGATGAGGTCTTCAGTGATGTACCTTTTTGTATTGTTTTAAGAAGAAAAGAAGAAGAAGAAAATAAGATGTAGAGAAAAACAACAACTTGGGACTTTGATTTCTTTTCCATTTGTGCTTGAAAAGCAACACCAAAGACATGAGATGAATAAGCATACAAATTGAAATGCTAAAGACTAGGCCTTACAATATATGTATAAACATGAAACCACAATAAAGACATTCAAGGTGTGAAAACAGCGTGCGTTGAAATGTGAATTCAATCAACAAACCTACCAGAGTTCTTTTGCCTTGTAAACCCTTTGATGATTCACTTATTAAACTTTCTAATTAGATTCCTGAAAGCAGCCAACATGGAGGCAATAAGAATAATAAAAACAATAATAATAATAATGATTTTCTCAGATGATGTTTCATGATGGCTTCATTTCCAATTTAGGAAACTGCCTCGTTCTGCATTATTATTCTATTTCTGTCCCACTGTCACCCACTGTTCTCTACTAGTTATTATATTCCTTAGCAGACGCCCTTATCCAGGCCAACTTACAAATGTTACAATATATCACATTATTTTTACATACAATCACCCATTTATACAGCTGGGTTTTTACTGGTGCATTCTGGGTACAGTGCCTTGCTCAAGGGTACAACAGCAGTGTCCCACACCTGGGACTGAACCCACAATCCTTCGCTGAGAAGTCCAGACCATGACTTCTCACTGTGGCTTGAAGTTATATCACCACCTCAATCACCACTTCTCCTAATCATCAGTCAGAATTCATCAAGGACTGGAAACGAATTGAATGAGTGTATTCTCAACCTTGTTCAACAGAGCCCCCGTGTGAGGAATTTGAGCCTGTTACTCTACCATCTGGCTCAGGTCAATCGAACAGACTGACAGTTACAAGTTAAAAGCGACAAGTGACCACTGTGCTGGACAATTCACACAAACCCCCTTAGCATCTCTTACTGCTCTGTTGTTGTATATTTATTGTGCACTTTGCATGCCGCTAAAACGGAGCGAGACACGCACTGAGCATGAGGAAGAAAGAGCAAACCCCTCATACTGAGAAGATAAAAGACACATTAGAAGCTGCTGTGTCATTAATGGTTGGCAAACACATTCCAGGAAGTGCCTGAGTGGGATGAGGGTCTATATGTGGACCCTTGTGATAGAAGGGTGATAGATTCTTCTCCTTTTTAGAAGAATCTCAATTTCTTTCCTTCTGCAGCATGGAGATTCCCAACCAATGGCAACCATTCAGTTTACTTTGTCTTGCTCATGAACTACTACTACTACTGCTGTGTCTACTACCATGCACATTCGACATGCATATTATTCGAGTGTGTGAAGACCCCAAGCACAAAACTGGAGCAAGCACACACACACAAACACACACTTGTCTCTGATATCTGCAGATGTTCTGGGCAATTCTGTTACTTGTGGGTCTTATTTTAAGAAGTCTGGGCTGTGTAATTCTGGTTTCTGCAGCTTCAGTGCATCGCTATCAAGACAGAGAGATATACGGGCTTAGTGGAATCACTGAGCACAGTGCAGTTCAGTCTTGTGGTTATGGGACCTTTGCTCATGAAGAAATAAGGCCAGAGATCTGAGAGAGATTATAGCAGTGCCCTGCAGTGCCTTTGCACATACTGGATGTGACTGCATTGACAAAGAGAACACAAAATAACTAAGAACTGTGTTTGTTTTCTATTTCTTTATTAATTGAAAATTGTCCTGCCAGCTACATTTATGGAAAATGCTTCCAGATATCAAAATGGTCTACAATCCACTTTATCCGTTTGCATGGAAGAATGGTATTGCACTCTGAATATTACAGAGCTTCTACCCTCCATCACCAGGGCTGATTTGGTCGCAGAATATTTAATATTAAAGATATTTTATGTGTTCAATTATAATGGTACAAACAGCAATATACATTTAAAAGTACTACTCAGGCCGCACAATCCAGCCGAGTCTCTTCAAAATAGCATATGCAATACTCGCCATCGGTGCATTTTGCATTAGACGTTTGATGAAAATATGCAGCGACCATTTCCAAATATGTATTAAGGATGTATTAAGGAAGCAAACAAACACAACCCGCATTCACACACCTGAGCCTGACGGGGAGCAGGTATATTTTCTGACCAGCTGGAACAGAGGAAACGCTAGACGAAACCTTACAAGGGCCCATCCCATCCATTTCACACCAGTTGGACCTTCTTCTCCGGGACAGAGCGTCTGTAAAGGGGCGCATTAGGCTGCCCTGCAGTGCCAGGCTGGCTGGATCTCTGGCGCCCCCCTCCCGCAGCGTCCTGACTACCAACCAACAGCAGCAGCAGCGTGCCCACAGCCCCGACTTTCACTCTCTCACACACACACACGATCATTTGCTTTCTATAATTATGAGACTAATCAGTGTCTAGGGAAACTAGTCAAATATAATTTTACCTTAATGTAACCTTTTATAGGTCCATGTAAATAATATATATAATATATCTATGAAGTCACGCATTATTTTAATATATATAAAGACTGGTACTAATAATCTCTGTATATATGAGTAATGCATTTAATTCCGGCATTCAACTTTTGCCTTAACTGCATGCCCGCTATAATGCACTGCACAGCATTGTGTAACCCACAATTAAAGGTTAATGTAAACTCAAGCCGACAGGAATTTATGTGATTTGGGTGCCTGTTAAAAATATGAACGCAAACAAACAAACACTACACAGCAAACATACCTCCTGATTTGGGCCGTTTGTGGTCTCATGTATAACAACTTTTCAGATGGAAATGCGCTACCACTAGGCTACCAGCAACACCAAAAACAAATGACGTTCAGAAACGCACAGTGTGTTACTTTACAATGTAGTCTTTGCTTTTTACGGTTTATACGGTGATATATAGTATTCACCTAGCTGTTTCTCAAGCTAAGCCGTGTGTAGCAAAAAAGACTTGCCTTCTTTCAGTAAGTGAGAGTAGATGACCCACAGCAGGAGGAGGCAGCAGAGAGAGGCTCCGCCGCCGGCGCACAGCGCTCTCACGCCGGCCTGCATTCTCCCCAGCCGCCGGCGGGTAATCCCACAGGTCTCGCAATCCTTAGGAAAAGCCCTCCTAGTGTAACGACAACGCGGATAATGATCAAAATGGACCAAAAAGTTATCTGTGGAGGAAACCAATCCGATCACATGAAAATCAAAGAGTGCAGTCGTTCATTTGTATTTTCTTGTCCAAAGCATGGCAAAAAATAGATATATTTAAATGAATCAATAATTTAAACGAAGGGGGACAAATCCATAGGGGGAAGTCGGTGCAAGTTCCTTTGGATGCACTTCTGTATATAGGTATACAGATCTGTATTGTTATTTATACAATAGGAAATCTTCATCGGTTGCCAGAGGTGCCCAGCTTCCTATAAGAAAGATGTCATCGTCTTTACAACGCGTCCTCGTCAACAATGCTGTAACATCCCAGTTCAGATGGAGACAATGAATGGCCAGGACCCCCCCATGGCTGCGGGGACACGGTGGGTACAGACACGGATGCCCCTGACACCCTCTGCCGCATCTCCGGGCTGGAAGAAAGCGCGTCCTCTGCGCTCAGTGCGCACACGTCTCCAACACCCGGGCTCTCCGGCTGCGCACATCTCACACCGCCATCCCCTCCGCTGAGACCGCCAAGTACCGGGGAATTAAAGAAGGAAGGAGATCATGCTTTCTGGTGCCTGTTCTGGAGGTTTCTTCGGAGCTCTTTCCTCCCCCTGTAGAAGAGAGATGGGGAGATACGTGTTAGATGATTTATGCAGTAAGTTCACTGCAGACACATCTCACTGTATATCCATAGGCTGCGCACACGAACGGGATCTTCTATGTATTAGGTCCACCCGTCTCAAGGTTTCGTCCTCATCTGCAGTCTGACAGAAAGCCTATTCCCATTACCGTTACCCCCCCCCCCCACCACCACCACCCTACATACACACACACAAACACACGTGATAGACAGATAGACAGATAGATATATAGATAGATAGACAGACTTTCTTCATATCATACCAGCACCAGGGCTTCCCTTATCAGCAACACAATCCAATACTATATAGTATCCTATGCTGTATTCAAACTAAAGGTTTTATAGATCTTTAAACATGGGGGCGTTCAAATCAATACTTAAGGGGTAAATAACACTACATATATCTCTCCCATTAATTGCATGTTTAAAATAATAATTGACAAGAATATGTGTGCTGTATATTTTCTTTGTGGTTCATAGTCATGTCGTGTATGCTTGTTTTTTTAAACTACAAATAACTTTTTTTTTGTGTCTCTTTGCTGCGGAAAAGCTTCGAGGTATGCAACAGGAGCAACTCCATATATATGGCATCGCTTGACACATTTCAATCTGCTCTACAGATCTGCACGGGGTGTATTGAAATTACATTACAACATAAAGCAATTTCATAATGATGCTAATAATAATAATCTACTATATATACATTATGTCTAAAATAAAATGATGCAAGAAATATGATAATGCTTTGTCTCTGTTCAATAACGTTATAGAAGTAATAATAATGATAATTAAAACAATAATCATCATCATAATTGCAATAGTTCGCCAACCCATCTTTTCCACAACCATACCGTGCGCCTTCTAGTTACTTCTATCCTTCAGCACTAGCCCACGCTTTTCAGCCCTGCGTTTCTCACGGATCGCTGCTGTGCTGCATATCTTTGGAAAGATGTCCTAATACTGTACCTGTCTCCCATAACAGCCCTGCTCAGACCCTGCTCAGATCCTCGGTGCTTGCCTAGGAAAAGCGCCCATGTCTCCCCAGTCTGCCGCTCCGTTCGTCGCCCGGCTTGTGCGCTCTTCTTCCCGGAGCCCGCCGCGCCGCGCTCCGCTCTCCTGGCCCGGGCTGGACTCTGCCCCAGGGCTGCTGCGTCAGGGATGCTGGTCTCCGGGAGCAGCTGTAGCCGGCGGGATTGATCCCTGTGTGTAATGATCCACTCCCGGAGAAGGCGTCCGGTCAGCCGTGCCAGGCTGCTGCTGTGAGGGGCAGCCGGTGAAGCTCCGAGCAGAGACGTCCCGACCAGCGCGCAGCACAGCCAGGCTCCAGCCGAAGAAGAGACAAGAGAAGAGCTGTAAGAAACGCGTGGAGATGCATGCCCCCTCCCCTCCTTCTCCCCTCCTCCTTTCTTTCTTTTTTGTTTTAAACATACACGTACACATACACGTATGGCCGGGTGCTAATAATAATCGTCATCATCATCATCATCATAAACAAGGACAACAGTTTTTACAAGCAATATAAATGTAATGCCATTTGACTTCTGTTTCACAACTTTTATCAATTGTTTTAGTTACGCCTTCATTTGGTATGCACTGGAGGTGAGCTGCAGAATATCCATCCTGTGCGAATGATACATGTGTAGTACATACAAGTGCAAATGCGTTTATTTTCTGTTCATACTAAGGTGAATCATGCAGACCGTGTTCGTGGTTTTCTGCACAGTGAGCAAACCCGCTTGCTTTTTAGTTTTTTTATTGTAACTTTCATTTCTCCAAGTCAGTTAAAGCAGAATGCCGTTTAACTGGCGTTTAGAGAATCACATACGATCCTGAGGGTTGTTCAGGTTAATATTACACGCAGGGGTTAGCAGAGCTGCATTTTGTAGGCTTTATCAACCCTAAACAGCCTCCTCGGGGCACCATTCGAGGTGGAGGCGTTGTGCTAAACCATGCGTACCTTATCGAGCAATCGTCTGCTGCAATTCCTAAAATATCACCGACTCCAGTGGCGAGAATCAGGGAAAACAAACAAGAAAACTAGATGGCGAACAAGAGCTATTTCCTCGAAGCCACCTACCTGGGAAAACAATCTTTACAGCCCAGGCCATCTCTCGTTTATTACTGAATATATATGTATTATTCTTAGTCTTATTAAACATCTGAATTACTTAAAAATGATTCCCCACATAAATTATGCTCCACCACTTCCCCACGGCATTTGCACCCCATGGCATAGTAGGACCTGTTCATTACTAACTGCAATGCTCACTGTTTTTATACTAACCAGTGGCAGTACTGCAGCTGGTAGAAAAAAACTCACAACCTTACAGGTCTCTATTATTTTGCATTGGTAATCAGTATTTGGGCCCGGTTTTACATATACTGAGCTTGTACTTAGATAGATATTCAGAAATGTCCTTGATATGGATTTAAATCATACAGTAGAAAATACCAAACAAGTATGGACATGAATATTTTAGCTGTAGCGTGTGTTCCTCCCAAACCTCGCTAGAAAATAAGCAGGAGTACACAAAGATGCTGACAGGTTTAAAAAACAAAAGTATAAATAATAAAACAACAGAACAATTATAAAAGGTTCAGATTAAAAGGCACCAGTGAAAGAAAGAAAAGAAAAACAGGAAGACATTCAAATCGTTCTGTGCTGCAGGATTCTGCTTTGGCCAAGTAGCACCTGCTTGTGTCTAGTTTCAAACATAATAAATTATAGCAGCCAAAATACAGCTCTGGAAAAAATTAAGAGACCACTTAACATTGATCTCTGAAATTGGAGTGGTCTCTTAATTTGTTCCAGAGCTGTATGTGCAAAGTCTGCCTATGCTACAGACAAAGCCATCCCAGCAAGGCCTTTTCATGTGTGCACAATTAAAAGATTTCTGTTTTAAAAGCTTTAAAAGATGGCTGTCTGAAAAGTCCCTGTAAGAACTACTGAGGACATTTCTCTGGTCAAACACGGTCAAGTTCCTGTCTGCTGGGAAATAACTGCCAAAGCAACTAGGGGGATAATGGTGATTGAGGTTTGGTAAAACCAAATCTCAAAAGCCCTTAATTGGTGTCTTGTGGCAGGATTAAAGAAACAGGTAACGGGTTTGCAAATAAGGTTTTTACCTGGTGCGTTATGACATCGCAGGTCTCACAGTGACCAAGAAGGACTCTGTGACATTGGCTACAGCGCAGAAAAGCTCTTAAAAATCACACACCCCAGCTGGCTGGGTTATAAAGCGGTTGCATGTCAACCACAAGTAGATTTAGAGGCCAAATGGTGCCACTCCATCTTTTAAATGATCCACATAAACAACTCCCCGGTCATCGAACATCTTAATAATTTAGTCACCCTCTTTTACTATTTACATCTCTCAATGCTCCGGTCATATGGAACACTGCATCCCAGATTGATTGGTCCCCGGCCCTGCAATGCGCCGCGCCGAGAACACAAACATTGTTGTTGTCGTCCTCGTTGTAGTTGATTGTTTCCTTGTGCGGAGCATTACAATAGCTTTGCCATACACAACGCTAAATGCATCTCTCCTGCTCTGGTGAAGTGACAGAGTATTTGTGACAAGCAATTGAATGAGTTTAATGTACATTTACAAATATTGGCTTCTGAATAAAAACTTTAAAAACAAAACAAGAAAGAGATACACATGCAACACTAGCATTACTGCCAACTATTAGCCATATATATATACCTCACTGAATCATGACCAAAAGTACTGGGACAACAGACAACATACAAAAGAGATCTTGCCAAAATACTATTTAATAGCAATAGTTTAGATTGTAGAGAGAGATGGCGGTCTTTGAGATGGAAACCCATTTCACAATACCATATTCCAAGTCAGGACTGAGCAAGCCATGGAATGTCTATTCCCACATTGTGTTACATCCCAGGCCTGGTGACCTTTTAAGTTATTGTGTTTGTATACTTACAGGTCCTCACAAAACAATATTGACACTATTGACCACAATTCACAATACTGTACGTACGTGCCTCACACAAACACTCTGCCTTGTCCTGTGCTAATAAAAATCTCCTGTATCAAGTCATTGCAAAATTTGGCTTCATCAAAACATCTAACCAAATGGTTGGCTGTAGATCTCCCGATTTAGGTGTGATCCGAGAGCGCACAGGGATTTTTTTCGCCCACACACTCGATCACACAGAACAAAGAATTGTTCAGACAAATTTTCAAGCTCTGTGGGCAAAACCAACACATTTGTGTGTTGCTGTTCTATCCAATTAAGGAGAATAAGCAATTTGAAGCTGAGAGGAAGGACACTGGGATGAGCTGCCTCTGAGCATCATGAATATGATAATCTGTCTTCCCAGGATTATTCGGCTATGTATCAAAGTGCCTGTGATTTACAGGACATAATGGCTCTCTTTTTGGGAAAAGAATAGACCAAATGGAATTCAATTAACAAGAGAGCTGCAGAGTCAGGCACAGTATCTGGAACAGCTGAGATGCAAAGTGTCATGCAACAAAATGTAAATACATACAAGCCTACTTTTATTTATCTCAACCTTAATTCTACACCCATATATCCTCATATATATATCATTAGACTTAGATAATATTCAGTTGTGGGCCGACACCTGGCAGATGAAATTCAATGTGGACAAGTGCAAGGTATTACATGCAGGTAACAAAAATGTACACTATAATTACACTATGGGAGGAATAGAACTAGATGAAGTAACGCATGAGAAAGACCTAGGAGTCTACATGGACTCCTCACTTTCTCCATCCAAGCAATGTGGGGAAGCAATAAAAAAGGCAAACAGAGTGTTAGGGTATATTGTCAAAAGTGTAGAATTGAGAACAAGGGCAGTGATGTTCAGACTGTACAATGCACTAGTTAGAGCTCATCTGGATACTGTGGACAGTTCTGGGCTCCACACTTCAAGAAAGATATCGCTGCTCTAGAGGCAGTTCAGAGGAGAGCAACCAGACTTATTCCAGGTCTGAAGGGAAAGTCCTACTGAGAGACTAGGAACAGAGGAGACTATGTGGGGACTTGATCCAAGTCTTCAAAATCATGAAAGGCATCAACCACATCAAACCAGAGGAGCTTTTCCAGATCAGCAGGGACACACGCACCCGGGGACACAAATGGAAATTGGGCTTCAAGGTATTCAAGATGGAAAACAGGAGACACTTCTTCACACAGAGAGGCGTCACAATCTGAACAAACTCCCCAGCGATGTGGCTGAAGAGACAATTTAGGAACATTCAAAAACAGACTGGATAGGATCCTTGATCACTTAGTTATTAATGGACACCAAACGAGCACGATGGGGTGAATGACCTCCTCTCGATTGGACACTTTCTTATGTTCTTATGTTCTTATCCATTAACGATATGCATATGCACTGAAATGTGCCATAATTTAATGGGATGCACATGCAATATCAGTTTTGTTTTTTGTTTTCTTGCTGCTGTTCTTTTGTGTTTGGCTCAAGAAATAATTCTCAAAAGTATGTTTACTAGACTAGTTGCCTGCATTTCTGATATACTAATGACTGCATGGGTTCCAGTAATCAGCTACTCCCAGAAAGATATGTCAAACATACACTGAAAAGGATTTAAATGAAGCCAAGCTAGCTCTACACAGACTCTCAAGAAACCGTATTCTTTGTGAGGATGTTGCTCAGTTGAGAAATAGCTCTAGCAGTGATTGATCATGACTCACAGCACAGCACCAATTACAGTCTGACTCGCGTGTTTTGCAGAGAGAAGCGTGTTGCCTCCTGGACCGCCTGCACCGTCTCACACTCCACAGTACCCATCTCTCTGTAGAGATCACCCATTCCTGCTGAGCCGGCTCAATCCTTGGGATCTGTCTCCGAGGCAGTTCAGCTGCAGGGGTACAGCCATCAGGGCGAGGAGAGTCCCTGCATCATTGTGAAGTGTTACATTAATGAGGCAGGGTTTTCAAAGGCAGCCTAAGTAGTTTAGCAAGGTGCTGAGGGGGAGAGAGAGAGAGAGAGAGAGAGAGAGAGAGAGAGAGAGAGAGAATCATGTAATGTATACAATCTAACCTTTAAATTAAAAACTCAAGAACAATATCTGCAATATTTGTCATATATTCTGTCCTGCCTTGAACTATGAACCACCTTTTAGTTTATGTCACTGCTATTAAGGCTACATGTGTATCCCAGTATTGTCTTGTCTCGCTCTTTGTGTACTATTTTTTGCAATGTGTATTATCTGTGATAGCTGTAAGTCGCCTCGGGGGAAAGGGCTAATAAAAAGATGATTACATCAATAGACAATTAAATAAAAAAATAAATAAATAAATAAAACTTCATTGTCATTACTAATTAAACACATCTCCCTTGACCAATAATGGATTGTATCAGAGATGTGTGCTATAAAGAGGTAGGACATCCATCAACACAGTAACACACTCAGTCATCAAGATGGGAGTGTAAAAGTGGTCCAGGGAGAACAACGCATTCCTTGGCCTGGTCTCACTCCCGCAGGTAACGTCTGTGATGGACTGGACTGGCAAGTTCTTTCGCTGCAGTAGAAACGGGTACCGCAGGAACGACACAGAAGTCCTTTGGCTACCAAATACTGTAGTTGCCGTTAAGACCCACAATCTGTTAAATGGTGACCAGTTCTCTGCTATTTCATACTTTTGGTGTTTATTGTTTGTCAGCATTGTGAAAAATCAGACATCTCATTGACACAATCTTGCATAAACTATTGCATAACCCAAGGGGATTCTCTTCTTGTGGTTTCTTGAAAGTTTCCTGTTATTTTGGTGATAGTAACAAATGGAAAAACATTTATCTGTAAACTTGACAGGTCCTCCATGTTAAAGCGCACAACCCCCCTATCAAACACATCACTCCCGCTAATGTAGTGCCTATTTACCATGGAGTTTGTCAAAACACTAAAAATTGCTTTTGTCAAGGACTTTCATTGGGAATTAATTCTTAATCTGGGCACTCAGCCTACATAAAGCAAGTCCGCAGCATACAAAGCAGGCATCTTATTTTCAATTTGCTTTTGTAATGTTGTTATCTTTGTGTTTGATTCCTGCTTCTGAAGTTAAGAAACGAAGCCCCGGCAAAGAGAGGATTTTAATTAACACAGTTTCACACCTATTTGCACATGGAGATACACTGAAATATTTCTGTTGTCAATACTACTCCAGGAACTACGCTTCCTCAATGGGCTGGTCCTCAGAGGAAGTGCAAAGGAAATGTAATAACAACTGTCATTTATACCAAAACAGATCTGACAGGGGAATCGCTTGCAGTTGTTAACAAACCAAAAAAAAAGGACAAAAGTAACTTGCAATTTGATTATCAAGTAAACTAGAAATTATGTTATGGTATGTGTAGAAAACCTTTACAGAACCTCCATAAAGGCTTATTGAGACACTGCTGC
Organism: Amia ocellicauda; assembly: GCF_036373705.1. Taxonomy (NCBI): domain Eukaryota; kingdom Metazoa; phylum Chordata; class Actinopteri; order Amiiformes; family Amiidae; genus Amia; species Amia ocellicauda. Next base: position 5,059,296 of record NC_089854.1, read on the forward strand.
AGTGAACAGTGTGAACCACATTGGGAATGATGGGAATTGTCCTCTTTCCAGTCCATCAGATGTGGATTCAAGGAACCGACTGATAGGAAAACCTCTGGGAGGTGTCTGGATTGAAAGATTTCAAGACAAAACATTAGGCTAAGTCGATCAAAGCAGGGGCTACATGACAACGCAATCTAGGACACTGAATGTATTCTGCATACAAATTCTGTGCAGCATTTCTGGAAGACTGCAAACAGCGCTAATACCTTTTAAAGGAGGGCACCTTGCATAATCTTGCTAGATGGCCCAGTCCAGTGATTTAAAAGTGCACTGGTCAGAATAATAAAATGCATCACTGCTTCTCTTGGCTCAAGCATGAATTACATTTTAAATAGCTCGCAGCATCTTGAGCTTCAGGACGTTCGGGAGCCGAGAGACCAGGAGACGCTTGCCTGTTGAATTGACAATGGACACACCTTCAGTGCATAACAGTCAAATAAAGCATCAGTGAACATAAAAAACAAACAAACAAAAAACTAAGCAGCTCAGATGACCTAATTATAATCCCATTTCTCTGCTGAACATATATTCTAAACTCTATATTCTCAACTTTCCAGAGAGAGTACGGAGTACGGAGAGTACGTTTCCCTGAGATGCAGACGAGAGGAAAAAAGAAGAAAATTGCCGGTCAAATGGAACACAAGTAATGTAAACAACTTTGAGATGGGGGGGAAAAACAATAGATCTTCAGTATTTCAATTTTCATGCCCTTCAAAACATCCAGTGCAATGTGACTCATTTAAGGACATGCAGAGAGCATTTGTCGCTTTTCACTGAGAAGATGTATCACTCCACTGGCAACAGAAGAAATCAAACTCCATTATTAAAACTCCCCAGGTTAGCACTCAAAGAGAAGACCTTTCAGAAGGCTCAGGGGAAGATGCAAGTTGTTTTTTTCTCTATCTATTTTTTCCCCTTTACTTCTAGAGCGCCGGATGATTCATAAACAAGCAAATAAACAAACACAAAATGGCACAACTCCAGGATCCTCTGCCACAGCACAGGAGGAAGCTGTACAAGATGCTCCCCACTTGGCATGTTTTCCAAATAAGGCCTGCTGATCGAGTTAAAGAAGTACATAAGCAAGATTGAAATATCGCATTTTGATCTCCCCCTTATGCCAGATCTCAAACTGTGCCGGTCTGATCGTCTGCTTAAAGGATAACAAACAAAAGCCATGTGTGTTTGGAACAGGACTCGGGGATGAGACAGCGCTGTGAGAGTTAAATATCTGCCTCTGTCGCACAGCGGGCAAAGGAGGACGACGTCTCCAGGATCGCAGAGTGTTTTTGGAAGCCTCGACGTCCGCAACCTCAGTCGATGGCAGAACGAAGACCGAAAAGGCAGAAATATTTCCACCTAAAATTCCCCTTAAATCTTCACAGAAAGTTACTGCAAAAAGAGTAAGTAAATATGAGAAATACAAACGAAAGCTCTCTACATTCTTTCAGTGTTGCACGTTGACAAGGAAACTGCAAAGCAACCTTCTTCCCACTCAGCTGCCAATATCGTTGCTCGGGGTCCACTTAAACCTTTGGACACTTTTGCACAGTTTCAGATGTTGCACCATCCTCTTTTTTTGTGTGCCAGTCCATTAATCAAGTGTAGAAAAATCACCCCTCCCTGGGATGCCTGTCCTCTTGTTTGACTTTTCTTTTTTCCGAATAATAAATCAGCCTCTTCTAGGATTTTTACCATCCTTGGTGTGCCCATGGAAACTGTTTTGACTGACAGGCAGAGTGATCAGACCCGACTGAACAGGTTAATTTGACTGATGGGCTTTTAACTAGCCAGCTCTGGTTAGTAGATTGACATTATCCAATTTCAGTTAACTTAATTGACCACAATGATCTTTCTTGCAGCGGTGGATATGAATTGACTCCTGCACTGAAGCCAGACGTGGCAATAAAAGGTATTCCTGCTTCACAGAGTGTGTGATACAATTTTTATTTATTGCTTTGTTTATTTATTTGTTTATTTGGGTCACTGTCAGCCTAGTCTGTGATGATCAAGAGAAACATTTGGCAAAGGGAGGTATCATCTCAAATCAACACAGAACTGGCAGAAAGTGATTTTCTTCCACGTACGGTACAGATCTCCTAATTCTGGCAATTAAGCCCCTCCAGTCGTGATCTGCAAATGAACCACTGTGATGTTCTGTAATTACACTTTTGGCATGGAGCTGAAATATCCCCGCTAATACCTCTTCCTAGCTCCTTCACCACCACAGCACTTCAAAATAGCCATCTCCAATAGGGATCCACCATGACCGTCTCTCATCTATTATAATTAAGCACTTGGCAGGCAGTGACCACGCCGGTCTGAGGGGGAAAATGAATTCAGTTTTGATGTGGCTCTCTGCTGTGTCTCTGTAAGTTTCGCTCGGAAAAGGGAAAGCTTTATTGTGCAGTTTTAAATGCCTGGGACCAATTAAATATTTGGAAAAGGACATGAATAAAAGAAAGAGAGACCAATATCGCAATGCAGTAGGGGGCAGTCAAGATGACTGACACGAGTGTTTGTAAGAACAGTGTGGTCATAATGATTAAACCCCCAACTCTGTGTATCATTTGCTCAGCTTGGTCCTTTTGTTCTGTCCTCAAAGCAATAGTCTGGTAGATACAACAAGAATAAACACTGATGTATACTGATGTCTGTTCATGTATGTATATTTACACGTGTATATGTGTTTGCATGCATCTCTACATCTCCAACTCCTGTCAATCCACATCTGGATTAAAGTTATCCCATGACTCAACACACTGGCCACATGAGTAAGTGAGTATATAAGAGTAGGCAGCCACAGGTGAGGCACATCTGTATTGTATGCAGGAGGTGGTGGGTATAACCGTGTGGAATTTATTTGAGATCACTGTGGTTGCATGTCTGATTTGATGTTGTGCAGACATTGGTGTGTGTGGGGGGGTTTCTATGCAGTCTTCTCTAGATGCAATGGTAAAGTGGACCCGGATTGAGCAGGCAGGTACCAGAAAATACTGCCTGAATCATCTGTGCATTGATGGAGGTGGCAGATCGATATCTGGATGCTTCTACTTTTGACACATCTTGGCATATTGAGAAATCATGCTCTTATCGTTGGCAGGGGGAGTGCTCACTCAGAAACACACCTGCCCCTGGAGCAGTGTATCTGTCTGCGGTCTGCGGAGAGAGACTGCGTTCAGACAGCCAGTACCGGTGGAGTGACCGGTGTATCCGTCTGCGGTCTGCGGAGAGAGACTGCATTCAGACAGCCAGTACCGGTGGAGTGACCGGTGTATCCGTCTGCGGTCTGCGGAGAGAGACTGCGTTCAGACAGCCAGTACCGGTGGAGTGACCACAGCCCCCGGTAGCTATAGCAACCCTCCCACACTGCTCGCCTGCCTGAGAAATAGTTAGTCGTCTACGAAACTTTTTTTTCCCCCAACACATATTAAAAGCACAGCTCGGGTTTTTTCTTTTACTTCAGTGATGTCCAGTAGGTGTTAGCCCAATCTAATTAATGATTATTCTGACCCCTGGTGAAATCCAAATATTTTTGTAGACTTCACTTTGTTCAGTTGCACAGGGATCCTCCGGTCTCCTGGGTAATTACCGTGTAGCGCCTCCATCACTGTCAATAACATTATTTTAGTTTTAATTTGTATTTATTTGGGAATGTATGAATTCATGCATGTATTTATTTTAAACCAAACTACTGTTTTGTACAACAGATTTCATTGAACCTTGTTAGAAGTTGAGATCAATAGTCTTCTTCTTTTTATTCAGGAAAATAGATATTTTTAAACATATTGGAGCACAACTACCATGCTGAGAAGGCTCTGGTAATTGTAATAAAAGATGGCAACATAAAGTGAATTAGGAGCAAAGCCAGGGTTGGAACCAGCAACTCCCTGTTAACAATCTCCATTTTATAACCACTTTCCTGATCATTTCTTCAGTGTTTGCCTTGGTATATTTTGATTAAATGGAGAGGGAATGTTTTTAAGTAATCACAAAAAAATTGCTAAATGGTAAATAAAGTAATAAATAAATAGCTGCACCTAAACCAATCAAATCTTGCATGTTAGAATCAAAGCAGTGCATTATGTTGAAATGTGCATCCTTGATAGAGAGTCCTGTTGTACGTTACACAAGACTGAGCACAAAACAGAGCAGACCCAAACACAGCCGTTTCCGGGGGGCTCGCGCCTGTACACTCGGCAGGTCTGGAGGCAGCCACTCAAATAGAAAATTGAAATTCATATCAGAGGGGTGGACGTGTTTGGGGAAATCGGGATGTGCACAGACAGCTTTTCCAATCTCTGACTTGGGCAGGCAGGTAGGGTAGAGATGTCATGCGGAGAAAAACGCCCCACGGCGCGGATTGAGAGACTGCAGATCTGGCTTCAAGCACCGCTCTCATCACAGCAGTAAGGGCCAGTAAATCTTTTGCGCTGACATTTGGAGATGACTTTCGTGGATATACCCCAGATGATGCACTGCGCTCTGAAGATACACATCTCCACACGAACACAAGAAGGCGGCCCGAATGTTGTCTTGTTTATTCAATGAGAATGTCTCCAAATGTCAGCCTAAAGGTCTGCCTTTCGAACACGGACACCCCTGGGCTGAGACCCTGTTGTTTCACTGCCTTTCTGTTTGCCTGTATTGCCACCGAATGCAGTGTAAACTGGGCAGCTCTTACACACGCCCTCAGAGCCTTCTGGAGAGTCTGCAGAGTCTCCGAGGACATTACATCAGAAAGAGAGACTTATTGTTTCCACTCTGGCACATGTCACAGAAAACTAAATATTTCCTTTTGATGCCTTCAGATTTTGTCAAAATGAAAGGCACAAACATTGACTACAGATGCTACAATTCTGGAGCACTCCAGTCATTTTTGCTATTAGGACCATTATGTAATTTTAATTGTATTTGGCCACATGCTGACTCAAAAGTACAATGGCATTGTGCACATACAAGGATAAATGTTTGATCTAGCATTGTGTACATTGAAAAACACTCTTGCTGCTGTTATTCTTACTTCAATTATTACCAGTAAGGCTGCTATTACTAATGAAGCAACAAGTAATAATAGCAATTAATTAAGTATCCTACAAATGAAGTAACTACATAATGGTCCAAGCCTTTCTTCTGAACTTTGATACTGCATTGAAATGTGATTCCACCATTCAATTAATTAATTTGAATTAATCTTTCATTGTAATGCTTCCTCCTCTCATCACAAAACACCCGTTCAACTCAACACGCGCAGCGACAACCCACAATGAAACAACAGCCTGTTATCTGCGGAGCCAGCTTTAATGTCACTAGGCAGACTAGGGAGCAAAAGTAATTTCCTTATTTCCCCTGCTTTTAAACCCTTCACAGAGTCCAGATACTCAGACATTGGCCTCTAAGGAGACCGAGGGGATGAACACACAGGGCACCTTGCTTTTTGGACTGTAGTTTGATTTAGGAAACACAAATGGAGCTCTGGGGGAGGCAGGCTCCAATCATCTCCTGCACAAAATACATTTTCTAATTAGATCCAAGGCTGTGTAAGTAGACAATTCATCCTCCCCCTCTTTCTGTTTCTCTCTATTTGTCTATCTATCTATCTATCTATCTATATATATATAGATAGTTAGATATATGTATGTATGTATGTATGTATGTATATATAAATAATAATAATACATTGAGCACTGACAAAGGCTGTCTTAATAAGACTTGGTTAAGGAGAGTCAAGTCAAGGGTGAGACGGACCACAACAGCAGCAGCCAAAGCATTATAATATAGACATAAACCAGCCTATGCTGGGCCCTGCTCTGTGGTCCCAACAATCTTTGCAATATGGAGTTTACAGATAAACTCAGCCTTCAGAAAGCTCATCTGAGGGAAGAGCTAAATAAAGCATACTTGTCAAGGAGGAACCCACTGAGAGAAGAGTGACATGTCAGCATGGGTCCTGTCCAATTCCTTTCATAAATAAAACAATTCATTTCAACACCACGGAAAAGCAGCTTGTTTGGCTGCCTCTTCATGCAAAGAAATACCTGCTGCCTATAAATGATACACACTCCTCCTTTACGCCCACCCTGAGGGCACCCAAGGCCCCCCAGTGATGTGGCGATTAACGCCTTCTCCTGGAATGCAAGCCACTCTACTACAGGTGAGAGCGAGCTGGGCTTGATTCCCATCCAGGCCATTGTTGGCTGGTGCTGGAGGCTGAAGGTTGGCTGGGGATAATTTGGTCCTCCATATTCATGAGACGCCCTTGGGCTCTCAGGTGCCTCCAGATTTAGGGTCATTTCTCTGCCACCAAACCTTTCTACTGATGTGATAAGAACATATATATAACAAAGTATACAAATGAGAGGAGGCCATTTGCCCCATCGTGCTTGTTTGGTGTACATTAATAACTAAGTGATCAAGGATCCTATCCAGTCTGTTTTTGAATGTTCCCAAATTGTCTCTTCAGCCACATCACTGGGGAGTTTGTTCAGATTGTGACGCCTCTCTGTGTGAAGAAGTGTCTCCTGTTTTCTGTCTTGAATGCCTTGAAGCCCAATATCCATTTGTGTCCCCGGGTGCTTGTGTCCCTGCTGATCTGGAAAAGCTCCTCTGGTCGATGCCTTTCATGATTTTGAAGACTTGGATCAAGTCCCCACGTAGTCTCCTCTGTTCCAGGGTGAAAAGGTTCAGTTCCTCAGTCTCTCAGTCGGACTTTCCCTTCAGACCTGGAATAAGTCTGGTTGCTCTCCTCTGAACTGCCTCTAGAGCAGCGATATCTTTCTTGAAGTGTGGAGCCCAGAACTGTCCACAGGATCCAGATGAGCTCTAACTAGTGCATTGTACAGTCTGAACATTACTGCCCTTGTTCTCAATTCTACACTTTTGACAATATACCCAAGCATTGTGTTTGCCTTTTTTATTGCTTCCCCACATTGTTTGGATGGGGAGAGTGAGGAGTCCACATAGACTCCTAGACCGGCAGTAGACATTCTCTGTTTGCAGCCTGCCTCTGAGTATATGTTATTACTCCTAACGAAGCGGCAGGGGCCACGGAGGGTCATTGTGCAGCGCTGCATCCTGTCATTCCTGAGCCAAGTGCGGAGATTCCAATTAAGGGTTAAAGGCGGGAACTGTGGCCTTTGCTCATTCACCTCACTATAGCAGGAGGTGTAGCAAGAGCATGACTGCGTTTATCTGAAGACCACGGCTCATTTGAAGGGATAATGAAGCCTTTGCAAACAACAAACACACACTCATGTTAAAAAACAAACAAAATAGAAATCAAAGCTTATTTAGAAGTACCCTTTGTCTCCACTCATTCTTAATGAATTGATCTGAATTCTGCTGTTAATCACATGTATAACAAGGTGAGGGTCAGGGTTAGGGACAGGGACAGGGTGACGGACTGGGTTTGGGGTTTAGTCATGTCATCAACATCAGAACTCAGTGGAAGAGCCGGAGGCATTCACACGTTATTCCTGATGGATTTATACATTAATTCATTAAGAATTGGCACCCATTATTGTAAAGTGTTACCTAATTATCCATACAGTCATGCCTCAATCCAGAATTAAGGGAGCATTTTATGAACTGCTGTTATGATCTCTCTCTCTCTCTCTCTCTCTCTCTCTCTGGCCTTCGTGGCTCTCATTCTCAACTTTATCAACCATGTCCACTGCTGCCTTTCTCAGTTGTACTCATCATTTTCTTTTATGATGTAGTTGTTCCTCTAAAATGTCTCACGTTCATCACGTTCCCTCATTAAAGGAATTAGAGCCTCGGATGTGACATGGGAACCCTTAATTACCCATTAGGCTGTAGCTGCAGCAGGGAGGCGCAGTCCTGGACGCTCCAGCCTGTGACACACTGACAGAGATACGCACTAGTGGACAAGACGCCCGCAGGATTGTGTGTGTTGGGGGGGGGGGGGTGTCTCGGAGTGCAGTCTGGAAGCTCCTGCCAATCGTCAACATGCTCAGCATAGATGCAACACTTTGCACTGTCCAATAACACAGAGAAAGCCTGGCTGAGACTTCAATACCACAAACAAATAACACATGCCAAGATAGCCAAAGCCTGCAGAGAGATTCCTCTTCTGCCTTTTCATGAAAATTTTAATTTATTTTAAAGAACCAAGAGAGAAGAGACAGAGAAAATATATAATAACTGCAATATTTAAATAGCTGAAAAACACTTGCTGTAGCAGCCTGAAACCCCTTTTTAAAGTTATGCCATTAAGTTTATGTTTGGTCAGGAAAATCCTAATACTTACTGTATATACATAAATGTGTAAAGTTTGAGTTTAAAATCTGCATTTTTATTCTGTTGCTAACGAAACTCAACTACATGATATTTGAAACAACAACAATACAAATCTGTACTAGATACATAAGCACAGAGTTGAAGAAACAGGTCCGTCTGTCTTACTTTCTTTTACAAGGACATTAGTAATAGTACATGCTGTTCGGCACGCTGATACCAGGGCACCTGTGTCTGCAGGCCTGTGGCGGAGCCTCCTTGAGGAATTAATCTGCGCCGGCAAAGGTATAAAAGCATAACATAACTAGATAGAAGAGTAAAAGTACATCTATATAAAAACAGTCCCTTCAGCCTCAGTGATATTAAGTCAGAACATTTCTCCCTCTCAGCAGTTTCTGCAGAAACCAAATGTGGCAGAGCTCATTAGAAGTGTACATCTCAGATCCATACACACACATACATTGAAATTAAGTTTCATTTCTTTATTTTTCCTCTCCAGGTAATACTTGACTCGAAATACATTATTAGTAATTGTAATAATTACAAGACTGCACTTTTTCTAATTTTGTTCTTCTTACTGTGTTCGTTTTGTAATAATCCAGGAGCATCTGGACTCGTCTTCAGAGTGGAATGTGTAATTATCCCCTAACAAATTAAAGTTAATCTTGTCATTTTTATTTAATACACTCATTAGGTATTTATGAACACGCCTTGTATGAATTTATTATAATCATGTCCTGCGCTGCAGAGACAGCGCTTTCACCTCCGCTGTCCTTTGGAACAATAAACTTCACAGGAACAGAAACAAAGCAACATCCTCTTCCTCCATACCTCTGCCTCCACGCAATGTTTGCTTAAAACATAAGAGCAACTGGAATGTAAATCACATTTTATTATCCAGTAAATGCTGTCTATTGAAGTATACTATAATCCCACATTTGCTGTTGTTCCTGCACATTGTGTCTCTTCACTGGAGAAAGTGCTGGAATCTGTTCTTTGTTAAACCACTCAACAGTTTTATAGTCCCTTTAATGCGTGTGTTCTCGTTGATAAAGGCACATTATAATAATAATCATTTTAACATCAGCATTTTCGTGTCGACCCTGAATGCCCAGGTTTATCAGCAATTGCAGGAGATAAAGTCTCAGTCTGTCATGGAAATATCCGAGTCTAACACCTACTAAACAATTTTGAGTTTCGGAACAATTTCTGAAAGGCAAATAATTGAATATGCATACAAGATTTGACTCCCACACCAGGCTGAATGTAGGGTCAATAAAAGGATTAAAAACCGAACATTACAGTGCGAGAGAGAGAGGGACATTCAACACAGCTCCGACACTCAGCCAAGCGCGTTTGGCATGATTGGAGTTGTAATGATGATTAGAACTGTACAATGTATTAGTCCTATTGTTGTGTGAACGCACTCACTCAGTTTTGCTCTGCTCGTATTTTGATGTGGGTGGCTAAACGGACAAATTGAAATGTCTTCGTACCGTCTCATGTAAAAGTAACACAAGAGTAACACAAGAGCTGATTCTTACAAGACCAGCAGGCCTTGAGGGATCTAAAACCGCTTCCCTGGGAAGGAGAAAACAGACAGCCGTGTTAAACAACGTCTGACCAAGTTGTCATCTTCTCTGTAGCTGGGTATGGGTTTGAGTTGAGTGGAAGACACAGTATGACTCTTCAAATACAAAATGCCGGATAATTCTCTGTCTAGTAGGGGCTGGTTATGATTTTGTGTGGAGATAAGGTTGACCTGAACCACTTATGTTTACCGGCACAGATAATTTTAAAGTAATTTTCTTTTCAACCAGTTTTCTTTACAAATGAGAGGAGGGCATTCCATTTGGTCCGTCTTGTTTTCTCAGTTCTAATGATTCAAGGATCCAATAAGCCATTCAAAGCTGTATCTTTACAAGTTTTAAAGCTGAGAAAAGGTGAATCGCCTTTATTTTAAGTAGGCAAAGAAACATAGAGTGTTTATATACGTAGCTCATGATTTGGCTTCATTGTCTAACCAGTGGAGCTCATTCGCCAAAGCTCAGGTGGAAAACACCCAAAAGACTTGGTGGCCTTTGAAGACCAGACATTGGGGAACATTGGTCCAGTTGAATATGACCCAGGTGTTTGTTCGGCCCTCTCCCTTCTCCCCGTCCCCGGACAGTACGCTGGAGGCTGTGTGAACACGAGCTCCCCTTTCACTCAGCCCAAACAATCCATCAGAAGAGTCAGAGACCTTAACATACGCAGGGCTGCCCAGCAATCACAGCCATCCAGGCGAATCGTCCGCTCCTCACACAGAAATATACACTCGACACGCAGACGCAGACAGACATTAATAGAGACAGAGAGAGAGGGAAAAAAACAAGACGAAAAGAAGAAAAAGAATGTATTCTTAACATAAGACTCACTCCATTAGGGACTGTCAGTTTTAGTTATAGCTCTCCGAGTTATGCCTCAGCTCTCCATGCACAACCACTGACACAGACAGACACTTCGCCTGAGAAAATGATAAGGATTATTTTCCATTAAAGGGCTTATAATTCAACTCCACAGCCTGCCTCCGTGTACACAACCCTTAGCTTTCCTTTCCACCTTAACAAACAATCCTGCAACGTTCTCTCGTAACAGATGTTCCCCATCTCTCTTTAGTGCATTCCGATGTATTTATTTGAAAAGTAGAGGGGTTTGGGGTTTGTTTTGAGCCAAAGAGGTCTCAATCTCTGTGCCTGGAAACCTCTGACGTCTTCACAGTCTCATTATTTTCTCAACCGGATATAATTAAGACTTTTTTATTTTTCCCTTTCCAAGTTCTCATCCAGTTGATGACTTTTCAACTCAAGATTGGGGAAAAAATACATTAATTCAGATGCCCGGAGAGAAGAATTGAATTTGTTCATTTAATCAGGTAATTGGCCAATCAATTAAAGTAGCAAAGGCTGGCAGACACTGCGGCGGTCCAGGATATGAGACTGAGATCTCTGATGCACAGTTTATTATGCTATGGTGTTTATATCAAAGGATAGTGTTGACTACCGAGTTGTCTGCGGTGGGGCTTTTGGTCGCTGTCGGTGTGGGCACTGATATTTGTGTGCCGCACTGACTGAAGCAACATCTGGAATTCATACAGCTACTCGTGAAAGAAGTGAGCAAAGGCCTTAAGGTGTAAATCTGAAGATTTGTTGAGGTGTCTGACCCAAGGAGCTGGATTTTGATAACCAGGGGAAGCAATAATTTGCAAAACACACAATGCTGCAGACTTTGTCCTCCTCTTGCGCGCCACTGTCTGGAATTGTTTGTTTTGCTCTTTGTTGGTTCTTTATTTATTTTTCCTATTGATTTTAATCTGGATTTTGAATTGAATCTACCCTGGCTTTGTGATTCGATCCATCCAGTTTACCTGATTATGGATACAGCCTGCTAAATCATGAATGATAATTTAAATTGGACTCGATAGACTTCCTTTGGTTATGAGCCCATATATAACCTAATAAAGCACAGTATAGTTTTTCATCTTGTCTTTCGGTTTTCTTAGGTACTTTGTGCAATTTATCTGCCACCGTGGATTAAAAAGAAACCTCTGGGATGTGCATTTATCAAAGTATGACTGGAATGCTCGGTCGCATGCTCACACACACACAAACACATATATATTTATATACACACACACAAGTGTAATAAATTATCCATGCATGTAATGCTAGGTGACATTTTCAAGGAGGGAACCGTACTGATAAACTGCTGATAATAAGAGAAGGTTATCTGATCTATAAATAACTTACTTTGGGCATACAGGGTAACAGCATATTATAGCCCTCCCCAACCATACCTGTACTGTCATACTAGAACAGGGATATATTAAATGAAAGCAGAGCTTATCAGTTAAACAGCCTTATTATAGAAACAGCTTTATGATCTCACAGACTGTTTGCAAGTCTACACAATGAAAACATGCTTGATTTCAGTCTTCTTCTCCTCTTCTGATTATTTTTCACCAATAAGTCTTTAATACGGCAGGGTTTCATAACTCCATGCTGTACTGAGAGCATAATTAATTGCTTAGAAAAAAAATAAAACCCACAGCGGAAAAAAAAGACAAGTGAAGACAGAAACATTTAGTGGGCCTGCATTTTCCATTTGAAAGCTGTTGGCTTGTCACTACAGTCATGTGTGTTTCGGGTGATGAAAGCGATAAGAGATTAAAAGACCACAAAAGTTCAATGCTCAACAGCGACATATTCCCCCCCTCCCCCCCCCCTGCCTGTGAACAGTAAGACTAGGGCTTGACACTGAGGATTTATGCCTCTTCATAGAAAGGCCAATACGTCATTGGGAATACAGATTGAGGAGAGGAAGATGTGACAAGCACACAGAAGAAGATGATTATTATGATTAGAATGATGATGAGTTTTATTATCTTCATCATCAGAAGGCTTTCAGAGGTCAGGAAGTCTGAAGTTTGGTCTTTCTTCCTAGTAGAGAAGACACAGCAAGGACATAACTCGAGTCTTTAAAGATCACTGTTGTGCAACGACCTTTCTTGTGTGGCCTTTAAAGACATTTCAGACAACCAACAACTTTGACAATTTGTAGAAGTAGAACACCACAGAAAAGAAATATGAATGTCTCCCGATTTCTCATTCAAGCACATCGAATTGCAGACAGGAGGCGGGTGAAAAGAAAAGAAAAGAAGTTCGAAAGAAATGATGAAACGCCGGCACAAACCACGTAACTGCATTGTCGACATCCATCGCAGCCTCCCGGTTTCCTCCGGCTCCTATTGGTCCTCGGAGACGGGTGGGCGGGACACAGGAACCCTGGGCGGTGTATCAATCCGGCACAGATTTCATCATCCAGATGTCCCCTGCGTGTGACAAAGCAAATGTGATCACACGGAAGGACAAACAACGAGAACATAAACACGTAAATAATTCAAGAGCATTGCGTAATCTGAGCAGGGGAACGGAGGTCGCCGCAGTCGTGGGTGTGTTCTTTTCAGTTCTTCCACAGATAAAACCGAATAAAATGCCATTTTTGGTACCTCTCTTCTTGCCCGGAGGCTGCAGCCTGCCGCCAGTGTTCAGAAGTCCCCGATGAGACCATTGTCAGGCTGTGATGAATCTCTCCACCCGAAAATAAGACTTTTTAAGTTCTTCCTGAGAGCCAGTGTCCAGACTGACCTCGATACGGCAGCATGCCAGAACAACACCCCAGAGAACCCCTTCTCCCCATTGATACAAATAAAGAAAGAAAGAAAGAACGGATGGTGGGGAGGGTCAACAAGTATACATTTGTACTTTTTTTTACTTGACAACAACAGGTACTACAACAGAAACTATAACAAGAGCAAGCATTCACATGCAGGTACTGCTTGCGTACGACACACAGAGGAGACATACTTTGCACTTTACATGCCCACGATAACCATGAACCAAATGATCCAAATGTGAATCAAATCCAGGGTTGCACTCTTGAAACTCTGTCTTGTGAAACATACGTAACATGTCACATTTCACAGGCCTGGGGGTTTAGGACAAATCGCATATAATAGGTGCCGCCACAGAGGGGCCACAAACTTGTGTCCAGGTCTGTTGCTGACTGATACGGAACCCGACCAATCTCTCTGTGATCAGCATTAACAGCACGGAGACTCGGCAGTAGAGAGCACTTTCCCTCCATGTGGCTGCTTTCATCCCTCTGCAAGACAACATACAAGAGAGAGCCAGCTGTGAGGGCTGTTTAATATTTAATTGATAAATTCCAAGCATGCTGCAATTGGACGTGACATCTCTCACTCCACCACACACCCCCATACCTCCATGTCTCCAGCAGTTCTTTCACCAGCCCAGTTAAATGAAAATGAGCATATTAAGGACATAAAATTCATAATCAAAACCCATGTGAATGTGATATAGAGGCAGGGGCACACAAGTTAGCTGACCTACTAGTTTCAGGTAACTTGGCTTTTACAGACAGAGCAGTAGACTCATCATGATTAGACTCAGGAGTTGGGTTTTCATTCTTTCTGGGTGTGGGCCAGTTTAATTTTGAGCCAGGTGAGAACCCCTTCCATTTGACAGGTGTTGCTCTTATCTATCTATCTATCAGTGTGCTGAAGTATTTAATTTCACAGATAGATTTCACGGATAATTTCATCAAGACCAAGCTTTTCATTTTCAGTTTTTTTTTCTATCAATATCATTTTCTCCCCACTGGAAAAAAAGAGATGGCTGGGAACTGACTACTGAACAGACAATTCTCCTTTCCCCTTCAGCCTCCAGTAGAGACGGTCCAGCCATGTATCCTCCAGGATCTGTAGACACACTTCCTGAAAAAAGAGGGAACCACACTGACAAAGGTGGATGAGCAACAGGGTGGGAATATTAAACACGTGTCATTAAAGTTCACATGATCCAATTAGGCAGTAATTAACTCCTGATGTCGTGGTTGTCGGCAGTTTGTGTAAAAACCCTCTTAAACTTGTGTCTGATGACTCTGGGGCGCCTGCAGTTCATTGGCTTGTGGAACCATAAATAATTTTGCGGCTGAGCAGGTGAGAGCAGTATCGTGGTGCTGGAGATGCAGAGTGAATGCATTTGGAGATAAGCATTCCCTCCCTCCCTCCCTCCCTCCCTCAGGTCTACCCTGATCTGGAGATACAGTAGCCTAATACTGGACTGCAAAGGAGGCACTTAGCAGGACAAATGAGTCAGTACAGGAGATGTATTTTAAACCCAGGGGCCTCTGTCGTCCAACACGCCGTTAAAACCGCAAGCCGACGAGCTCCCTACAATTCAATTATGAGTCGATCGGGGGAAATGACAAAGGATTTGCCTAATTCGAAACGGCACCGCAGATGAACGTTTTCATCATCTCCTCGGGATCTCGGCCACGCTTTCCTTGTTTCGTCTTTTAATTGCTCAAATGTCAAGCCCATATTTTCTTCTTAACCGAGCCTAACTGGGACCTTACTTTGTGCCGCAGAGGTCACAGACCGTCCTGTATTTTATATAAACTACGTCCCGAAGGTCTACACTATGATTCAGTAGCTGCAGGCCTATTGCTGTCACACCAAGCTGTATTTGGAGACGCAGGACTGAACAGCACTGTGATCGCCCTGCTTCTGCTACAACATTTTTCTAATTAGGTATTTTACAATGGTAAGCCAAGTTATCATTTACAGATACATTCAATAGCATTTGAATATATCTTTAACTATTTTAAGATATCTTCAAATTAGTTAGCGATATCACCAAATTAATTAATGTTTTGAAGATATCTTCAAATGCACTTTAAAATAAGATCTCTGCAATTAATTTAGAGATATCTGGGATTCATTTAAATATATCTGAAATACATAGACAAAGATATCTTCAAATGACTTCCTGTATGTAGCCTGAGATTATCACGTCCTGTTAAGAACATAAGTACATAAGAAAGTTTACGAGAGGAGGCAAATTAACCCATCATGCACGTTTGGTGTCCATTAATAACTAAGTGATCCAAGGATCCTATCCAGTCTGTTTTTGAATGTTCCCAAATTGTCTCTTCAGCCACATCGCTGGGGAGTTTGTTCAGATTGTGACGCCTCTGTGTG
The DNA here is from genome assembly GCF_036373705.1 of Amia ocellicauda. NCBI lineage: Eukaryota > Metazoa > Chordata > Actinopteri > Amiiformes > Amiidae > Amia > Amia ocellicauda. Next base: position 5,075,197 of record NC_089854.1, read on the forward strand.
AAGAAGTGTCTCCTGTTTTCTGTCTCGAATGCCTAGACTCCTAGGTCTTTCTCATGCATTACTTCATCTAGTTCTGTTCTTCCCATAGTGTAATTATAGTGGAAATTTTTTTTACCTGCATGTAATACCTTGCACTTGTCCACATTGAATTTCATCTTCCAGGTGTCGGCCCACAACTGAATATTATCCAAGTCCCTTTGAATAGCCTGTGCTGCCGAGATTGTATCTGCTGAGCCACCTATTTTAGTATCATCTGCAAATCTGACAAGATTGCTAACTATCTCAGAGTCCAGATCATTAATATAGATTAGAAACAGCAAAGGCCCTAGTACTGATCCCTGTCGAACTCCACTAACAACCTCACTCCAGTTAGAAACGACTCCTCTAATCGACACTGTGGAAGGAAAGTTAGAAATTATTTTCTAATACCTGTTTTACTTTCTTGTATACTTAAGAAAGATAAGGTCAAGCTTGAAGGTCAGGCCAGAAGGTAATTTGATTTCTGTTTGTTATTTACGATGAGAATCTTGGAGACAATGTCAAACAGTATGATTGAAGTGCCTGCTCCCTAATTCATGTGTTGATCTATGAACTCTGTCCTATAATGATATACACTCACCTAAAGGATTATTAGGAACACCTGTTCAATTTCTCATTAATGCAATTATCTAACCAACCAATCACATGGCAGTTGCTTCAATGCATTTAGGGGTGTGGTCCTGGTCAAGACAATCTCCTGAACTCCAAACTGAATGTCTGAATGGGAAAGAAAGGTGACTTAAGCAATTTTGAGCGTTGCATGGTTGTTGGTGCCAGATGGGCCGGTCTGAGTATTTCACAATCTGCTCAGTTACTGGGATTTTCACGCACAACCATTTCTAGGGTTTACAAAGAATGGTGTGAAAAGGGAAAAACATCCAGTAAGCGGCAGTCCTGTGGGCGAAAATGCCTTGTTGATGCTAGAGGTCAGAGGAGAATGGGCCGACTGATTCAAGCCGATAGAAGAGCAACTTTGACTGAAATAACCACTCGTTACAACCGAGGTATGCAGCAAAGCATTTGTGAAGCCACAACACGTACAACCTTGAGGCGGATGGGCTACAACAGCAGAAGACCCCACCGGGTACCACTCATCTCCACTACAAATAGGAAAAAGAGGCTACAATTTGCACAAGCTCACCAAAATTGGACAGTTGAAGACTGGAAAAATGTTGCCTGGTCTGATGAGTCTCGATTTCTGTTGAGACATTCAGATGGTAGAGTCAGAATTTGGCGTAAACAGAATGAGAACATGGATCCATCATGCCTTGTTACCACTGTGCAGGCTGGTGGTGGTGGTGTAATGGTGTGGGGGATGTTTTCTTGGCACACTTTAGGCCCCTTAGTGCCAATTGGGCATCGTTTAAATGCCACGGCCTACCTGAGCATTGTTTCTGACCATGTCCATCCCTTTATGACCACCATGTACCCATCCTCTGATGGCTACTTCCAGCAGGATAATGCACCATGTCACAAAGGTCGAATCAGTTCAAATTGGTTTCTTGAACATGACAATGAGTTCACTGTACTAAACTGGCCCCCACAGTCACCAGATCTCAACCCAATAGAGCATCTTTGGGATGTGGTGGAACGGGAGCTTCGTGCCCTGGATGTGCATCCCACAAATCTCCATCAACTGCAAGATGCTATCCTATCAATATGGGCCAACATTTCTAAAGAATGCTTTCAGCACCTTGTTGAATCAATGCCACGTAGAATTAAGGCAGTTCTGAAGGCGAAAGGGGGTCAAACACAGTATTAGTATGGTGTTCCTAATAATCCTTTAGGTGAGTGTATATTCTGCTTAGCTAACTCTAAAGAAAATATAGTAATGACTTTGTGTTTGTAACCAGATGTTTGTTTTTTGTGTAAAAGCCTCTGACTTTTAAAATGAAGGCAGAGCGACTTTGGGATCTTCTTGATTGACTGTTCCTCTCCACGCTGCGTGTATTAAAAGCATTTCAACTAACGTTCCAACCTGATTGAAGATTCTTCTTCTTCCACAACACCCTCTGTTTCCTAGACATCATCCAGTTCATAATCCATCTACTTACATTACCCTGAATGCCTACAGCTTCCAATTTGAGGATCAGTCTTTGGTGTGGAACCTTATCAAAAGCTTTTTGGAAATCTAAGTATATCATATCATATGCTTTCACATGATCTACAGCTGCAGTTGCATGTTCAAGAAACTCCAATAAATTTGTAACACATGATCTGCCTCGTCTAAAGCCATGCTATCTCCAAGAATATGGTTTTCATTAAGATGCTCCTCTATTTTCTGTCTAATCATTTTTTTCCAACATTTTACAGGTGATGCAGGTGAGACTGATTGGTCTGTAATTTCCTGGCTCAGTTTTGTCCCCTTTCTTGTGGATTGGTATGACATTTTCCATTTTCCAGTCAGTTGGCACATCCCCTGTTCTAAGTGTCATTTGGAATATTTGAGTTAGCGGCCCATAAATAATTTCCCTAATTTCTTTAAGTACTGTTAGAAATATACCATCTGGCCCAGGTGATTTGTTTGTTTTTCATTCTGCTAGTCCCTGTTCACTTGTTCATTAATTTCTTTGTAACTGAAAGAGTAAACAGGAAGTGATCATCTCAGCCAACACATAGGAAGTAATTAAAAAATATCTGAAATACATTTGAAGATATCTTAAAATAACTTCCTGTCTATTTCGAGATATCTTGAAATGTATTTTAGATATCTTGAAATTAATTGGAGATATCTTGCAATTAAATAAAGATATCTGTGCATTTATTAAATATATATTTTTACATTAATTTCTGTTATGTATAAATTGAGTTAAATGAGATCTCAAATTTATTAAGAGATATCTGTAAATTGTGTAATGATATCTTTATATTTAAAAATATCTTGGAATGCAATTGAAGATATCTCTAAATTATAACTTGGCTTTTTTGATCCCCATTATCACACTATCAGACAGAGCTTTACCCAGATCAGACATTCAAACCAAGAGTACCTCATGAGGAACAAACAAGGTTAGATGATTTGGTATGTCCGGTAATATTTTGGATAGTGGTGTCTTGCCAGTATCGATGGGATTATGTGGTAAGGGTCTGTATGTCTAGCAATACAATAACAGAACACATATTTTGTATTTTCTTTTGGTTCCAATATCTTAAATAAGTCTAAAACTTAGAAGCACGTCACTTACTGGTCACATTTGCTCATAATGTCCTCGATCTTTAGTCAGGTCTTAACATTTTGATTGAAACAGCAGTACCTGTGCTATGTGGTTCCCAAGCCCACTCTTGCCCATATCTCAGGAGCTTTTATCTGACCATCATCAATGTTACAGTGTGAGTTGATGTAATTCCAAATCCACATGTCTTCTTGGCACAGAAATCTTGGCGTAGCTTTACCTCAATAGTACGAGCCTGTGAAGAAGGTGTATGTGTGTGTGTGGTAGGATTGTATTAATATCTGTTTTAGCTTCAAGGTTTTCATGGGGAGATCCATGAAAAATAAAAAAATTAAAAGCCTCCGGCAGATCGACCTTTTCTCTAACCTTGAGCATCTGTCAGATCTGTCTTCCTCTCGCAGCTACTATCGCCTTCCAACATGCAGAACATATTGAAGCATTCCCCATTCATTTCCACTTCTGACATGGCCAAGACACTGATGCACTCGAAATATGCATCCACATCTGTGACTCCAGCCAGCCTTGGCACAGACTCGGCCCCTCTGATCACCTGCTAACTCAAAGAGTTGTGCAGTATTCAAAACCCAAGTGGAACAATAACGGCAGGATCCTTCACACTGGAGGAGAGGCTATAGGTTATTTATTTCTTTAAAACCCTAATCCTGATACCAAGAGCTGCACCATATCTGTCTTCCTTGACCTTTTTCTCATCAAGAGTTCGGCAGACGTTGTCAGCTCCACTTTTTAACTTTGTTTGATTATCACTGTTTCCAGCTCTCAGTTACTTTGCAGTTACTGCAAAAGGAAAGGGGGATAAGAAACTCAGTAGCAGAGTCTTCTTCTCTCTTGCTCCGATACCGGGGAAGGATGTAAAGGCTTTTTTTGCCCACTAACACAAGAATGACCACCAATATAAAGGTGTAGTTTTTAAGGATTATTTTTAATATAGGGAAAAACTTATTCAGGTCAGGGTGTGTGTTCGTATTTCATTTAAAGTACACAGAATTCGCCAATGGGAAAAGGGGAGAACCATATCTTTTAGTTATTGTTGTGGTTATGAAGAATATACAAGATTGAAACTAGGCACAAAAATGGTGGCAGGCCTGTAATGCAGATTTAGGTTGTGTCTCATACCCTGAACCCTCTGGGGGGGGGGGGGGGGGGGGGTTGTTTAGCAGGTTGTGGGTAGTGTGCCATGGTTGGGTAGTGCCATTGCATGTTCTATAATAAAACATACAAACTAGCTAATGTGCCGGCAACAAAGGTGGATGAACACAGTGTGAGCGGAGAGCTGTTGAATTTTCTCCATGGACTGCAACATTGCTAGGGGGACATTAAGCTCCTAACCCATATTGAGCCATGTAGACTGGCAATTTTGCACCAGTACAGTCTGTGCATTGACCAAGGTGGGGGCAGAGGTTAAATACAAAGTCCTGTGCTGTAAGTAGGCACTTACAAACTGAAGTGTGGCCCCCCCTGGGGTCCTCGGGCCAGAGGGCACTCTTATTAACCAGGAGTGTGTGTGTGTGTGTGTGACACAGAGGCTAATCCAACACTAAATGTTACTCAACTGCTTATGCAAGTAAACTAGGGGGAAATGAGCATCAGCCGAGTTTCCCCAGTGGCTCTGTACTCATTAAAGTAATAAACCCAGAACCCAATCTACAGAGCAGGAAGTGAAGGTTTAGACGCCTGACCCCAGTAATTCGGGGCCGGTCCCTCAGGAGCGACACGTCGATAGCAGCAGATTACGGCTCCTGTAAAGAGGACAGGGGAAGATGCTCTTCGATCGGCTGCCCTGCTCTGGCTGCACAGAGGCACCAGGATTCGTTTTATATACAAAATCAGGCCTTCAGTTTGGGATAGCACAGTCAACAGCCATTTCACGGTTGTCCACCCCCTCAGTGTGCAATCTCTCTGTCCCTTAGGTATCATACCTGCAATCCTGCTTCTCAGGTTCCTCAGGATTACACTCTCCACTAACAATTGAAGGTTGGGACAGTTTGTCACAACATCCCCCTCTTGTGAAATTTGGATATTGGGAATCTGTAGGTTCCCAGCAAGAGTATGTTCAACACTGTGAGACAAAATCAGTGATGTTTCTGCCATTAATGATGTAAAGTTACGGTTCTAACGATGTTGTGACCTGATGTGGGTATTTTAAACAGCTTCAAATGTGGTTAAATGATGCAGAAAACCTGATTGATTGAGGAAGTAATTCCTGTTGGTATATTTGATTATTACAGATGTGTTTCGGAACAAAATAATATACATCAAATATACATGTTAAACATGTAGTAACACAAGTTTAAAACATATACAACTTAATTATGTTATTTATGTAGAGTTGTGACAAAAAAGATCACACTGCACAACCTTGATGCAAGTGTCAATAAAAGTCTTAATAACTTTGCCTCATATAACCCCTAACTGCACTCTCCTTAAATTAGCTGTTTCCAGAGAATAAAACTCACTTAGGTGTAATGTTGGCAATAAAAACTATTCTGTTCAGTTTGTGCTCATTTCTTTAGACAGCCATCAAATTTCTATATCTATCCATCCATCCAAACACCAACAAAGAAGTGTGCTACTTAGCTTTCCCTCAAAACGATGATGTTTTCTTTTCTGCACTAAAGTCACTTTTGTTACATTGTTCATCTGAGACCAATCAGGTTTCTTATGATGCTCCTCAATAATTCTGCACTGAAACTGACTACAGACCTCTGCTTGAAATTTGATTTGATTGCTTACCTGCTGGGAGAAGTTTTTGGAGGAAAAGAGAAAAAGGATTTATTCATTTAATTATTTTTAATTCTGTGGTATGTCATAATTTTCTCTGAAATAAACCTACCTGCTCATGAACTCTCAATAAAACCAATAGTATGGTTCAGAGGAGACAAGTAGAGGTCAATTGTGCATTTCTAAGACACTAATAAATATATCATGATGCTAATAATTGTGTATATTTAAAACAGAACTCACCAGACTTAAGGACTATGCCTCGAAATTATTGTGATCTCAGGAAGCCCCCAACAGGGTCCTGGATTTACTAGGGTTGGCAACACTAGTACACTCATATATCAACACAAACAGTGTGATTTTGCAGCCGCTTATGCTGTGTGATAGCAAAGCAAAATGTAAGTGAAGAATCATTTGTATATCTCCTGGCATTATTTTTTAAGTTGTCATATTAGGTGCACAGTAGTAAAAAGGCAAAAAAAAAAAACACCTATCTGAGTCCAAATCCGTACCATGCACAACTTTTCATTTTTTTTTACATATGTATACATTATTTTCCGATTCTGTCCCATATTAGTTTCGTGGGCCTTAAAATGTATTTTGACCAGCAGTGAGAACCGCTGGCTAACAAAATTTCATGAATGACTTAATACAGACCGTCTTCACAAGCTCCACTTCAGAGCCAAACAGGAAAACCACCCCAGGGAGCTTTTATAACGATCCCTAATAGAATAGAGTGCGAGGAAGAAAGAAAATGAGAATTTACCCGATATTAACTCACCATCAAAGCAGGACATTCTTCTTATAATAGTTGCTTCCCAGTTCAGTAATTGCCTCTCTGATTCTCTGGCAGACAGATACGTCCCAGCGTTCACAACCAGCAATGATTTTTCATATCTGCGGTTGACATTTACAGTAGTGTTTATGAACACAATAGCGATTGTTAACATTTAAGAGGATTCTGTTATGGCTTAATCCTGCCTTAACGGCATGCTTATTAGGCAACAATAAATGGTCATTAGGAGACCATAAACTGAAGCATATTTTATTTATAAAGTGGTTATCGAAGCCGCATCAGACGAGATAAGCGCCATCAGACAAGAGAGAAGCTTCACACCGGCCTCTGTAGGGTTCATATTCACCGTCTTGGCAATAGCAAAACAGAAGGAGAGAGAGAGAATAAAGAGATCTATGCAAAATAACTCTGCAAGACAAAGACAAAGAATGGAAGGAGCAACCAAAAGATTAAAAGAAAGAAAGAACTAAAGCAAAGTGAAAAAGGAAGCCCCCCGCTGCCCTGTGACACCTTGCCATTTCAGAGGTAACGCTTGGTGCATCTCTCCAGCACAAACGCCTCCTCAGCCCGGCTCAGCCCCGGACCCGTTAAAGGGCATCAGTTACCGAGAGACGGGCGGCGCTTGCAGAGTGCAGGAACACGAGTTCCCCCGGCTGCAATTAGCCGAGCCCCCGAAAGAGTCCACACAGCCGCAACCGTGGGGCGAGGGCATTCACGACTTTCCTGCGTTATTAAATAATGTCACCCATCTGTGGACGGGAGAAGGAAGCAGAAATTACTTCAGACAAGGGTCACAATGGATCACTTGAAATGTCTGTCAGAAGTATTTTGGGTGCTTTGGCTGCTAATTAATGCTGCAGTAATCATAAAAAGTGATAATGATCAAATAAGAACAAATTGTAAAAAAACACAGCTGAGAAGGTAGATCTGCTGAAAAAGTTTTAATTCTCCTTAAGTGGAAGCGAGAAAAGGTCAGGCTGCCCAGCTAGGAGATGTCAGGTTTGCTTTACGAAACAAACGGAGGGCCATTTTAATGTCAATAACCATGAAAAGAAGTGTATGCCTTCTGCGGGCCATCGATTGTTTTACAGCAAGACTTCCCCGTAGCAACGAGCAAGAAACACAAAGTCAAGGCAGGGAGGCAGCTGCCACTGCGCCGACTGGACGAGGCGTCTGCTAGAGGCTTGACATTTGATGTCAGGCAACGGGGGACGGCGCTGGCAGAGTGTTACCAGACAGGATAAAACACAATCAACAGGTCTGACAATGCAGGAGTAACGGAAATGAGACCAAAAATGGAAGAAACGTCTAATTTAGTTGAGAATGAAAAATTGTAGCAATCTTGGGAATTTTGGCCTGACCTGCCAGCGGATCGAAAAGTACAGATCTGTGTCCGATTGTGGTTTAATTCATGGTTAGAAGTCATTTTCTACTATTTATACATGAAAACATGATAGGGTACAACTTTGTCATTTGCGATTTGCAGGTGGGTCAAAGTTTCTGACTTGGTCTAGCCCTAAGTCGGCATCTAAATCACTGACACTTCAGCTACTTTGCAGGATCCTGTCATTCTTTTCCCTTTTTTGTTAAAGAAAATGGCCTGTGCTATTTACTTTGTTAGTATGAAAACAGCAGTCTCTCGATACTACTGATTTTCAGGCTTCTATCTTGTCACGAAGTAGGCTTAACACAAATAATTGTTAAAGCGCAGGCTGTGAGCTGTGGGAAGGAGGACTCGAGATGTTTATGAAACCTGAATAATTATTTCCTCTGCCAACAGACACATGGATCCTTCTTTGGAAAACCAGTGTTTTGATTGCATTTCAAAACAATCAAAAGGGTTTAAGGCGGTCCCTGTTCATAGGTCGAGGATCATTGAAGCAACAGGAAGGCTGCAAAAACAGAGAGTTGAGGAAGCTGAGTGAAACACTAAAGGCAGAGAGAAGGCAATATAAAACAAAAACAAAACTACAGTTAGTGAAGCTGGGATGATTAAAGAGGATGAGAAGAGCGGAAGGGAGAGAGAGAGACTTCCTCAGTGATAAATAATCACTCAATGGGTCTGCTTAAAAAGACCAGACCAAAGATGATCTTTAAAGGTCAAGTGGTCTTCTCAGGAGCTCCATTTTCAAAGCACGCAGATGGGTTTTTGATGCAGTGAGGTTTTGCGAATCCATTAAAGGTCAGTTATTTATTTCATTTCCATTTTTTTTTCCTTTTTGGACAAGATGTGACCTTTTACGCAGTCTCCTCCAAGGTTCCGACCAATACATTTCAATAAGACGTTAGACTTGCTTTATTACCTGCCTCTCCTCTCTGTACTCTTTAATCGCCACACTCCCCTCTCAAAATTGTGGCTGGGGTTCGGCTAGAATAAACGCACCGATCTCCAGTTACGCGTTAAAGCTCTTTATGCTCGTTTCAGACTTCTTGCAGCTGATAGCCCACATCAGGGAGAGACACTTAGTGTAAAATACAGTATTACCTTCTGCAGGACAACAGCGGACTACGGAGAGGCATTCGGAAAGCAATGAGACTGAAATGCACACTCTCATTTTATGAAAACCTTTCTCACTCATAATGTCTCTCCCTACGGGCCCCCTATAAAGCTTTAAGAGTTTTTAGGGGTGCCACAGCTTACAAGATGAGGGCTGTAAAATTACACTGCAGCACAGGGATGTGAAGATATCATTTTGATGGACGCTCAGGGAGACAGGTGGTAGATGTGCCGCCCCCCCAACCTTCGTCTGTGATGTGTTCCATCAGAGCACTGAATTACTGAGGATGATACAAAAAAAATAAAGGCTCTCTGCATTCGGTTCTTTAGAAATAGCATCCGAGAAGAGCCGTGTTGACAAGACCACGCACAAACAGACGTGTTAAACAATGTGTTGGCTCCCTGGCTGTCGAAACAGATCAGCACCAACCATAGGTGTGATCAAGACGGCATCAGTCACTCTCTTAAGGCACGGTTAAGCTTTGCTTGGGCTAAGCTGCTTACATGATTATTGTTATTATTATTTATTAGAAGATGTTCTTACCTCGAGACTTAAATTAGTCACCAAATATAAACATTTCACTACATCACTTTACGAAAGAGAAATATATTATATATATATACACACAACATAATGCCAGTCCTAAATGAAGTGAATTAAACTAAAAATCGGATCCAATAAGGTGCTCCATTCTGTTCAGGGGTCATTCAAGTGTAACCAGAAATGCACCAATAGTTACATCAGGGGCACACGTGTATGTAAGTTACAATCAATAACAGAAGTAACAACAGTAAATAAAGTACATCATGTGTGGATGTCTGTGTAAAATGACCTACAAAAGACCCTTCTGTGTGTGTTATGGCCGGGCTGTGGACTGACCTTAGAGAGAGAGAGTAGCTCTGCCCCGGTCCTCTGTAAAATTAGGCCTGAGAGATGCACTCTGGGTATTTCGATTCCCTTTCCCCTTCTCCTCAAATGTTTGCTTACCCTTACAAATCCAGCCTGTCTGCAAACAATCCCCTCCTGCATCCCTTTAATCCTTTTATGTTTGGCGAATGTTTTTTTATGTCTAATACTTTTATTGCAGCGCCCACAGCCTTTTGCACAGCCTGCGATGTTTAAGAGAGGAATCAGTGGTGCGTTCCCACTATGGCACTAAAGAAAAGCTGTTGCAGCTCCTCGAAAAGTCCTCACATAACCTTCGGTTTCCATCAGGGTTAAATATAACTATAGCATCAGCTCAGCGGCGGTTGTTTGTAGTTTGTTTTGTTTTCCCCTCAAAGAAATAAAAAGTAATATTGTATATCCCAAACAATAAGGGAGATCTGCCTACTGTCCTAATGTTACCTCAAAATAATACTAATAAAGACGTCCTACATATTATAGATCATCCAAATTAAAGTAGATTTGCAACAGGACTTACACACCATTGTACAGATATTGACCCACGACATGACCTTCTGCATCAGTCCCTGGGTTCTAGTTCCGAGACTCAGATGTGTTAGTGTCTGCTCTGTTTAGTGCCGGGTATTGTTTCACCGGCTGCATTATCTCGAAGTAAAAGCTGGCCCCTTTAACGTTGTAGGGGCCTGTAATGGGAATACGAAGAATAAGATGAAAAACTGAAGAAAAACAACAAAAAAGGTAATCTGTGCTGAATTGTTTTCGGTTTGCCCACAGTGTCTGAAGGTTGAGATCGAAGAGCAGGGCCACAGCTGGGTGCAGGAGAGAGGGGAGGAAACTCGAGAACAAACAAAACACACAGCGATGAATCCCTCTGCTGCCCCCCGACCCCCAAGACCCTCCGTGTCTTTGAATTATGTGCGCCGTCCGGCCCACGGGGGCCTCGGGCAGCCTCGGAGCTGCACATGATAAGACCATCTTCTTTTCAACTTGCAGCGAACTGTCTCTGCATCTCCAAATCTCCAAATGGAAGACATGAATAAAGTCTGGGGTCTTGTGGCAGGGCTGGGGCGGGGGAGGGGGGGGATTGCACTGCTAGAGAAGGCATCTTCAAAGCACTTTCTGAAGGTTTTCTGAAGTAAATAAATCCCCAGGAGCAGAGAAAAGGGCTTTTGATCCAACGGTCAAGGGCTGCTATGTCCTCCCCCCAACACGAAGACCAGGATTTGTAGGACATGCTAACCTTGAGCTGGGGCAGGGGGGTTTTGTGTTATGGGTCCCCCTCCCCTGAGAACTGGAAAAATCAGCAAGAACAAAAGCCTGCAAAGAAGCACATTGATGATCCTCCCAGGCACCAATCTGCATACAAACTCATAACACGACCAGCCGGTGCCCGAGAGCATGGCCACGCTGAGAGGAATACTAAGAGAGTGCTTCATCGTCCAGCTTTACTTTTGTTGACAGACCATTCAGAGTCTATCGGTCTTAAAAACAAGTGCCCTCTATGAAACAGGACGGCCCGATCTTTCCTCAAAGTAATATGTAATATGTCATCCATGATCTGAATCATGTGACCAAGACTGAGCGCATTGATCTGAACTTACAGCTCAATTGACCCCTGTGATACTCCTCTGCCAAGGTCTTCAAGACAGGGTCGAAACAGTGGCAGCCCTACAGGAAGAGCATTATGCAAAAATGTCCTTGCCGTTTATGTGTAAAAGCCAGCTATGAAATCTTTCCCCCCCAAGTATTTAATTTTTATTATTTCATATTCCGAGGGGACATTAAATCCTTCTGCCACTCCTGCTGCTTTGAGAAAAAAAAAAAAAAAAGAAATCACAACTCCAAAAACGTGAAGAGCATACCAAGGAGGCGTGAAAATGAGAGGCATATTTGTGTCTCATTCCACTTGGCCATTAACATTATGTTAATACTCTCCACTCACGCAGGGCCATCTGGAAAACTTGTAGCTGCCATTTCGTCTCAGCCGGCATTAAGAGAGTTCGCCCCTGGCTGGCTGGAAGACAGAGAAGTTGCATTTAGAAAAGGAAACATATCTATAGACACAAATCCCTGCTGTACTGAAGTGAGCATCAGTCGGGTTCGCTGGGGTAAATCTCCCGTCCTCGGTCGCAGATCCTGCAGTCTGTTTGTGTCCACGTCTTTCTGAATGTGCTGTCCTGTCACTGCTGTATTTGTCCACTGCAAACTCTGACGGCTTGATGATTGCAGAGTTTTGTTTCCCTAACTCTGGGTTCACCAGCTCTGTCCCTAATTGAGGACAGTTTAATGGTGTGAAACCGACCAAGACACAGAAACAACTTTTCCTAAGAGTTGCACCAGGAGCTGTTTTATTATTATTATTATTATTATTATTATTATTATTATTATTATTATTATTATTATTATTTGCAGTGCATCTTCCTCTATTAAGGAAAGTCACAGTGCTCTGCCTAAATAAACTCACCCACAATACAGACAAGTCTTTCATTGGCCATTTTGGACCATTAAGGACTGTTAGGCTTAGTAAACTTGCTGTAAAGTGTGGAAGTGCTTCTGTGATTCACTTTTGCAAAAAAAAGAGAGTCATCAATTGACATAATGTGACCAAAAGTATCTGGACAACTAAAAAATACCTAAAACTGTTCACAACTGAATAGCGTGTAGGTCTAACCTTAGCCATTCAAGACCATCAATGCTGGGAGACCACGTTTGTCCTAAATATCATTATATTTATTGCCACGGTACCTCAATAAACACTGAACAGAACAGTACTGTTATAGTGGAGCAAGGCTCACCCATTACATTTGTGTCAATTAAGAACCTCAAGAAACAGCAGTTTAAACCAATATTCAAGATGTTATTATTAACCCCCTGCTCCAGTTAGTACCCATATATTATATGTCCTTACACCGAGGTCATGTCAAAGCTTTAATTTACATGTTAATCATGTGACTTATTGACAGTGATTCAATGTCAAATCCTTTGGTGGCATTTAGACACACATTAAAGCTGCAACCTTTTATCTGCATGCAGAGCACATCTGTCATGTGTTGTCACTGATCACAGATTAGGTAAAGCAGTTTCATTTTTTCCAATCCTGTCCAGGTACGGCCTTCAGGCGTGTATCTGTGAGTCCCAGACACCGGAGGATTGCAGCTGTAAAGTGCGAAGCCATGTCTGTTGGTGTGAAGATTATGCTGCAGTGCAGAGGATTTTCTCATAGCCTGGTGACCTGAACACCAACGGCCAAGCCCACATTAGAGAACAAGAACAAGCAGGAACTAAAGACAGCTGCAGTGCAGGCCTGGCAGAGCATCACCAGGGAAGAAACCCAGCATCTGGTGATGTCTATGGGTTCCAGACTTCAGGCAGTCATTGACTGCAAAGGATTTGCAACCAAGTATTGAAACTCACAATTTACTTCATGATTATGTTAGTTTGTCCAAATACGTTTGAGCCCCTACAATTGGGGGAACCACATATAAAAATGGCTGTAATTCCTACACCGTTCTCCAAATTTGGATGTACCTACCTCAAATTAAAGATGAAAGTCTACACTTAAAGCACATCTTCCTTTCAAATCCATTGTGGTGGCATACAGAGCCAAAATGATGATAATTGTGTCACTGTCCAAATATTTATGGACCTAAGTGTATATACATACATACATATGTATGATGGATCTGAAAGATACACTCACCTAAAGGATTATTAGGAACACCTGTTCAATTTCTCATTAATGCAATTATCTAACCAACCAATCACATGGCAGTTGCTTCAATGCATTTAGGGGTGTGGTCCTGGTCAAGACAATCTCCTGAACTCCAAACTGAATGTCTGAATGGGAAAGAAAGGTGATTTAAGCAATTTTGAGCGTGGCATGGTTGTTGGTGCCAGATGGGCCGGTCTGAGTATTTCACAATCTGCTCAGTTACTGGGATTTTCACGCACAACCATTTCTAGGGTTTACAAAGAATGGTGTGAAAAGGGAAAAACATCCAGTATGCGGCAGTCCTGTGGGCGAAAATGCCTTGTTGATGCTAGAGGTCAGAGGAGAATGGGCCGACTGATTCAAGCTGATAGAAGAGCAACTTTGACTGAAATAACCACTCGTTACAACCGAGGTATGCAGCAAAGCATTTGTGAAGCCACAACACGTACAACCTTGAGGCGGATGGGCTACAACAGCAGAAGACCCCACCGGGTACCATTCATCTCCACTACAAATAGGAAAAAGAGGCTACAATTTGCACAAGCTCACCAAAATTGGACAGTTGAAGACTGGAAAAATGTTGCCTGGTCTGATGAGTCTCGATTTCGATTTCAGTTGGTAGAGTCAGAATTTGGCGTAAACAGAATGAGAACATGGATCTATCATGCCTTGTTACCACTGTGCAGGCTGGTGGTGGTGGTGTAATGGTGTGGGGGATGTTTTCTTGGCACACTTTAGGCCCCTTAGTGCCAATTGGGCATCGTTTAAATGCCACGGCCTACCTGAGCATTGTTTCTGACCATGTCCATCCCTTTATGACCACCATGTACCCATCCTCTGATGGCTACTTCCAGCAGGATAATGCACCATGTCACAAAGGTCAAATCATTTCAAATTGGTTTCTTGAACATGACAATGAGTTCACTGTACTAAACTGGCCCCCACAGTCACCAGATCTCAACCCAATAGAGCATCTTTGGGATGTGGTGGAACGGGAGCTTCGTGCCCTGGATGTGCATCCCACAAATCTCCATCAACTGCAAGATGCTATCCTATCAATATGGGCCAACATTTCTAAAGAATGCTTTCAGCACCTTGTTGAATCAATGCCACGTAGAATTAAGGCAGTTCTGAAGGCGAAAGGGGGTCAAACACAGCATTAGTATGGTGTTCCTAATAATCCTTTAGGTGAGTGTATATATATATATATATATATATATATATATATATATATATATATATATATATATATATATCAATCAGTAAATAACATTTAAATGATCTTTCTAGTTAATTTAATCAGCCGAAGCTCCATACTGTTCCAATAAATAAATCAGTACATGTGCACCCTGATCTTCAGCAGAAGTCAGTAATCCACGCACACGCACAAAGGCACCAAAAATAAGTTTGCCGGCTGTCTGAGAAAAATGCCTCTTCTGTGTACGAGTCGAGCATCATAGTTCAAAACCTCATTTCCAAGGGATAATTAATATTTAACTCCTAATTAAAACCCAGCGGAGAGGGCCTTGTGTTTGGCGCTGGAGAGGGGCAGATCAAAAACGTTAATCTTGATTCCCCTTCCCGAGCAGCTCCGGCGTGGTTTGACTGTGCCGTTCCCCCGGCGGTGAATAATGCATGCCCTGGCCGTGTCACAGAAGGCGTCTGTTATATATTCTCTCGTCTGTTGGAGGCAGAAGTGATCCAAGACTTCAAAGGGAATATTGTAGGAGCAGATGTCAGGCTAGCCCCGTGTCAGCACCGATGCCGCTGCTCTGTCAACATGCAGAGCCATCCTTGCTTTCCTCGGCGAGGCTGAAACAAAAAGGTCAAATGATACACAAACAGATCTGGAGAGCAGCCGTTCCGAGGTACACTCGTGTGTGTGCTCAGACAAAACACACTTTAAAATAACCCACATGTTAGCGGCACAAAATGAACTGCCCGTGCACTTGATCAGAAAGTGTCTGGCATGGCATGTGACGCTGTGCTGGTGAGCAGATACGTGTCAGAAATGATGGAGACACTAGGAAAGGATAGAACACGTGTCATGAATTAGAAAGGGAAAAAAAAATCAATGCATTTTAGTGGAACTTCAGTGGGTGACTCTCATCCTAGCACAGGAGAGATGAAGACAAGACACACATGTCCTCTAAAATGTGCAATATGAGGTCAAAGATGCAAAAAGCAGAGTTAAGACATTGTTAGGAAGAAAAGTGCAGCTCTTGTGGATATCAGAGTAGGTTCTGTGTCACACACTGCAGGGGTGGTTGTTGCATGACAAGTCAAGGAAGCCTTGGCCAACCATGAGCCCAGCAAACTCCATCAGCAGACTAGAGGACCCAACCTGCAATCCAAGCACAAGCCTCTCAGAATTGTACTTGTATGACATGGTGTTATTTATGTGTGGTCACTAGCCATAAAACAATTTAAAAAATGATGGCTCAACACTGTTGTCCAGATATCACAATAAAATACTTGTGGTCATGGTGTCCCTTAAACCAAAATGACCTCAACAATAACCTGTAAAGCCCACCTGGATTTCGACCCCAGTTTGGGAGGCTACTGGGAGAAGGAGGCTTGTCAGGATACGTTTGCTAACACAGTGTACTCAGCGGCAACCAAAGCAAACAAAGTAGAGATTTATTGTGTTCCTCCTTCTTACAGTCCTTCAGTATCGCTCTATTTCTCTTAACACACTTCAGTGTTATGTCTGAAATCAAGGAGAAGAAGATCACTGCAGCTGACTGATTCAGGGCAGAGAAAGAACACACACAAAAGGATGTGCGTCGGTAGTCGGTGCGCCCATATGTTGAAACGCATTTGAAAAAACATCCACCATGAGTTGACTGGTTCTACGAGTCGTGTTTATGTAACAAAGCAAGCGTGGCGGATACACATGAGGGTCCCCGCTTGATTTGCAGCATCAGCCGGGCTGGGGAGTGTTGCATTCCTGTGACTGGGAGTCTAAAAAATTTACTGTAATGGAGTTTAAGTCAGTGGCATGAATATCTAATTTCGCAAAGTGATTTTTATTTTCGGGGGCGATTTCAGAAATCATTATAGAAACGAAGCACGTGGCAGCTGGGGCCGCATGAGCATGACCGACTGGCTCGTGTGTTGTACTTGTCTGTCCATAGGTCCTTCTCGCATCGGGAAAATAAGTGCGTCAGCTAGGGGGTAACAAATGGAGCATCTTGTACGGTGGAGTGCATGGAGAATGCTCTCTCCGTGTCACACCTTAGGTATTATTTACAGGTCAATACACCAATACCCCACACTGAGTTAATGCTGTTAACCAACAAGAGGCCCCATTGGTGCACAAATGTCCAGAGTCGCTTCAGCATGAAGGAGTTGAACCAGTTGCAAACATAACAATAGGAACTGAGGACTACCCAAAGTATTGTCTTGCCAATCGACACTGGTGTTAAACATTTTTCTCTTGAAGAACCAGTGCTAAACCATGCTGTGCACATATTCCTCTATTACAATGATAATATACGGCAAAGTATTATAAATTAAACCAGACGGTAAACAGAAATTGTGCTAATTTTAATTGGGTGGGTACAATGTTAATATTTCTGTGAGAACTAGGGAGAGTTTCCGTATGTTTTTGTTTGTTTGTTTGTTTCTATTATCGACTCAAATGTATGGTATTGTTTCCGTGGGAAGCTGGCACCACCCACCTACCCCACCCAACCCTTTTTTCCTGACTGTTTTAAAATGTAATTTAAAGTTGAAAAAAGAAAAGCGAGAGGGAAAGAAACATGTTTTTAGTAATTAACGCGCCTAGTGCAGCTCAGGGAAATCAAGCAATGTTCCTCTTGCTGCGAGTTTGAAAATGAAGTTTAACTTGACTTGATTTCCTGCAGCTGTCCCCTGTGTGAGCAGCACCCCCGAATCAGACAAATATTAGCAGGCCATAGTTAATACATAGCAAGGGTAAACAGGTTTAAATTAAGAAACAGGCCATCCTATCCTATTGCTGTACCACCTTTTTCCTTCACTGTATGACACAATGTATAATGCATGATCCAGTTCGACCTTGTCACCTGGTGTTGAAACACTAAATTAAGGCTG
Organism: Amia ocellicauda; assembly: GCF_036373705.1. NCBI lineage: Eukaryota > Metazoa > Chordata > Actinopteri > Amiiformes > Amiidae > Amia > Amia ocellicauda. The sequence goes on from NC_089854.1 coordinate 5,093,137, forward strand.
CACAGTTTACTGTTCCACATTGTTAACTTTACAATGCGTTGTAGTGAGATGACTTGGACAAAGGTGTCCACCAAACCAATAGAAACATTTATTTTGTTGTGTGTGATTATTGTGAATAATAAAAATAGTAAAATAACTATAAAAAAAACAAAGATATATGTAAGTCCACAGAATGTTCAAGCCAAGAATTGATAGTTTTTGCCTTAGAGGAGTCAAACTATTATAGGTAGGATTGCAATGCTGTTTTTGTCTAAACTTGCATCACTACCCTAATTGCTTAATTTGATTGATGTGTACACAATGCAATAACATGCATTTCTTGCTTATACAATCTGTGTCATGTTGCCGGACATGTTAGTGGACATTCGCTTGTTTATCCCGTGTGACGTGTCCTTCCTCGCCGCTCTCTGCCTGTTTTCCCTTTTTAACTCAACCTTTACACTTACTCTGGCTCTGCGATGTCTAATTACATTAGCACAGAACGGCAATTAGCTGGAAGAGGTATCTGAGCCTTCCTCGGTGACTCAGCCGAGACTCCAACACACACTAACAGCGGGAGACATTTTGCAGTTTATTTTTATTTTCAAGAAAAACAAACTTTTTTTATTTTAACAGTAAATACATTTCCCCTCCACCTCTCAGGCTCTCCATACCCAGCATGCAGCAGAGGTCTGCATCTGTGTTCAGACACAACCCGATCCTCTGGGGATCTCAGCACAACGAGTCTTAATTCGGCAGGTTAGCACCATCACCAGAGAACTAGAAACTGATCTTGTGTTTTTATTCATATATTTAACCTTCATTTCATCTGCCTTTGTAGCCCTATTATTACAGGAGACTGATTGGTACATCTTTTGTGGCGCATGTATCTACTCTAATTTAGAAAATAACATTATTCCTCTAGAGTTGATACATTTTTTTATCTGACTATCTACCAACACAGCCGACTCTCTCTCAGGGATCTCTGTCTCTCTCTTTGAGGAATGATTACTATTTTTGAAAATTAGTTTGTCTGACTACGGGAGGCATGCTCAATATCTCAGTCTCTCAATAATCCCTGTCTCTATGTCTACTTATCCGTCTCTAGATCTACCTATATCTCTCTCCATCTCCTCTTCAAACTCCCCCAGCGAGTGGCTGGTACTTTACATTCCCAAGTGTCAACGAGAACCTCGCCGGCTGGATCTGATCGTGTCTGCGCCTGAGACAGAAATGTCCTCCTCAGCAGACAGGCTTTTCTCCTCCGCTGAAATCCAAGCCATGAAAACGAGCGAGAGACAGAGAGAGAGACATCACCTCTGCTTCTCTCATCATGCATTCCTCACACAGGAGAGACGGCGAGAGAGAAACACTGACAAGGCAAAGAGCTACATTGAGCATCAACATCTGTTACTCGCATCAGGGGCATTTGTGGGATTTGTTTTCTTGCCGTTATTACATCTTCCACATCAAACAATGACAATTAAAAACAAAACTCTGCAGACGATACGCATGACAACTAAGAACACCAATAAATCCTCATAACGCAGTACTGCAGGAGCCCAGACATGACTGATACCAATTCAATACGAGGAAGAAGCCGCGTGCCAAGACTCCTTGAACATCATTAAACAATCTCTGTCAAGTAACAGATTCATAACAAATTTGTCAGGTTGTCAGTGATCTCCGATATGGAATGTAAAAGGTCAAAGGTTAATTGGTCGAGTTGAGTGTCAATTAAGTGGTGTCCAGATAAGGCTGCCCACCTATAACACTCTATATGATCAGGTAGTATATTGCCTTTGACTTGAAATCTGTATTTTAATTGAAATGTAGAAATATATTAAAAATTCGGCGTACACAATGTATTATAAACATCCAAATCATTCGTGGGTTCAAAAGAGGGCCCGCTCTGACAGGCGTGGGGGGCGGATCACTAAATCATTCATATGACAAGAGATACAAATCAGCTCACTCTTGTGTAGTTCCTTTAAAGGCCTATAAAACAAGAGACACACACATCCACTGAGAGTGAGCGACTGCGGCACGGAGCTGGGGGAGGTCGGACCCATCACCTGGGAGAGACTCCAGCACAAACCTAATTAAAAATCAAGTTACTTCTTTTAGTATGCTGTGTTACTGCTTCTTTTTTTCTCTGAGAGAGTTGACTCCATCATAAGGACACCAAAGTCCTTCTTCAGCTGCATTAAGGAGTCTGGAAAGGGAGCCAAGGGGATCTAAATCTTCTTTAAACACCACTTTCATTCTGTTCCCCATTGGGATTCACAAAGCGACAAGAGCATTCCCGCAGCTTTGGTTTTTAGTTAAAAGACGAGGAAAGTAAATACAAATGTGTTCATATATTAATATTCTAGTGTTAAAAAATATTTGAGAGAGAGAGAGAGAGAGAAAGAAAGAAAGAAAGAGTAGTACAATTAAATCCACCGCTGATATAAAATGCAGCTCAGGATGTATTGTACAACAAAAGAATACAATAAGGATTGTGCTCAAATCCATCAAGGATTAACAAGTGTACAACGGTGGCATCTGTTGTGTCTTCGCACTCTCAGCAGGAGAAAGACAATACGGATTTTCTCTACTCCTGAGAGAGAGCATGTTCCTTAAAGTAAGTTCAGCTGCTACTTGGATTCCATTAGCATCTATTTGTGTGTTACCGCTGTGTCGAGTCCAACTGCTTTCTTCTGCGTCTTTTATAGAGCGCAGCAGAAAGACACAACGGTAAGAGCGATGCCGTCTCGACTGCACTGTCGGAGAGTACACAGACAAGGTGTTGGAGATTGTGTTGGTGCTGTAAACTTGAAGAAGGTGTCACAGTCATATTTTTATATTCCACGCAGCAGATGTGGCCGTTAACACTAGCTGGGAACACATGCGGCCCATCAGAATTTTGTGGCAGAAATTTGGAGGCTGATCAGACACGTATGTGTTTTCTCTGACTGTCCATATTGCACGCTTGCTTGTTTGGTAATCCCTGCAGTCATCTCTGGTATATAAGCACACTGGATGTGCTCAGGTTCACAAAGGTTTAAAAATCAGAGAAACATTATCAAAACACTCAAATACTGCCTTTCCCAAAGACAAAGAAGGAGGACCAGAGCTTAATTTATGCTGGATCCTGCAGTCATCCCCGACCCCCCCAGCTCTCACAGTTTTTGAGCGTCACGCGTCACCTGTCCTGCCTCATCACCCCTACTCTCTCATATACGCTTTGCGTTACGGCACCTTCTGATTTACAAATTAAGCACTGAGGAG